>NW_028327177.1:74594459-74914459 GCF_987537825.1 Furipterus horrens
TAGAATCTCTACACATAATTGCTGCTTTCCAGGAGAAAAAGTTATTCATGCATGCCATTTGCAAAGTAAATCTCAACTCAACAATGGAATGGGGTGATCTGGTATGTAGAGAAAACTATGCACAATCCTCTAATCCTCAATCTGGCATTCTAAGTGTTGAAGGAAGTCTTGTTTTTGTAATTGTCCAGTCACTCCAGTAACTGTTACTTCATCCAAACTTTTCTTAGTTGTGTATTTAACACTAAATATATAGCTCCACTATATACAAGAAAATCAATTGGTTTGTTCCCCACCATCAATTGCACTCAGAGTTCCTTCAGGGAAATAGTAATAGGCTGGGAGATGTCCAAGAGTGCCCTGGGACCTCCTCATTTGTCATCACACTCCCCTCACCTTTTTAGCATTTTCTTGGTGAGGGTTTCCATTTCTACTTTCCCTTTTGTGTTTTAGGCACTCCTTTATCCAATGGCCCTCCTCCTTGCAATAACCACATTGATTGGCACCTAGTGGGCCTCTCTTTTTCTCTTTAGGGTTCTGCTTCAGCTTCTGGTCTCATCACCCTATTTCAATAACACTGTGGCTTGCTTTATCTTCCTTGCTTCTCAGGTGTTACAGGCTTTAAAGGCTATGTGTACCCACTGAGAGGGATATTCATTCTCAATGCCCCATTTAACTTCTGGAATTTCCTTCTAATATCTAGGAAACTTTATCCAATAAAGATGATGTTTACCATCTGCACATTTTCTGGTGCCTGCGGGTTACCATCAGTGTGCTTTCTATAGGCCTGAAAGATCCTCTCTAAAAATTCAGAAGGGTCCTCATCTGGCTTTTGCTGTAAAGCCTGTATCATGTTCAGGCTCTTTTGCTTAAGCACTCCTTACTCCTTTCTTAAGCCCTTTCCCGATAAACCTTCTGTAATGTTCCAATAGGGCATGGTTCCCACAATTTCAGTCCCAGTTTGACTCTGTCAAAGAATTGCTCCAGGTGGGGTCCCATAGGAATTCTCTTGGTGGAGACATTGGGCTTCTTCATTTGCCATATTTATAAATAGCTGCATCTCATTTGCAGTTAACAAGTTGTTAAGTAGAGCCTGTACATCTGCTCAGTTTGGATGATGAGTGGCAAAAATGGAGGTGATAAGACCTGCTGTTCTCTGAGGACACTCCCTGTACGAGGGATTAGAATTCTTCCAATTCTGTAAGCGTGAAGCAAAAAAACAGAATATGGGCCCAGTAGTAGCCAGCAGGCTAGCCTTCCTGAGTTACTTTGCCTATAGGGTATTGCCTCAAAGGAAACTTCCTTGCTCTGAATAGGGAGGTTCCCTGGCCAAAGTGGGTGCCCTGACAGGTCTTTGAGGTGCAGACCCATCCCTCATCATACAGGGGTAGAGCCCTTGGCTCTATGGACCCCACTCCAAGAGTAGCTAGTGGAGAAGGAAGTGATGAGGGTGGTCCTCCTGCCACAAACCCTGAGTCCCCTGGGTTCAGGGCATTAATGAGGTTTATTTCTCCATTCTCCACTTCTTTTCATGTCTTACTATAAGGAACAGGTTTCAAGGCCACTTCCCTTCTCTGCATCATCAAGTGGACCATTGTCTCTAGTGAAATCCTATTATGCAATGGCATAAATGCCTTGACATAATGGATTTCATCCAATTTGAGTAACTGTTGGCAATACTATTCTGATTGCATAATGGTACAGTAATCTAAAGAACCATCCATGGCTTGCCTTTCCCCACAATCCAAAATGTACATAAGTCACACAATATTACAATAATAATTCCTGGCTGGTTTGGCTCAGTGGATTGAGCATCAGCCTGCGAGCTAAGTGTCGCTGGTTCGATCTTCCAGTCAGGGCACATCAGAGAAGGAAAACTCTGACTCCAAAAAACCTCCGCTGCCTTGCGGCATACCTCTTCAGGGGAAAGGCTAAGGGAGTAAACCCCGACAGAAAATCCGGAGCCGGAGTCCCTAAGGCGGTTTGACGTTGTAGTCAACACCGGCAACTCCTGCGGCGCACCTGAAGCCAAGCTGTATTGACTCCGTCTTTCCCTTGGACCCTTCAGCTGCGAAGAGACGGGGGGTCTGCTGCATGGGCAACAGCAGACCCTCCATATCACCCTGCCCAGGCTCTGTAGCTTCAGCTTCACTGGAGAGGACACTCCAGCGTCATCGCAAGATGTCAATTCAACACGGGAGGAGACAGATACCGCGTCACTCCCGAGTCGGACTGCACAACCATTCTTGGCAGTGCAGATAGACTCTTAAGAAGCTACACCATCGTCTCTCGAGACGGAACACGGGAGGAGACAGATACCGCGTCACTCCCGAGTCGGACTGCACAGCCATTCTCGGCGGTGCAGATAGACTCTTAAGAAGCTACACCATCGTCTCTCGAGACGGACGGCTGCCGACGATTACAATAATAAATCAGTACCTCCTTGGACATTGGATAATGGGAATATGTGCTCCAGTCTGCCAAAATCCTACTTAGTAAGCTCCCTCCAGGAACCAGCACAGGACTGCCCTTGTTGGCCCAAACATACAGACCTAAAGTTATGACTGAAAGAATTCAGGCAAACTGTGAACATATATGCAAAACTGGAACTCACAACTCTATCTCACAAACAGATTTTGGGGTTCTATCTTGTGCTAACCCATAATGCAAATTGTAGCCTCCAAACCATGGCCCCCTAAAACTCAGGTGCTCGTCACACATCCTAGCCACATGGCCTTCCTCATACAGTCCTCACCTGGACCACGGTGCACAGCCCCAAAACTCAGATGATTATTCCTCCTTAGAGTCTATTCCCTTCCTAGACCTGTTTCCTTTCCATCTGCCAGGCATGTGTAAGTAACTGATGCCTCTAGTGGGTATGCAGAGGATTTACCTGCAACTGGGAAATGCCACAGTCCTACTCCTTGGGGTTCAACCTGCCACAACAGATAGGATCCTGGAAAACTTGCCATTTTTGTGCTATCAAACCCAACCAGTGGGGGGAGGGGGATAGGTTTCCTATGGCTTGCCACTTTCCATGCAAAATTCCAAAGACAGAGTTCAGTGGGAAAAAAAAAACTTTTAAAAATATATATACTTGATTGATTATGCTATTACAGTTGTCCCAATTTTCCCCCTTTGTAACCCCGTTCCCTTCAGCAATACTCCCACTTAGTTCATGTCCATGGGTTGTGCATATAAGTTCTTTGCCTTCACATTTCTTATCCTATTCTTAACATCCCCCTATTCTGTTCCTACCAATTTATGCTTCTTAATCCATGCACCTTTTCCTCCATCCTCCCCTTCCCCATCCCAGCTGATAACCCTCCAAATGATGTTCATATTTATGACACTGCTCCTGTTCTGGTTGTTTGCTTGTTTTCTTTTTTTTTCAGATGCAGTTCTTATAGTTGTGAATTTGTTGCCATTGTAATGTTCATAGTTTTTATCTTCTTCTTTTTATTAAATAAGTTCCTTTAACATTTCATATAATAAGGGCTTGGTGACAGTGTACTCCTTTAGCTTTACCTTGTCTGGGAAGCACTTTGTCTGCCCTTCAATTCTAAATGATAGCTTTGCTAAATAGAGTAATCTAGGTTTTATGTACTTACTTTTAATCACTTTGAATACTTCTTGCCAGTCCCTTCTATGTTGTGAAGTTTCTTTTGAGAAATCAGCTGACAGTTTTATGGGAACTCCTTTGTAGGTAACTCTCTGTTTTCTCTTGCTTCTTTTAAGATTCTGTCTTTAACCTTTGGCATTTTAATTATGAAGCATCTTGGTGTGGTCCCCTTTGGGTCCAACTTGTCTGGGACTCTGTGCTTCCTGAACTTGTATGTCT
The DNA here is from genome assembly GCF_987537825.1 of Furipterus horrens. NCBI lineage: Eukaryota > Metazoa > Chordata > Mammalia > Chiroptera > Furipteridae > Furipterus > Furipterus horrens. The sequence goes on from NW_028327177.1 coordinate 74,598,298, forward strand.
ATTTCCTTCCCCAAATTAAGGAAATTTTTCTTTCATTATTTTTTCAAATAAATTTTCAATTTCTTGATTTTCCTCTTCTCCTCTGGCATCCTTATGATTTGGATGTTGGTACATTTGGAGATGTCTCAGAGGCTTCTTATTCTATTCTAATTATTCTGAATTCTCTTTTCTTCTTGCTGTTCTAATCGAGTGCTTTTTTTCTTCCTTATATTACAACTCATTGACTTGATAATTTCATCCCCTCCACTGTCGGTTCCGTATATATTTTTCTTTATTTCTCTTAATGTAACCTTCATTTCTCTTATTTTATTTTTTGGTTTTTCAATTACACTTGTCCCATTTTTCCCCCATTGCCACCCCCCAGCCCACCACTTCTCCCACAATCATATCCCTCCCCGTTGTCCATGTCCATGAGTCACTTATACACATTCCTTGACAAACCCTTCCCTTACTCATCCCCCTTCTCTCCCTCTACCTTCCCCCTATTGACTGTTATTCTGCTACTTCTCCTATTTAGTTCATTTGCTTATGTTGTTCTTTAGTTTCCTGTATTAAGTGATATCATATGATATTTTTCTTTCTTTGCCTGGCTTATTTCATGAAGCACAATTCTCTCTAGTTCCATCCATGTTGTTGCGAATGGCAGGAGTTCCTTCTTTCTTTCTGCTACATAGTATTGCATTGTGTAAATGTACCACAGTTTTTTGATCCACTCATCTACAGATGGGCACTTAGGCTGTTTCCAGCACTTGGCTATTGTAAACAGGGCTGCTATGAACATAGGGGTGCATAAATTCTTTTGAATTGGGGATTTAGGATTTTTTTTAGTATAATCCTAGCAGTGGAATCTCTGGTTCAAAAGGCAGTTTCATTTTTAGTTTTTTGAGGCAATTCCATACTGTTTTCTGTAGTGGCTGCACCAGTCTGCATTCCCAACAACAGTGCAGTTTGGTTCCCATTCCTTCACATCCTTGCCAGCACTTGTTGTTTGTTGATTTGTTGATGATAGCCATTCTGACAGGTGTGAAGTGGTATTTCATTGTGGTTTTTATTTGCATCTCTCTCATGGCTAATGATGTTGAGCATTTTTTCATGTGTCTATGGACCTTCTGTATGTCCTCTTCAGAGAAGTGTTTGTTCAGGTCCTTTGCCCATTTCTTAATTGGGTTGTCTGTGTTCTTGATGTTGAGTCATATAAGCTTTTTATATATTTTGGAGATCAGTCCCCTGTTTGTGATGTCATCGGCAAATATGTTTTCCCATATGGTTGATTTCCTTTTCATCTTGCTGATGTTTTCTTTTGCTGAGCAGAAACTCCTTAGTTTGATGTAGTCCCATTTGTTTATTTTTTCCTTTATTTCTCTTGCCTTAGGAGATGCATCCGTGAAAATATTGTTATGTGGGATATCTGAAATATTTCTTCCTATGTTTTCCTCTAGTACTTTTATGGTGCCATGGCTTACATTTAAATCTCTGATCCATCTTGACTTTATTCTGGTGTGTGGTGTAAGCTGGTGGTCTAGTTTCATTTTTTTGCAAATCCCTGTCCAGTTCTCCAGGCATCATTTTATGTTCCTTCCTCCTTTATCAAATATTAGTTGACCGTATAGTCCTGGTTTTATTTCTGGACTCTACATCCTGTTCATTGATCTATGTGTCTGTTCTTATGCCAGTACCAGACTGTTTTGATCACAGCGGCTTTGTAGTATTGTTTGATGTCTGTTATTGTGATTCCTCCTGCTGTGTTCTTCTGTCTCAAGATTGCTTTTGCTATTCGGGGTCTTTTTTGGTTCCATATGAATTTTTGGAGTATTTGTTCTAGGTCTGTTAAATATGTCATTGGTATTTTAATAAAGATTGCATTGAATCTGTAAATTGCTTTGGGTAGTATGGACATTCGATGATGTTGATTCTTCCCATCCAAGAACATGGTATTTGCTTCCATTTATTCATATTTTCCTTAATTTCTTTCTTCAATGTTACATAATATTCAGAGTACATGTCTTTTATCTCTTTGGTTAAGTTTATTCCTAGGTACTTTATTTTTCTTGTTCCTATAGTAAATGGTATTTTCTTTTTTGTTTCTATCTCTGATATTTTATTGTTGATGTACAGAAACGCCTTAGATTTCTGTATATTTATTTTGTACCCTGCTATTTTGCCATATTCGCTTATTATATCAAGTAGTCTTTTAGTGGAGTTTATAGGGTTTTCTAGGTATACTATCATGTCGTCTGCAAATAGTGATAGTTTTACTTCTTCTTTCCCAATTTGGATGCCTTTTATTTCTTTTTCTTGTCTGATTGCTGTGGCTAGGACTTCCAACACTATGTAGAATAGGAGAGGAGAGAGTGGACAGCCTTGTCTAGTTCCTGACTTCAGGAGAAATGCTTTCAGTTTTTGTCCATTTAATATGATGTTGGCTTCAGGTTTCTCATATATAGCTTTAATTATGTTAAGTTATGGTCCCTGTATTCCCATTTTGCTGAGTGTTTTCATCATAAATGGGTGTTGTACTTTATCAAATGCTTTTTCTGCATCTATTGATATGATCGTCTGATTTTTGTCTTCCATTTTGTTTAGGTGATATATTATATTTATTTATTTGCGAATATTAAACCATCCTTGCATCCCTGGGATGAATCCCACTTGATCGTGATGTATGATCTTTTTGATGTATTGCTGGATCCCGTTTGCTAATATTTGTTGAGGATTTTAGCATCTATGTTTATCAGTGTTATTGGCCTGTAGTTTTCTTTCTTTGTTGTGTCTTGACCTGGTTTTGGGATTAGGGTAATACTGGCTTCATAGAAAGAGTTTGGGATTTTTCCCTTTTCTTGGATTTTTTGGAATAGTTTGAGGAGGGTAGGAGTTAGTTCTTCCCTAAATGTTTTATAAAATTCGCCCTTGAAGCCATCCGGTCCAGGGCTTTTATGTGCTGGGAGTTTTCTGATTACTGTTTCGGTTTTTTTCTTTGTTATTGGTCTGTTGAGACTTTCTAGTTCTTCTTGATTCAGTTTTGGAAGGTTATATGTTTCTAGAAATTTATCCATTTCTTCTAGGTTGTCGAATTTCTTGCCATACAGTTGTTTGTAGTGATTTCGTACAATTCTTTGTATTTCTGCAGTATCAGTCGTGATTTCTCCTCTTTCATTTCTGATTTTGTGTATTTGGGTCTTCTCTCTATTTTTTCTTCATGAGCATGGCTAAAGGCCTGTCAATTTTGTTTATTTTTTCAAAGAACCAGCTCCTAGTTTTGTTGATCTTTTGAATTGTTTGTTTGGTCTCTATGTCATTTAATTCTGCTCTTATCTTGATGATCTACTTTCTTCTTCTTGCCCTAGGCTTTGTTTGTTGTTGTTGTTCTAGTTCTTCTAGCTTTAGGGTTAGATTTTTTATTTGAGATTCTTCTATCCCTTTCAGATATGCCTGTACTGCTATGAACTTTCCTCTTGGGACTGCTTTTGCTGTGTCCCATAGGTTGTGGGCTGTTGTGTGTTCATTATTATCAGTTTCCAGAAATTTCTTGATTTCTTCTTTGATCTCATTGTTAACCCATGCATTATTTAATAGCATGTTATTCATTCTCCATGAGTTTGGGTGTCTTTGATTTTTTTCTCTGAGGTTGATTTTTAGTTTCAAGGCATTGTGGTCAGAAAAAATGCTTGATATGGTTTCAATTTTCTTGAATTTGTTGAGGCTTGTTTTGTGTCCTGTCATGTGGTCTATCTTTGAAAATGTCCCATGTGCATTTTAAAAGAATGTATATTTTGCTTCTTTGTGGTGAACAGTTCTATATATATCAGTTAAGTCCATGTGGTTTAGTGTGTTGTTCAATGCCTGTATATTCTTGGCATTTCTTTGTTTTGATGATCTGTCTATTGTTGATAATGGAGTGCTAAAGTCCCCTGCTATGAGTGCGTTGCTGTTAATATCCTTCTTGTGGTCTTCTAGTATTTCTTTATGTATTTGTGTTCTCCTATGTTGGGTGCATATATGTTTATTAGTGTTATATCTTCTTGATGGATTTTCCCCTTAAGTATTATGAAATGTCCTTTGTCTCTTTATGTTGCCCTTGCTTTGAAATCAGTTTTGTCGGATATGAGGACTGCTACCGCAGCTTCATTTTTATGTTCATTTGCTTGGAATATTTTTTTATATTTCTTTACTTTCAGTCTGTGTATATCTTTTGTTTTGAGGTGTGTTTCTTGTAGACAGCAAATCTGTGGATCTTGTTTTCTTTTCCATTCAGTTGCCCTATGTCTTTTAATTGGAGCATTTAATCCATTTACATCTAAGGTTATTATTGACATGTGTTTATTCATTTCCCTTTGTACCTGTGCTCCTCTCCTCCTTTTTTTCTTCTTTTTCTTAAAACATTCTCTTTAGCATCTCTTGCAACGCTGATTTGGTGGAGATGTATTCTTTTAGTCTTCCTTTGTCTGGGAAACTCCTTATTTCACCTTCCATTTTGAATGAGAGCCTTGCTGGGTAGAGTATTCTTGGTTGTAGGCCTTTGTTTTTCATTGCTTGCAATATTTTTTGCCATTCCCTTCTGGCTTGTAGTGTTTCTGCTGAGAAATCTGATGATAGCCTTGTTTCTGCTGAGAGAAGGAAGATGGCTGGAGAGAAATCTCAGTCTGACACAGGCTGAGTTTGAGATGCCTGTGAGTCTCCGCTGTGGAAAGCCTGTCTAAACTTAAATATCTCTTGTCACTCTTGGAAAAAAAAATCAATATTATAATGTTAACAACGACTCTTCCCCTTTACCCGATCTTATCAAAGATTCTGATCACGCGAGTCAGAGTAAGCCACTTTCCTACCTGAAACTATCCCATGGCTCCCACCGAGTCCTGAATAAGCTCCTCAGCGCGGCCTCCCAGAGCCTCCCCACACGTCCCGCGGGCCCGCCTTGCCTTGTGAAACCCCCCTCTTCCGTCATTATGCCACTTCTGCAGGGGCCTTATTGCTGTGTCTTAAACACGCCAAGACCATTCTGGCCTGAGGAACTTGCTGCTGTTCCTGTGGTCTCTTTCTGGAATGGTCTTGCCTTTGTTCTTCTTCCGCACCAGAGACTGCGTGTGACCGTTCAGATCGCGGCCCTCGCGCTGTGTCCTCAGACCGTTCTTCCGTGGTCATCGCTGTGGTCTCCGTCCTCCTCACCCTTGAGTTCGCTCGTTCACTTCCGTACACGTTCACCGAGTGCCTCCCTGCCCCCCGCCCCGGCAGGTCTCACATCTGACTAGTTTCCTCTGCATTCTCAGCACTAACACAGCGCCTGGCACACACCAAGCCCTTTGCGAACATCCGTTAGATAATTGGGTAGAGAGAGGAAGGAAGGAGAAGATTAGGTGGAGAGAGAAAAACCGACTCTCTCAACCTCAAACAAGTCGCTGTGCTGGCTGCGTTTTGCCCGTTGGTGAACGCAGTTCACGTAGACCTGACAGATTTCAGAGGCTTTCATGTGGGATGTTGTGTTAACCGTGCAAACTCAACAGGTCAGACCGTTCCCAGTTTACATATGAAAACGAGGCTGAGAGGGAACAGATGCCTGCTTTGTGCTCCCTGTGCTTTCCAGCGACAGTCTGACCTGACCTTTGTGGAGCCCGAGAAAGACGATGCCTAGAGAGGGCGGGTTAACTGGGTTCAAGTTAAAAGAACTTCAACAGAAACAAATGAACAAAAACAGGAGCCAGCAGCCGTTCCACGCAGGGTCCTTGCCCGCCAAGTGCGCTTCTGGGAAAAGCTGGCCCTGCCGTGTCTGCGCCCGTGTGTCTGCCCTCTGAGCCGGCCTGTACGAAGGGGCGCCCAAGTCCCGTTTCAGCCACCAGGACTGACCCTTCCCCCGTCTGTTCAGACCTATGGGGCTATTTCCCCATCAGCTTCTTTATTGGTCAATCAGAGTAGCTACGTTAGGACTAACAATCAGACCGCAAGGGTTTGGAGTCCTCATTTGCATGAGTATGGCCCAGTCAGGGACAAGGGATGGGGACTTCTGTCTACCTAAGTCAGTTCCCTTGTGGCTCTGAGAGAGCATTTTCCCTTCCCACCAAAGGCTGGAGATGGCATTTCCCCAGCTGGAGCTAAACCACGGAAGGTGTCTCACTGGAGCAGAGTGGGGAACCCCAGGTCAGGGCAGGGCAGGGCAGGGCAGGGCAGAGCGGGCCAGACCTTTAGGGGTCACTGTCTGACTGGAGAAGTGGTCTGGCCCCAGGGCACCTCATCCCAGGGCCTCCTGGCCCCTAGGGCTGCCTAACAGCAGTGCTGTGTTCACAACCTGCTGTCATAATTGAGGTGGGTCATAGCCGCGCTCTGTCACAATTGGGCTACTTTCAGGGGCAAAGTATCCTCCTTCTCCATGCCCCAAATTGCAGGTATTTGTTGGTGTTCAATTGATGCCAATGACTTCCTTCAATGATTAAATGCAGAACTAAAAGGAGGGAATCTGTCTTTAGAAAAGGGGGAACTAAACTAATTAGGCCCCTCTGATGTTTGGAAAGTGGTTTTAAATCCAATTGCCCCCCAAAGGATAAAAACATATTAATGATGATCCATATGTATTTTCATTGGGTAGGGCTACAGCCACACAGTTACTAAAATACTTCTAGAAAGTCCCATTTTTGCTACCCGTAACGTCTTCACAGGTCCCATAGGGACTGGGGAACCCGTTTTACTAGACAAATTCTGCGCCAGGTGTGCAGACCTGGCTGATCCCGTGGCGTTTTCAGGGTACTCATCGCCGCCAGCCCTCTCGTTTTACAGATCACACTGACGGGACAGGTGCCATTCAGTGGGTAAAATCCGCTGACTCTTCTAATCTGCCTTGGCCTAAAGTCTTTCCCTTGGTATGGCTTACTTTAAGATCAATGATCAGTTCTTTTTGGTGTATATCGATTGTCCCCTTCTAAAATAGTGACCGGAAGGCCTGTCCTGTGAGGTTAGACCGGGGAATGTGGGGACTGGCCTTAATAAGGAGACCTTCTAAGTTACTGCGGAGAACTGACGAAGGCCCTTGAAATGAGTGTGGGCTCACAGGGCAGTCTTCCCACAGTGCGCTTCTGGGAGACGGCACCGAGCATCACGGCCCACAGCCTGGGCACACGGTCCATCAGAGAGACGTGTCCACGAGGAGTCCCTCCAGCCTCGCTGGAGTGGACTCTACCGCGTATCATTAACTAATCCCTGAGTCGCAAGGTGAAATGGTAGTGATCCATGAATGTGTTTTTATTTTAAAAAGCCCCTGACTTTTACCTCATTCACCGAATTGAACACCCCAGCCTATAGGAGACCTCAGATTGGGGTTCCCCGGAGCTCGGCCTTTGTCTTGACATTTTACATTAAATATCTTACCTTTGGGTCTGTGTTGACCTTGCTGAAAGAAATCAAAAAATGTTCTATTTTGCCCTGGCTTGTGTGGCTCAGTGGGTTGAGTGCTGGCCTGCAAACCAGAGAATCAGTGGTTTGGTTCCCAGTCAGGGCACACGCCTGAGTTGCAGGCCAGGTCCCCACTTTGGGGTGTGCGTGAGGCGACCTATTGACGTCTCTCTCCCACATAGATGTTTCTTTCCCTCTCTCCTTCTCTTCCTCTCTCTCTAAAAATAAATCAATAGAATCCTTTTTTTAAAAAAAGAAATTGTTTTATTTTGTTGGTTTTATTTCCTAAGTAACTATTAATACCAGTTTTATAAATGGATATAATTAGCTCATAGACTGGCAGCTTTCTTTGAAATTTTTTCTTCTCCTTTCTGAGCTTATTCTAACCTCTGACTGTAACTTATAAACATCTGTCTATAATTGATGAAATGACCCTTTGTGGGTCCCAGTCAGCTCAGCCACGGAGATTGTCATGGTTAGGAGCCAAGTATCGCTGACATAAGGTAAAAAGTAAGAGACGGAAGTGCTGGGGAGGGAGGAGCTCACAGGCAGATCCCTCTGAAGAGTCCCTTTCCCTCAAAGCTGAGACTTTCGTGAGAAGCGTTAAAGGAAAATGGCTTCCGGACGAGCTTACCTGTGGGATTAAGACACTCGTCTGAATCTAATGTGCCAGAGGCTCCCCCTAAATGTCCTCAAGCCTCCCCGCTCCCTCTGTGCCGCCATAAAAGGGTGGGTTTGGACCCAACACGTCACCTCACCCTTGTCCCTCTGCAGTAGTCCTTCCATCCAGAGGTTTCCAAGTCTTTTTACAAATCTAAATTAACCAGCCTCATCATGACATCTCTCCACAAGACGGTTCATTTAAGTGACAGAAATTTCCCTCAATGGCCTCCTCAGGGCCACCGGAGATGTCCTTTGTGTGACCTGCAAATGGATGCTGACAGTGTCAGGGGCTGTTGCAGTCTCACTGCAGATCCAAAGCCCTCGCATCCTTCACAGGTGCCAATGGAGGGAGGAGCGGATCATCTTCTTGAATCTTTACAGCCAGGCTCCTCCCAGGTGGCCTGGCGTCAGGCTCCCCAAGCGCCCACATACCTGGAACCCAGATTTCAGGTCCCCTCTTTCCTATCTTATCTGTTCCAAAAGCTGAGTGAAGACAGAGCATGAGTTTTTAAAATATTTTTTAAATGAATCACTTTGATTAAGTAAGTAGTTGGCCATAGAGTCTTTGTTACCCCAAACTCTTCTGTTTATTAAGTACTTATCTTGTCGAGACTCACCGTGTTAGACACAGGGAGGCCCACAGTCACGCTCCCGCCATCATGGGAAGGGCGGACGGTGAACAAGAACCAGGCGCCTGTGGTCCGTGCTGGGAAGGGGACAGACGTGGTGGGCCGGGCGAGGCGGGCAGGAGTGGATGGGCCAGGGAATAAGGAAGACTTTTTATTTTATTTATTTTATTTTTATTTTATTTAGCAACGTACAGATTTTTATTTCTAATAAATAAATATCAATCTTTACTATCCCACATAAATAAAAAACTCATTGGGTGGGAGGGGGTCCTTTTTAAAATTTATTCTATAGCAAAAGGGTGGTGGGACCAGAAAGAAAACCACTGCAGCTCAGCCCTGGCCACGCCTGGGCCACGCCCTGCTCTGACATCACAGGCGCTCTGTGATGCAGCTGCAAGCCCAGACAATATATAGGGCCGTGGTGGGGCTGGGATTTAGTCCGTTAGAGCCCAGGGAGCTGAGTTAGGTGACCTGTGGTGTGAGGACTTGAGAGATTTGTTCTTGCTATTGCTCTGAAAGATTGTTTCCTTTCCTTCTTCCTCTTCTTCTTCTTCTTCCTCTTCCTCCTCCTCCTCCTCCTCCCCCTCCTCTTCTTCATTTTAAGTCACCATGGCTGAAGATGCTGGAGTCCCCAAGCCCATCACCATCGGTGACTATGAACTCCAGCACATCATTGGCAGCGGGGCCTCTGCCAGGGTCTGGCTGGCCCGGCACTCTCCCACAGGGGCGCTGGTGGCTCTCAAAGCCATCCGCCGCCGTGTGCAGTCTGAAACATCTGACAACCCCAATTATCGATCATTAACTCATCGAAATATAGTTCAATTATTTGAAAAAATGTCTACCACGAGGAGATCTTTCCTGTGCATGGAATACGTCAGTGGGGGCAACCTGCTCGACTACCTGATACATCACGGCCCCGTGTCTGAGCAGGCAGCCCGACAGATGTTCCGGCAGCTCCTGGTGGCAGTGCAGCACTGCCACCACAGGAGCGTCATCTGCTGGAACCTCAGGCCAGAGAACATCATGGTGGATGAGAAGCAGACCCTGAAAGTAGCCAGCTTCATTGTTCGTAACAGGTATGGCATTTGCTGTGAAATCCGTTCTGTCTTATATAAGTATTGCCACCCCAGCTTTTTTTAAATGTCCATTGGCTTGAAATACTTTTTCCCATCCCCACAGATTCACCAGCATCCGGGGCACCACCAACTATACAGCCCCCGAGGTCTTGCAGGGTAAAGCCCGCGACGGCCGGAAAGCAGACATGTGGAGTCTGGGTGTGATCTTATACCGAATGTTGGTGGGGCATTTGCCGTTTGTGGGGACCACGGTTGAAGAAAAGGAGCGGAAGATCCGGAGAGGAAAATTCACAATCCCAGAGTTCCTCTCTAAAGAGGTGAAACACCTCTTAAAAATGCTGTTAACTGTCAAACCCAAGCAAAGACCCGCCCTGAAGGTCATCTTGAAAGACCCCTGGGTCAATCTCGGCCAGAGGAGGGTGCTGAGGGACTACTGGGAGCCGTCCTTGGTGAACCTTGACTGCCAGGTGGCAAGCAAAATGCGGGCCCTGGGGTTCACCGAGTGGGACATTGTGAAGTCATTCTCCAGGAAGAAGCTGGACCGCGTGATGGGCACGTACCGCATCATGAAGGCAGAGACAGCGAAGACCATCGGCCACCCCATCAAAGCGGACCCCTGCCCCAGCCCTGGTTCCAACACGCAGGGGAGCACCGAGGAGCCTGCCCCACCTGGCCCCCAGTGCGACCCTGGTGACGCCCCCACCAGCCCCAGCCGAGGTGCTGCGAGCTGGACTCTAGGAGCCCCAGAAGGGCCCGTGAAGGGTGACCACGTCCAGGCTGCACAGGGCGCAGCCCGCAGAGGCTTAGGGTCCTTCCTAAAATGTCTGTGCTGTGGGCTGTCCGCTCTCCGGAAGCGTCGCCGAGGGAGGAGAGTTGCACCATCATAGTCGGCCCACAGCACGACACGGCTGCGGACGCGACGGTGACCATCTGAGCCGCCGCAGCGCCCCCCCACCCTGAACTTTCCCCGCAGTGGACTGCCTTTCCCTGGGGTCCTTCGCCCTGCCCTCCTCTCCCTTGCTCCCCCATGTGGGGCTTCGCAATAAAATACCTTGTTTTTTATAAGTTGTGTAATACATCTGATGATTCGAAGCACACACACACACAGCAGAAGAGACCTTCCGCGGGTGAATCATCAGAGGTCCCCGTCTGCGTCCTTCCAGTCTGCGCTGGGGCTGGGGACAGGGACAGCAGTGAGGTGGACGGAGCAGCGCTTCTGCTCCCTCAGGTTAATGATTGGGGGGATGGGGCGGTTCCCCTGCATTACCCAGGGGGGCCCGCAAAGCTCCAGCAGAGAGGGAGGCAGGAGGAGGTCTGACCTGAGACAACATGGGAGGAGGCAGCCTGAGCCCAGAGGCAGAGTCTGCAGTGGCCACATCACACACCAGGAACCTGCAGACGCTGGGAGGGGCACGGAGCAGATGCTGCCCTTGACCCTCCAGAGGGAGTGTGGGTCTCCTGACACCTTTTTTCCAGCCTCCAGACCTGTGTGAGGTTAACTTTCTGTTGGTTTAAGCCACAGAGTTTGTGGTCACATACACATCATGATCACTGTGTGTATTTCCAGCCCAGCCCAGGGATAGCCCCGTAGGAGAGACGCCGTCCACGCGTGGGGATGAAGGGAGAGTGCACGGACCGCTGCGGGTCGCCTCTTGTGTCTTGAAGGGTTGCCTCTCATGTGCTCCCCCTCCCTTGGTTTTTCTGCGTGAGGGTGGGAGAGCACCACCCATGCTCAGTTGCCATGGTGACCAGAAGCCCGCTTTGGGAGCTGAAGTCAGGAGAGATGGTCCAACCAAACGGCGCTCAGGCAGTTCCCACGCTCTTCTCGTCTGGGGCCTCCCAGAAGGTCTGTGGGCAGGACCTCAGCGTCCCACAGCCTGTGGTTCCCTCACTGTGCGCCCCGACTCCCCGGGGTTCTCGGAGGAGACGCTCCTGAAGGGGGGCGGGGTCACCGCGTGTCGGCTTTCTGGCCACACGTGCCCGGCTCATACTCACTCGCTTGCCGTGTCTGTTCCAATTGTGCCTCAGGCTGCGTCTGAAGGAATGATTCTGTTCTCAAACCGCAGCCGGGGAAGTTCTAATGGCATGAGAAGTTCACCTGACTGACTCTATGGCTCAGGACGTAGGGCTCCAGCCAGGGGAGACGGGTGACCAGATACTCTCAGTCAGTCAGTGGCAGCAACTAGGCGTTCAAGCGGAGGCCTCGGGGCCCTGGCTGGGTGGCTCCGTGGGCTGCGGCGTCGCGCTGTACAGCGAAGGCTTGCAGCTGTCGTCCTGGGTCCGGGCAAGTGTGGGGGGCGATTTCTCTCTCTCTCTCTCTCCCTTCCTCTCTCTCTAAAATCAATAAACATAATTTTAAAAAATAAAATAAAATTGAGGTCTCTGGGCTCCTCTTCCTGGCCCTGAAACCCCAATTCTGAGCTGACACATAGGGGAGATTGGTTCAGAGGTGGGACTCACGTGGGAAGCTCCTAACTAGCCTTTCCCAAGATCTCGTCACTTCTCACGGGATTTCCACCACCCTTGCCACATTAATTCGAATTATCCCACCAGCCACGTGCCATTTGTTCCCCATCTTCTCCTGATAAAGCCGAGTGTCATCAGGGCTAAGTGACCGGCCAACAGTCAGCGAGCTGGACGCAGCAGGCTGGGGGATTCAGACTCCTGGCCGTCTGGCCCTTTAGCTGAAATGTTCTTTCGTCTCTGAACCCCATGGTCACAGTCACAGAATGCAAGTGAGTTTGTGGGTGTGGACCATTCAGGGACCTACATTCTGTGAACAGCCATTAATGAATAGCTGTGGGCGACTCTGTAATAGATGACAGGAAATGGGGGCGCAGGATATTTTCTCCTCATCCACGGGAGAGGTGATCACTGACCAGGTCTCTGCCTAGCCATGCATAAGAAAATAACGGTGGCACCCTGACCAGAGTGGCTCAGCTGGTTGAGCATCATCCTGCAAAGCAAAGGGTCACTGGTTTGATTCCAGGTCTGGACACATGACTGGGTTGCTGGCTGGTCCCCAGTGGGGACACGTGCAGGAGGCAGCGAATCAATGGTTCTTTCATACACTGATGTTTCTCTCACTCACTTTCTCCCTCCTTTTCCCTCTTTCTGTAAATAAATAAATGAAATTTTTATTAAAAAATTATAAAAAAGAAAATAGCTACGGCTATCGCTGCAGCCTTGGATCCGGTTTCAGCCTGAGTCAAACGGCTCACATATTCTTGTTTCCCTGAATGAAGGATGCACTCACACAACTGGAAACAGCTCTGGGACAGTCCTGTCCCATTATGTCTAATGGGATCGAGTGTTTGTGGCACGCAGTGTGTGCCGATGTTTTGCAGAAACAAGGTGAGATTTCCCATTACTTCGAGGATGGCTGAGACATAAAATGAACTCACAGACGTCTCACTTTGTCACCATAGAGTTCGTGAGTCACATCAGAAGATTTGGGGAACAAAATGCATCTTTTGGTTTCTGCTTTGTCGCCCCCCCATACAGCCTCGGCCTTCTTTTCCATGCAGTTCTCTTTTCACAAATAAACGGGGTGGCAGGGGGCCCATATAATAAGGCCCACGGGAAAGAACTCCTGCTGTTGAAGGAAATGCTGCTGCTGTTTGGGGTGCAAGGACCATGCTCTGTACATGACACGGTCTTTTTCTTCTTCTTCCTCTTCTTGGTTTCCTCAGCCTCCTGCTCCTGAAGAAGAGGGAACTTTCTGCCTCCAGTGTGGAGGCTGTGCTGGCCCCTCTCCCACCGTCTGTCTGTGGATCTCCGTCTCCTGGGTGTAAGAAGGTTTTGGCAGGTCGTTCGTATCTCAATGAATGAAGTGCCCATGCCAGAGCGAAATGCAGCGGCCAGAAAAGAAACCATTTGATTCATGAACATCGACTCTCTCTGGGGCGTGTTTCTACCTGGGCTGTTCCCTTTTTTCTTTCTGTCCTTACTTCTGTGAAGTTGTTTTCTCCTTGGAGCATGACAGGAGATTTCCTTGCTCAGGATTTTAAGAGGCACAAGTGTTCCATCTCATACAATATGAGGGCCATAGTAGTTCCCAGAGATCGTCTGGTCCCCTCTGTCTTCCCACTCTGACCTTAATCAAGGATAATCCTGGGTCTCTAGAGAAGCTAGCATCATCATGCCAGGCCTCCTCTTGAAATCTCCTCCTGATTGTCATAGGTACCAGGCTGTGCGAAGGCCCTGAGGGGCTTTCTAGCTGTGGTCCAGCCTGGCTATGTTGCTTGATGGGCAGTCTGAGGCCCAGAGCGATGAAGGTCATATGTAATGGCTGCCCAAGGTCACACATAATAGCCTGCTGAGCGGGACCTTGCTTTCACTTTCCACCTCATCACGTAGACATAAAGGGATGGGCATGTCTTGTAAAAACAGTAACATAATGCCTTTTATGGCCATCTACAGTTTATATTAAAAACCTCCCTGCCCGTGAACTCATTTGACCCTAGTGGCAGTGATTCTGTGAGACAGACAAAGACTACCATTAACGCCTCCTGTGTACCGGGACCGCGAGTGAGGAGAGCTATCCAAGTAACCCAGCAGGGAGGGGCAGAACCCGACTCCTGCTCTGTGGACTGGGACCCTGTGCTTCTGCTGCTGATGTGTAGCATCGGTCCCCACACGGGCCTTAGTGTGGTAGAGACTGGTGACCATGGGACAATTAACTGGTTCTTTAGAGGCTGAGGAAGACTTCTGCAGGGTGTATGGGCCCTTTGTCTTCTGCAGCCACTCTTCCTGCCCACGGCGCGCTGTGGCTGTACCTCCCCTCCTGTCTGCGTCACTTTCTCTTGCCATGGAGGGGTGTGGGCAGGGGTGGTTTGTGTGATGTTTCAGGAGAACAGTCATTTATACTTACCATCCAGGGAGCAAAGCACAAAGATTCTTCTCTGGGCTCTGCATCTCAGTAAAATGCCATAGCATCAGCTGGGGTCTTCTCTCTTTAAAAAATAATAATATTTTTGGTCACAGGGAATATTTCCAGGTTTATCTAACCAGTGCATTAAAAATCCATAAGTATTTGATCAGCATGTGGTCCTTGGAGAGGCTCTTGATGGAAGAGCTGAGTGGGTACATGAGTCTCTCTCCTCCCTTCTCCCTCTTCCTTCACCTTCCTCCCCTGCTCACCCTAAACATGTGGATAATCTCTTTATTAATGGGCTCAATATTAATGTATTCATTTTTCTACGTTAGTGTCAGATTTCATTAGGAAACACGGGAGGCCTGACATTAATCATATGAAAAATGGATCTCGGAGAAGCTGTTGCTTCTTCTTAACAGAGAAAAGGTTTCTCCAGAAAAAAACAAACAAACATGTTTTTCTGATGGTCTGGTGACCTCAGTGATGTGGTAGCAACAGATTGTGTGTGTGTGTGTGTGTGTGTGTGTGTGACCTCAGTTGTTTTCCTGAAAGATGGCTAGAAGGGACCTTAAGGCACAATGGAAAACATGAAGGACTTGGAAAGGACAGGTGTTTACAGGCAAGGCTGAATGGCAGGTATGTGGCTCAGCTCCTGTGCCCTGAAGGACAGACTGAAGGTCACCCTAAATGTTCCTTGTGTAACTTCCAGCAAAGCAGAACTAAAGATCATAAGTGATCATTTGCTGCTCTTGTCATCTTTATGCAAATGAACAGGATAAATTAAAAATGAACTTAATGCAGTCCCTTTAATGACAAGGAGGGTAATCTTAAGGAGAAAAATTGTGATTCAAGGAAAATCACAATGCTCAGTGGTAGACTATAAAGTAGTGCAGCTAACTGTCTTTAAAGTTTCTTTTCATTTAGAGTTTGTTTTCATTTGAAAGTTAAACTAGGTCTATGGCATCATCAAAGATGCTTAATTTACAGGCAAGAAGAGTGGCAAATGCCTTGCAGCTGGATGTCTTTCCAATAAGACAGTATCACAGATTTAGAGACTTGTTTGTGGGTTATGTTGCATAAATTAACATGTGTGTTCTGTTTTCAAAGGGCATAAATAAGCCTACGATCTCATTACCTGAGTGATTGTCTGTATGTATAGGCCTCACTTAATCCTGTCTGCATCGCCGCCTCCTGAGACTCAATGGTTTGGCTGAACTAAGTGGCTGTGTTGGTGAAGTATGGGGTGGTCTGTGGCTTCATTTTAAAACTGGTTTCTCTTTTCTGTCCTAATGGCTTGGACAGAAAGGGCCCAGAGATCTGACAGTGGGGAAACCTAAAATATTCCCCTCTGCCCAAACTAAGTATAACGGGCAAAAGGGTTTTGGACAGGTGAGACATGTCTGGCACACCTTCCTCCAAAGAAGCCCCCTTTTTATTTTCCCTAATATGGGACATTGAAAAATTAATCCCTGCCTTTTGTCATCTAGTGGTTATGGATTGAATGATGTCTTTTAACTCTGTTGCCAAATCTGTTGCCCCCAGAATACAACAAGAATGCCAGCCTGTTTAATCAAGCATGCCATTGCCTGAGGACAGCCAACTGGCCTGGAGTCTGCACGATCCTTCCCCACGTGGGAAGGCCACCCTTTCCTCCACACCCCCACTCTTATTAGGGATTTCTGGACCCAAGGGTAGGTAGGATGACGACCATGTCCAGCTTGAAGCAGCGAGAAGAGCACAAGACCTTTGCCCATTGTCCTTTATAAGATAATAAAGAGTCTTAAGTCTGAGAGGGAGGGACTGTTATTTTTTATTGTTAAAATAATTAATTAATTAATTAATTATTTAAGGGGGAAAAAAAAAGAATACTATAGGAATGGGTGAAGCCAGAGAACTTGTATGTACGATCCATGGGCATGGACTGGGGTGGGGGCGGGTTCTGGGGAAGGGGGGGTGCTGGGCAGAGGGGAGCAAAGGGGAAAACATTGGAACTATTGTAACAATATAATCAATAAACTATACTTAAAAGAAAAAAAAAGAACGGCGCTCCCACACCCTAGAGGACGCGGCTTGGCCAGCTGGAACGCAGTGTTTAGGTGCGGCGGCTCTGCCCTCAGCCTTGCGGTCTGCACTCGTTACAACGTGTATAACTCAGGGACCCAGCGGGGCCGTTTTGCCATGGAAATTACTGCACTACATACGGAGCATCAGTGGGGTTGTCCCGACCCACCTGACTGTGTGGGCATTCAGTTTATGACCCATGGAACTCAGACGGTTATAAATAAGCAAGAACTGATTCCTATTTTTAAAAGCAGAAAACAAAGCATCTCCCTACAGGCAATGAGGCCAAGAATTCCACTCTCTCGTCTCAGTGCATCAGTGAAAAGAAAGACAGTCAACAGCTTCTCTGTTGAGATCAGCAGCTCGCATTCCGCCGGGTGCGTGACGGAGCCACGTCAGAACAGGACACCCGCGGGTGCCTGCGGGGGTCAGCAAAGGCGAACACAGACGGAGTTCCGCGGTTCCTGAAACATCTGGGCGGACGAGAGACGCGCGTTCACAGCTAACAGAGTCAGACACTGCCTTCGCTGGGCGGGCGGCCACGGGGCCACTGTGGAGCCCTGAGGGCACCCCAAGCGGGCCAGCAGTAGATGGGGTTGGGGTGGGGTTATTGGAAGAGAAGCTGAGACTGGATGAAACTGGGCGTTGCTGGTGGGAGCCAGAGCAGTGGGTAATGCAATGAGAAGGTCTCAAGGGGGAGGAAAGGAGGGTGTATGGGCCGCGCTCACATTCTGTGTTTAAGAAGAAAGCAAACGACGGGGACGCGGAGGTGCAGTCAGTGAGCAAGGGCGGGGGCCGGGGCAGCCCTCCGGCAGGGAAACCGAGGCCGGCGTCTCCCGCAATGTTCCCTCCGCCTCCTCAAAGGGGACCCGGAACAGCGTGAGGCTCCCGAAGGGTGGCCCGTAAGTGGCGGAGACTGGGGGAGAATCAGAGCGAGGTGGGTCCAGCGATTTCCACAGCTCGGACAGGCTGGCTCCTCTTCCCCGTAAACATGCGACTTGGCCAAGGTCATTGTCAGTTCTGTCTCTCAAGTGGAAATACTAATCCTCGTACAAGTTACATCGTGGGGCTGCTGTCTCACCTGAAACAGTCGCGAGAAAGCACTTTATGCCGAAAGCCTTTAGCAGGTGGCCCAGAATTCCTGTCCTCTGAGCTTCAGAAGGCAGACGGTCCTCTCAGGGCCCCTCCTCGTAGAAGGCCCAGGTTTGTGTGATTAAATACTTTGTGGGCGAAGCCAAAGCCCAGGGGCACAGCAGGACACTGAGCGGCATGAGACAAGGGGCGGGGGCTCTCCGGGACTCAGTTTCCCCCCTGGAGGTGGTGGCAGTCTTCTCCGACTCTCCTGGAGGGGGGATGGTCCGCGGGCATGGCTAACCCACAGTGGGGACCCCGGCCAGCTCCACCCTGGCTGGCTCGCGGGGCGCAGGTGAGGGGATGGGCTGGTGGGGGCTGTTCCCAAGGAAGAGGCAGACGGGGCCTTGCCTCAGCCGGTTCACTAGCGAACAGGGTCAGAAGAGACGCCGCCACAGGGAAGGTCGGAGGGCGCGTCTCTCCTGCCGAACGGTGCCCGGCACAGCTGAGCAGGAGGAGGGGAGCTGCAGGCTGCCGGGAACTCTTGCGGGCGAAGTCGTGTGTGGGAGCCTAGGACCTGGGTGGCAGACTGGCGTCGAGCCTCCTGGGGGTCACGCAGAGGGAGCCCCGGCAACGAGAGACGCTGCACCCCAGCCCTCTGAGGCCTTCTTCTGGCCGGCGCAGGGTGCCCGGGGAGAGCGGATTTGCGATCCGCAGGAGCGCGGAAAACGCTGTTTCACATCTGACTGTCAGACCTAGACCCCCAGCTCTGCAGCTTCCAGGGCGAGGAATGAGGCCGCAGGCCAACTGCATCGCCTTTCCGGCTTCCATGTCTCTACTTGAAAGCAAGAAAGTGGCAAGAAGGCCCACGGCCCGCGGACCGGATGGAGGGCCCGGTTTGGCGCGGACAGGGGGGCGCAAGGAAATCCTCGATCCTCGGGGCTGGCTGGTGCGGCCACGTGGGCCTGCTTGTGGGCACGTCAGCCTCACGGCGCGAACTACACTTCGGGGCCGAAGCCCAGCAGGGAACCCCTTGCCCACGTTCATTCAGCCGGGGGTGAGGTTTGCGGACTGCCCGATGGGGTGACCCTGGGCTGTGCTCCGTGCAGGTGTTCAGCGTGTGACCAGTGCAGAGACAGGGGGCGGGGGGGACAGGGGCAGAGCTCAGGGAGAAGACAAGACCTAGTCCTTGTTCAGGTACACTGCCCTCCTCCGCTGTCCTGGGAGGGTCCTGCTGTTCCCACGTCGTACAGACAGCGATACTCAGCATCAAAGTGAGAAAAGCAGGCTAGCATGTGTATCTAATCTGTTTCAGACGCAGGCGCTGGAAGCAGAAACAAACACTAACCACTCAGAGTTTTCAGCAGATAAGCGAGAAGTTTAGCAGAGGACTTCTCGACGTCTAGACTCTGACGTGGGCTGGACGTGACCGTGGGCGTGGTTGACCTTGGCCGTGGGACGAGGCTAAGGCGGGGGCTGAGGATGGCTTTGGGTCAGTGCAGTCCTGTGCGCCCTGGAGAACCCACGCGGCCTTGCCCCTGGCTCTGGGGAGAACAGCTGGACGGGCTCGCAGGCGGCTTCTATTTGCCACTTGAGGGTCTGGGTAAGGCACTGGGCTGTCAGGGGAACCCCGTTTCCAAGCAGGGGACATGACGAGCAGTAGACTAAGTTGGTTTGCACGTACGGACAAGCACTTGTGATATAGCCCCGTTCAATATGCAAAGCCTCTGCAGTTTTTGGTGTTTTTTTTTTTTTTGCAAAGTTTTTCCATGTCAGCAACAGGCCCAGAATTAGAATAACTGTTCGGTGAGTGATTAGGTGCTCGGGGGAAATTCACATGCCAGGAGACAACATGCTATTTTTATAATATTAATGAAAAACAGAGAAAGGAGCTTGTTTGGAAAAACAGTGCCACCACAGGGTCCTACATGAATGGGTAACATGTCCCATAAGTTAGATAAAGACCTTTAGTTTCTAAGTTATTTGTCTGCAAGTCCAGAAGAGGCCTTAAAACAATGAAAGAATTTCTGCTGATAGCTCCCAAATCAGCTAAATCCAGTAACTAATTAACTTTGCATTAGCAGCTTGAAAAATGGGCCACTAACCAATTCTGTAGGAAGAGAGGAGGCTGTTTGTTAAACATTGCCCATTAAAATTCTGTCACAATACCTCATTAACGGGGGTTCTTGAGAAAGAAGAGAATTTGAATACCCAGAAAATACCACACGAGCGTTCCTGTACATAGGAAATGTTTAGATCATGGCCAGTTTCTGTGAAAAGCCTGAGTTAAAGGACACTTAGAAGAAAGATGATATCTTGGCACAGCAGTACCCTCAAAATGTGCCGTGGGACCACGTGACAGCAGCAGTGTGTGTGTGTACACATGTTCGTGTGTGCTCAGAGCAAGGCACAGGCTCCTCCAATAGCCACGTGGTGCTGCAGGGGAGGAAAGGCAGTTTCTCTCCTACCCTTCTGAGTTCCTTGTCGAAGGCCCCGTCATAAAAGACAGTTTACCAAGAGAAAAACAAACGTTTTTAGACGTGTGGGGGAGCCCCCGAAAAGCTGCCCGAGATGGCCCCAGCCCACACCTCAGAAATCACGTCCAAGGAGAGGCCGCAGCAAGACAAGAGTGGCCGTGGGGGGCCGCTGGGGTGGGCAGGGACACCACAGTCCCCGGCGTTTGGGTGCCTGTCCTCTGCGCCACAGGGTCCCCTGGCCCAGACGCCCTCTGTCCCTGACGCCCAACGCGGCGATGCTGGCGAGTGCAGGTTTCCTTTATATGCGCATATTTCCCGTCCACAGTGGCGACTTCTCTGGGTCGGAGCTTCTCCAGTGTCTGCGGTTTCTGCAAATAGCCAGCCGAGAATAATCCTTCAGCCAAGGAGGCCTATTTGGAGCGGCGGCTTCCGCCCCCTTTGAGACGGTGTGGGAGCTTCCCCGACATCAGTTCTGGGACGAGAGATCGGGGTGTTCTCTGTGCCCCCCTCTGTCTCAGAGGGTTTCTGCAAGGAGCCAAAGTGCTCACTGGTGTGTATTTTGGGGAAAAACACAAGATGTTTACAGGTACAAGTGACTGCATATTTAATAAATCAGAGGTCACATGTTAAAAAATAATTGTTGCTTAATTATTGGAAAGGAAGGAAGGGAAATGGAAGGAAGGAGAGCAGGAGTGAGGGGGTTCAGGACACATTACCCCCCCAAACACGGCACTGCAGCGTATTGAACAAGCTGAAGGAGAGAGAGAAAAAGGGCAGCGGTGGGGAGTCACTGCGCCTGCTTGCTCTCTGGGACAGGTCTCCAGGGTCCTCTGTGAGAGGTGCGCCTGCTGTCCCAGGAGGGGCGACAGTCTCCCCAGGGACCAGGAGTCCAGGGCTGAGGGCCCCGCACAAACAAGCCGTGCCGGGGTTCCCCTCCTCTCGTCAGATCATCACAGCTTCGGTGTTTCTTTCTCTAAAAGGCACACGAGCTTCACGTCCCCGCCACGTCTTCAGGTCTGCACCGTCCCACGAAGGCTCCCCTGTGCAGTCCCAAGTCAGCAATATTCGTTTGCGTTTCTCCTGTTGATCTGTGTGAGTTTGATTTTCACACCCAGCCCGGGACCCAAACAGGGTCAAAGAAAACGATTTCCTACTCTACAGCAGGAAGGAAGGGAGGAAGGAAGGAAGGAAGGAAGGAAGGAAGGAAGGAAGGAAGGAAGGAAGGAAGGGAGGGAGGGAGGGAGGGAGGGTGGAAGGAAGGAAGGAAGGAAGGAAAGAAGGAAAGTAAGAAAAAAAGAAGGGAGGGAGTAACTGGTATGGAACTGGTGTAACTTAGAACTAGAACAGTGAGCACCAGAGCTGACCTGGTCTGTTGGAACTGCTGGAATTTGTGTGTGAAATTGGATGGCGCTCAGCATTCGTGGCCCCAAGTGAGAGTTTGAGGTCCCCTGACTTGCTAGTCACGGGTGATGAGGGGCTCTCGGATGGTCGTCCTGAGACTTCCTTTTAAAAAGGAATCGGAAAACTTGAAATGACATCACTTTCTCCCCTAACCATGAACGTTATTTTCTGTGTCATTTTTCTGTCTTCTGGAGTAATTTGCAAGATTCGTACCAAAACTGTCCCACTGCGTATTTAGCGATTGAGCTCCTCATTGAATGTCTTACATGGATAAACAACTTCAAATTATCACTCAATGATAAGAAAAAGTCCATGCCAAAACTATATTAATCAATATTGTTTTCTTAATATTTCAGTAATTACTTTGGAACTTATCCTGGCTGGTTTGGCTCAGTGGATTGAGCGTCGGCCTGCGAGCTAAGTGTCGCTGGTTCGATCTTCCAGTCAGGGCACATCAGAGAAGGAAAACTCTGATTCCAAAAAACCTCCGCTGCCTTGCGGCATACCTCTTCAGGGGAAAGGCTAAGGGAGTAAACCCCGACAGAAAATCCGGAGCCGGAGTCCCTAAGGCGGTTCGACGTTGTAGTCAACACCGGCAACTCCTGCGGCGCACCTGAAGCCAAGCTGTATTGACTCCGTCTTTCCCTTGGACCCTTCAGCTGCGAAGAGAGGGGGGGTCTACTGCATGGGCAACAGCAGACCCTCCATATCACCCTACCCAGGCTCTGTAGCTTCAGCTTCACTGGAGAGGACACTCCAGCGTCATCGCAAGATGTCGATTCAACACGGGAGGAGACAGATACCGTGTCACTCCCGAGTCGGACTGCACAACCATTCTCGGCGGTGCAGATAGACTCTTAAGAAGCTACACCATCGTCTCTCGAGACGGACGGCTGCCGACAACGATTATTGTTATCCCATTTTCCCCCATTGCTCTCCCCTACCTGCCCCCCACAGTCAATCCCCACCCTGTTGTCCATGTCCATGGTTCATTTATACTAGTTCCTTGACTAGACCCTTCCCTTTCTTTCCCCTTTCCCCCTACCTCTGGTCACTGTCAGTCTGTTCCTTGTTTACATGTCTCTGGTTCGATTTTGGTAGTTTGTTTTGTTCATTACAGTATTAGATGATATCATATGATATTTTTCTTTTGCTGCCTGGCTTATTTCACTAAGTGTAACACTCTCCCATTCCATCCATGTTGTCATGAAAGGTAGGAGTTCATTCTTTCTTTCTGCTGCATAGTATTCCATTGTTTAATGTACTACAGTTTTTTGATTCACACCTTTAATGATGGACACTAGGGTGTTTCCAGCACTTGGCTGTTGTAAATAGTGCTGCTGTGAACATAAGGGTGCATAGGTTCTATTGAATTGGGGTTTCAGGATTCTTCAGGTGTAATCCTAGCAATGAAATCACTGGTTCAAAGGCAGTTCCATTTTTAGTTTTTTGAGGAAATTCCATACTCTTCTCCTTGGTGGCTGAACCAGTCTGTATTCCAACCAACAGTGCACAAGGGTTCCCTTTGCTCCCCATCCTCACCAGCACTTTTTGTTCATTGATTTCTTAATGATGGCCATTATGACCTATGTGAGGTAGGTATCTAATTGTGCTTTTAATTTGCATTTCTCTGATGGCTAGTGATTTTGAGAATTCTTTCATGTGTCTATGGGCCCTCTGTATGTCCTTCTTTTAAAAGTGTCTGTTCAGGTCCTTTGCCCATTTTTTAATTGGATTGTCTGTCTTCTTGGTGTTAAGTCATATAAGTTCCTTATATATTTTGAAGATCAAACCGTTGTCTGAGGTATCATTGGCAAATATTTTTTCCCATACAGTTGGTTCCCTTTTCATCTTGCTGATGTTTCCTTTGGCTGAGCAGAAACTCTTTAGTTTGATGTATTCCCATTTATTTAATCTTTCCTTTATTTTCCTTGCCCTAGGGGATATATTGGTGAAAATATTGCTACGTGGGATATCTGAAATTTTACTGCCTTTGTTTTCCTCTATGACTTTTATGATGCCATAGCTTACATTTAAGTCTTTATTTATCTTGAGTTTATTCTGGTGTATGGTGTAAGTTGGTGCTCTAGTTTCATTGTTTTGCAAGTGCTTGTCCAGTTCTCCCAACACCATTTGTTAAAGATGCTATTTTCCCTGCATTTTATGCTCCTTCCTGCTTTGACAAATATTGAACATAGAGACCTGGGTTTATTTCTGGACTCTCTATTCTGTCTCATTGATTCATGTGTTTGTTCTTATGCCAATACCAGACTGTTTTGATTACAGTTATCTTGTAGTATAGTTTGATATCAATCATGTATTTCACTGTGGAAAGACTTGGTCCTCATAACTTGTTAATTGGAGGAGAAATGTTATTGAAATTGGTGCAGTTAGTTTCACAAGAGCAAATTATCCAGTAGCTTGAATGTATTTTTAAATTGTTGTTTAATACAAGTTCATTATTCTCTTCAAATATATTGTGCAGAGTCTTTTGTTACCATTTTGCAAAGCTGACCCATTGAGACATAAAAACAACTTTGTTCCACACTTGTCTAAACCACTTGGAGTTTTAAATGTCACTTGCAAAACATGTGATTCAATGGGGCGTGAAATCTTTACAAATTTCTGATTTAATGGCCTCTTCATTGATTTTCTTTATATTTGTGGAAACAAAATTCAAAGGCTAAGAATGTGAAAAGGAAGATATTTTTGAGAATTTGAGATTTCTTTTCTTTGTTGTGAAAAAATTATGGAGAATTGTGACTATTCAATTTGAAACAGCCATATATCTCTGAAAACTAAAATGTTTTAAGTTTTGTGCTATGAGAAACATTTTTGTCCAAGTATGGTCTTGTGGAAGAGGAACAAAAGTTTTTCTATTCTAAGTTTTTCCAGCTGGTCTAATAATCAAACCTACATGTGACAGATTAACAAAAAAAATTAATTATTTACATACATGAGAGTCAAAATTAAAAAGGGAAAATGAGGTATATAAGACATTTGAGCTAAGTATTAACAAAAGAAAGTCAAGCCTATAGAAAAGTCCTATAAGCTTATATTTAAGACAAATTTTGTGAACATGCTTAGAATCAAAATCTCAATGGATTGAGAAAATGCCCCAAAGAATGGCAGTTTTGCAGTTCATTTTATGCTTTAGAATCTAAGGGGAAGACCTAAGAAAGGTGCATGAAATCCATGGGTGGTGGATTAGGAAGGCTGGAGAAAGCAAAGCAGGGAAACCTCTAGGTTTGGATAAAAGGCTACATGGAGGGACATCTGGTCAAGATGGAGGTGTAGGTAAGTGTGGCTCACATCCTTGCACAACCACAGCAAAATTACAGCTAAACTACAGAACAACTGTCACTCAGAACTGTCAGACATTGGAGCTGTATGGAAGTCTGACAACTAAAGAATTAAAGAAACCACATTCATCCAGATGGGTAGAAGGGGCAGAGGGATGGAGATATGGAGACATGGAATGGGCTGTTCCTGCACCCACATGTGGTGGATATAAATTGGTGGGATATCTTGGGAGCAAGGAATCTCAGCCTCAGACCAGACAACCCAGCCATAGGTTCAAGTTCCAGGAAGATAAGTCCCCATAACTTCTGGCTATAAAAACCAGTGGGGGTTGGGTCAACAGAAGAAACTGCGGGATTCTCAGGCATCTCCCCTAGGCTCCAGCACTGGGGCAGCACCTTGAAAGGCACCAGTGGCATACAGGAAGGACCTGAAGTGCTGGCATCAGGGTGAGAGCTGGGGTACAGCTTCCTCCAGGACAAAACTGCAGACAGTGGCCATTGTTTCTTTTCTGAGCCATCCCACACAGCCACAGTGTGGTGGCACCGTATCTACGGCTCCATTGTCGAAGACCTTTGACCAGCATGGTCCATGGCATTGTGGATGAAATAAATAAATGCACACAGACTGCAAGAATCCTGTTGAGAAGAGGGGACAGAACTGGCCACTTTCTAGAGGAGAAAGCACAGTTTGACCCTGCCTTAACCGGCTTTTATTAATTCTTTAGGTGGATCACATCCAAGAAAGTTATGAATCATTGTGCCAATTATTGCCTTATATAATTATTACTTTTATATAACAAAAGAATGTCACACATGCATGGATGATAAAATAACTCATCTAGCCACATCCTTTACTTGAAAATCAGCCCAGAATAGGCCCTTCAAGATTACAACGCTGAACATCTGTTGTTCTGAGCCCAGGATGAGGGAGTCCTTTAGCAGAAAGCAAGCTTTTCAGCTATCATAGAAATGCAGGCCTAGTTCCCCACAGGAAAACTGGTATGTGGAGTGGGTCCTGTGTGCCAGCATGCTCCCAGTGGTTTTCTAAATCTGCAACTGAGCTACATTTGCCACCACCAAGCACCCCAGCTTCCCATACTCCATCAATATGGCTCACATGGTTAGCCCTGCCATGATGATTACTGAAGCACCACCCCCCCATCTAATGTATAGTCTCACCCAAGCTGGAAACAGTTGGCTGTACCATGAGAATGGCTGGGCTAGGTATAGGCTATAGATCTTCCTAAATCTGCTCAAACAACAGCTGAACCCAAGCCCCAAACCTCTTGTTGAGTGTTCCCAGGACCAACACTAGCAGCAGCCATCTGGAGATTGCTTTATAGCTTATGCCAAGTGGCCCCAGACAGAGAATAGATAGTGGCTGACCCTGGCCTGTACCACTCAGGAAAACTCAGAGTCTGCGCAACCAGCAAAGAGTCACAGGCCATGTCATAGTACCACCACTAATAACCTCCACAAGCTACGGAGGGAGGTGTTTGGTGACCAGTGGTCACAATCAGTCCTAACATCTGTCTGGCCTAAGTAAATCCCCCCCCTTACCTGCTGAAAGCAGTAAAGACTCAACTACAAGAGTAGGGAGTACTCAGCCTGCATGGAGGGTACACGTTGAGTATGCTGCTTGAGGGGTAGGAGAAGTTGTGCCACTGGACCTTATAAGATACCTACTACATTAGGCCATACTACCAAGCCATGGAGTCAAAGCAATTCTACCTAATATATAGAAACAAACACGGGGGGGGGGGGGTGTGCCAAAATGAGGAGACAAAGAAATATGGCCCAAATGAAAGAACAGAAAACTAGAAAAAGAATTCAACAAAACAAAGATAAGCAATCTATATGAGGCAGAGTTTAAAACACTGGCTCTAAGGATTCTCAAGGAACTCAGTAGGTTCTTTAACAGCATAAAAATGACCCAAGCAGAAATGAAGAAGACCCTAATTGAAATAAAGAACATTTACAGGGAATCAACAGCAGAGTGGATGAAGCCAAGAATCAAATCAATGATTTGGAACATAAGTAATCAAAAGATATCCAATCAGAACAACAAGAAAAAAGAATTTAAAAAAATGAGGATAGTGTAAGAAGCAACTGGGACAACTTCAAGTGTCTCAACATTCACATTATAGGGATGCCAGAAGGAGAAGAGCAAGAGCAAGAAGTTGGAAATCTATTTGAAAAAAATAATACAAGAAAATTTCCATAATTTGTTGAAGGAAATAGACATATAAGTCCAGGAAGCACAGAGTCCCAAACAAGTTGGACCCAAAGAGCACTACACCAAGATATATCATAATTAAAATGCCAAAAGTTAATAATAGAGAATCTTAAAAGCAGCAGAAGAAAAGCAGATAATTGCCTACAAAGGAGTTCCCATAAGACTATCAGTTGATTTCTCAAAAAAAACTTTGCAAGATAGAAGGCATTGATGACAAGTTTTGAAAGTAGTGAAAAGCAAGGACCTACAACCTAGATTACTCTATCCAGCAAAGCAATGATTTAGAATGAAAGGGTAGATAAAGTGTTTCACAGACAAGGTAAAGCTAAAGGAGTTCATCATCACAAAACCATTATTATATGAAATCTTAAAAGGACTTATTTGTTAAAAAAAAAAATCAAAACTAAGAACATTAAAATGGCAACAAATGAGGTCTTTCCAGAAGGTATCCAGTCATGTAGTATAATAGAGTCATTTACTGAAGAAGATAAAAGGAACAAGAAACATTGTACATAGGACAACGACGCCTCCATCTCCTTTAAAGTAGGCACCTTGGGACCTCACACAGTTCTCCCAATTTCCATCAGCTACCCCATCATATTTTCCTGAATCTCATCAACAGTCTGAAATCTCTTCCCCTTCAAAGGAGATTTTAGTTTTGGGAAAAGCCAGAAGTTGCAAGACACCGAATCTTGGCTGTAGAGGAGCTGGGTCAGCTGGGTGATTTGATGATTCACCAAAAATCTCTGCATGAGCTATGATACATTAGTGGCCACATTGTCATGATGAAGCTTCCAAACACCAGTTGCCCATAACTGCAGTCTTCTGAGTCATCCAAATAATTTCCACAAAAGAATGTTCAAGCTTAATGCAAAATTTGATACTGATTCATTACTTTACTTGCTCAGTCATTTGAAATGTGACCCCCACACAGTACACATGCTCACTCAATCATGTCTACTGCCCTTACTGGCTAGTACAGTGAAGTTGTCATTTTTCACCCATACACATTTCAGCCCACTCTCCTTGGCTGCCAGGTTACATAGATATTATGCAAACCATTCTTATTAATAATGGCTGAACTTTTTCTGGACAGACCTTATTCCATCAAGAATTGAATCTAAAAAAAAAAAAAAAAAACTAAACAAACAAGCAGAACAGAAACAGAATCATAGATATGGAGACATGGAAATGGTAGCCAGTTGGGAAAGAGGTCTTGGGAAATGGGGAAAAAGGTGAAGGAATTAAAAGTACAAATTGATAGTTACAGAATAAGCAAGGGATGTTAAGAGCAAGTGTAGGAAATAGAGTTGCCAAAGAATTTATATGCATGACCCATGGATATGAACAAAGTTGAGTATATTGCTGGAGGGAGTGGGGGCTGCTGGGAAGAGGGAACCCAAGGGGCAAAAACCGGGGCATCTCTAATAGAATACTCAATAAAATATAATTTTAAAAAGGCTACATGGAGGAACATTTCTTTTACATTTTGTGGGTATGGGATGGTTAACAATGAACATTTGCATCATATAGAAATGGTATTCAGAGAACAAGATAACAATGAGGGGTTCTGTGGTCTTGTGTCTGGTGCCTATATTGTACCTTCAAGCGGTAGGGAAAAAAATTCTCTGACATTTCAAAGGTATGTTATCCTAGATGCATACAATGCGTGGACAGGTCTTAAGGTAAAGACTGACCTTTTCTAAGGAAGCTGCAGGCCTCAGATATGACTACCCACTAGTACCTTCCCCTTTAGGAATTTGGGAATCATACCAGACCATCCTGTGTGGTTATTTTTGGTCACTGAGCTTGTCAGGCCTTCCATGTGACTCCCTGAGCTTGTCAGGATTATTCAAAAACTCTTTCCTTATTTATATCAGGATGAGTTCAGGCACCAGGCACTTCAGAGGGGAGAAGGTCATCGCAGGATGATAAAAAGAAAAGATACTCAGTGATAGAAGTTTACTCTGTTCTGTATATAGATGTCATAAAAAGTTGTTTCTGGTGATAACTATTATTATGAGCAAGGCATCAATACAGGAAACTAATGAAAAAGACAAACAAGCAAAATAGAACCAGAGGCATGTAAACAGGGAACAGAATGATGGTGAACAGAAAGGAGGGGGAAAAGAGGGGAAAGAAGGGTGTAGTCAAGGAACTAATATGAATGTCCCATGGACATGGACAACTAAATGGGGATGGACTGCAGGAGAGGGGGGAGGTAGGTGGAGCAGGGGAGAACAAAGGGGGAAAATGGGACAATTGTAATAGAAAAACAATTTTAAAATATTTTTTATTTTTTTTAATTAAATGTGTTGGGTTAACATTGGTTACTGACATTATATAAATTTCAAGTGTACAATTTTGTAATACAGCATCTGTATGGTCTGTTGTGTGCTCACCACCCAAAGTCTAGTATATTTCCATTCCCACAATTTACTCTTTTCATTCTTCCTTTACCCTCCACTGCCTCTGGTAACCATGATTCTGTTGTGTGTGTCCATAAATTTGTTTATTTGTTTATTTGTTGCTTTTTATTTTATAATCCACATATAAGT
Organism: Furipterus horrens; assembly: GCF_987537825.1. Lineage (NCBI taxonomy): Eukaryota > Metazoa > Chordata > Mammalia > Chiroptera > Furipteridae > Furipterus > Furipterus horrens. Next base: position 74,628,022 of record NW_028327177.1, read on the forward strand.
GAAATAATATGATATCTGTCTTTCCCTGTCTGACTTACTTCACATAGTATAATACCCTCTAAATCCATCTATGCTGTGTCAAATAGTAAGATTTCATCCTTTTTATGGCTGTGTAATATTCCATTGTATATATGAACCACAACTTCTTTACCCAATCATCTGTCAAAGAACCCTTATATTGTGTCCATGTCCTGCTATTGTGAATAATGCTGCAGTGAACTTAGGAGTACATGTATCTTTATAAATAAGTGTTTTTGAATTTCTTGAGTAGATACCCAGGAGAGGGATTGCTGGGTCATGGTAGCTATTGATGTTTAATATTTTTTCATATATCAGTTTGCCATCTTTTTGTCTTCCTTATTATTTTTGATTCCACAAATAAGTGAGGTCACAAAGTATTTGTCTTTCTCTAACTTACTTAACTTAGTGTAAAGCCATCAAGATCCATCAATGCCCTCCATTTCTGCAGTGAGCACTGGGCAAGATCCAGTTAAGAGTAGTTACTCTGCTACAATCTTGTTGAACCCATGAGCACAGGTTCTGCTGGCCACTAAAGCAGGCAATCTTGGGTGTCCCAGTTTTGCCCTGTACATGGACTCCATCTGTACCTGGGCTCTTGAAGAGTTGTTTTGAAGAGATCATGTGTGTGGCAGTTGTTTTTTGGAATGTGTATTTATTCTACCTGATTGTAGGCTCCTTAAAGACAGAGGCTCTGTCATTTTATCTTTGTGTTTCAAGCTCCTAGCACAGCACCTGGCACACTGAGGACACTAAATGAGTATGTATTAAGTCGGAGCATGAATAGATGAGCCTTCATCATGATTAAGTAAAGGAAGATTTATCTCCTTTATTTATGTTAAGTGTCCTTGGCTCTTTCATCTAACTTCTCTAAATTTACTTGAGCCCTATTCACTTGTCATGGCACATGTGCCTTGGTGAATAAGTGGATAAGCAATTTATGTTCTTTCCAGGGACGTTTACTGATTAAGGTAAATTCCTTGCCTATGAAAATGTTTATTTGTAAAAGTAGCTTTTCTTCATGTTTTATCTTTTATAACCCTGCTTTTTAACACAAAATTCTATTTGTTTTCAGTTTATGTATATCTGCTGCTTGCATTTAAAACCGCCATTACACACTTCCTTGATTCTTTATATATATTAAAGTTAAATATGCTAATAACTTCACCTTTTTGCATTTTCCTTTACACGTTTTACCTTTTCAACTTAGTATAAATTCTATTCAGGCAATTATTATTTTGCCAACTTAAGAATATTACGGAGTAGGGATGAGATTTACGGCCAAGATAGAGGCACAGACAGACATGCTGCGTCTCCCTCCACAACTAAGAAGGAATACAACTACTTCAAAACTGGGAATAACCAAAAGTTCCAGAAAATCAAAGTGCACAGAAGTCCAGCAAACAAGGATATAAAGAAGAAATACTCATCCAGACAGGTAGGAGGGGCGGAACCCAGGCAGAGAGGACATGGTATGGTGGTGGCAGCAGTGGCAACAGCAGCACACCAGCAGAAAGTGCAGTTACACATTTTAAAAAGTCAGGAGGGACACCTGGGGAGTGTTCTCAGCTCCTCACCAGAGCAGCTCACTGTCCCCGCTCTGGGGAAAATCAAGCCTCACTGCTTTTGACTGTGCAAACGAGTGGGTGTTGAGATGGAGGGAGAAACTGTTGGCCTCAGCAGAGTATGCTTGTTTAAAGGGCCCCCATGGACCTAGAATGTCCACAGACCCACTCACTCTGGGAATGATGGCCAGGGCAGCAGCTAGAGGGGCGCCAGTCCGGTGTGGAAGTGGGAAAAGTGCCTGGAAAAGGGGCAAGTGCTGGGCAAGCAGCATTGTTCCTTCTCAGACCCCTTCCCCCCACACAGCACCACAACGTGGTGAAACAGGTTATCCATTACTGATGAATATCTAAGGCTCCGCCCCTTGCAATGTAGTAGGAGTGAGAGCTCTCCCTGGGACATGGAACCAAACAAACACAGGAGACTTCTAGCCAAGACTGACACGCCCAATCTCCCCCACAACTAAGAAGAAATACAACTACCACAAAACCAGCAATAACCAGAAGTTCCAGAAAATAAATGGAAGTTCAACGTATAAAGTTATAAAGAAGTGGTGCTCATTCGGACAGGTAGGAGGGGCGAAGCCGGGGAGGAGAGGTCAAGCTGTGCTGTATGCAGCAGCAGCAGTGATGGCAGCAGGACAGCAGTAAGCACAGACACCTGTATTTAAGGGGAGGCGAGAAGCACCCGGGGAGCACCCCCAGCTACAGACCAGACCCATCAGCTTGCGATTCCAAAGCCTGAAAAGGCAGACCCCCATTGCCTTGGACTGTGAGGCCCAGTGAGGGTCGAGACGGAGGGGGATGCTCCAGGTCTCTCAGCGGAGATTGAATGGCAGTAATTCATCTTGGACCCCCACCCCCGCATAAAACGCCCAGATGTGACGAGTTGACACGGCTCCCCCCTCCCCTGTATATCATGAGGTGTGGCAGCCCTGCCCAGGATGCAAAGGTAAACATAAAACTGTTCAGGATGGCACAGATCATGATAGAGATCTCAGTCATGCAGCTGACAAGACAGCAAATTTCTAATCTAACAAAGCAGCAGATAAAAAATCTTTCTGAGGCACAGTTCAGAGCTTTGCTTATAAAAGCGCTTACAGACCTAACAGCAGATCTTAAACAAGACAGGGAAGGAATGAAGGCTAGTCCTGCTAAAATGAACAAAAACGCATACAAAACTAGTGGTGAGGGCAAGAAAAGCAAGGATCAAATTAACAAACAGTCAACCAGTGCAGAAAGAGAAAACAAAAAGTGAGGAAAATGAGGAGAGGCTCAGAAACTCGCTATAAGCGAGTCAACATCTGAACCATAGGGTTGCCAGAAGCTGAAGAAGAAAAATTAGAAGTGGAAAAATTATATGAAAAAAAATAATGAAGCAGAACTTTCCTAACTTGGGAAAGGAAACAGACTTACATGTCCAGGAAGCACAGACAGTTCCAAAACAACTGGACTCAGGGAGAACCACACCAAGACACATTATAATCAAAATGTGAAAAATTAAGGATAAACAGAGAATCTTAAAATCAGCAAGAGAGAAGAAGAGAATTACATACAAAGGGGTCCCAATAAGACTATCAGCTGATTTCTGAAAAGAAACTCTGCAGGCGAGAAGGGACTGGCAAGAAATATTCAAAGTAATGCTAAGCAAAAACCTACAACCATGATTACTCTATCCAGCGAAGCTGTCATTCAGGATAGAAGGGCAGAGGAAGTGCTTCCAGGACAAAGTAAAACTGAAGGAGTTCATCAGATCTAAACCATTGTTATATGAGATGTTAAAGGGACTTATTTAAGAAAAAGGATCAAAACTATGAACATTAAGATGAAAGCTGTATCACAACAACCAACAACAGAAGCTAGAAAACCGAAACAAAAAGTAAACTAAGTAGGCAACAAGAGTGTGAAAAAAGAAACAGATTATTGGGAAGATGGCGGAGGAGTGAGGGGAGGCTGCGCTTTCAGGCTGCCGAGACAGGTCTGTAGTTTGGGCTAATTGCAGACAGAACATCTCAGTGAGCAGCTGAACACTGGCAGGAGTTGAGCCATGGCACTGCTGGATTAGAGAAAAACCATCTGGGAATAACCTATTTAGTGAGGATAGTGGAGGAAAAGGGGACAAAATGGGATTCCTGATTGGGGTGGCTGCCTGAGCTGCAGCTGGAAGTACACAAAGGCTTTTTGGCGACCACAGGCTTCCCCAGAGAGGAGTTGGGAGGAGAGTGGATCTTTGCCCGCTGGCAGAGACGGGACTTGACCAAGTGGAATTGGCACTGAAGGACAGGAGACAGCGTGCTGCCGGGCAAGTGAGAACATAATTCTCCTTTATATTTTTCTCTAGTGGACTGCGGAGAGGGGTGGAAAGCTTGGGGGTGGTAGGCCGTTCTTAAGGAGCGCAGGGGCAGAGGCGCACTCATCCAGTCCCCAACCCTACCCTTGGGTCACGGGGGCGCGCATTTGGAAGTGACCTCATTCACTGGCCCAGGTGCGCGGGGCCGTGAGTCCAGGTGCCCCTCGGACACTCCCCAACAGACATAAGATCAGTGCCCCAACGGGCACAGGGAGGGCCCATTGAACACGCACAAGACCATGCGCAGACACCCCTAGCCAGCTCCAGTGGGCTCCAGGCCCCAGGCCGGAAAGCAGACCAGTAGCTCAGGCTCTGCTCGTGCCTGCCCAGAGGGGAGCGGGAAGGTGGGCAGCTGTGGCACCGAATAGCGGGAGGCAGCGACTCACAGACGCTCACTTCCACTGTGCACAAGTGTCTGGCGCCCCGCCCTAAGAGGAGAGAGACCAACTCCCGAAGCTCGGCTCAGCAGGATTAAGGGCACCAGCGTGCGAGCATGAAAACACCTTGGCCTGGCTACAATAGGCGCCAATCGTGGGACAAGCTTTCGGGCTGCCTGGTGTGTGCAGGGGCGCGCACACAAGGAGACCTCAGCTGGCTCCAGTGTGCGGAAAGGGAGCGCACCGTGCTGGCCACTGTGGGCGCACACCATTGCTGCAAGGAACAAGAACCTCTGAATCCCCACACTAGATCAGCTGCGGACACAGAAAAAGAAGACGACACGCCAAGGCTGAACTGAGTAAAAACATTCCTTTTTTAATTTTTTTATTTTTTTTCCTTTTCTTTTTTCTTTTTCTCTTTCTTTTTTCTCCTTTTCTTTCTTTCTTTTCTTTTTCTTTATATTTCCTTTTTTCCCTTTTTCTTTCCTTTTTCTTTCTTCTTTCTTTTCTTCTTTCTTTCTTTCTTCTTTTTTCTTTTTCTTTCTTTTCTTTTTTTTCCCCTTCCTTAGAAAAAGGAAAAAGGAGGAGAGGAGAGGAGGAGAAGAAAAAAGAAAAGAAAAACAAACTATATCTCTAATGTACTTCATATAACCTCTCCTCATCCTTTCTCTTTAATCGTTGTTTATTTGATTGTGTGTCTAGTTTAGCCCCCCTATCACCCTAAATAATGGAATATAATTACTATATAAACCCAATACAATACAATCCCACTTTCTTACTATATTCTGCATTTTTCCATCCTTTTCTTCTATTTTTATTAAATACAACGTAAATATTACCTACTGGCTTGCATACTCTCAACTATTATTAATCTATCATCCCCTCTATCAAAAATCATATTTTTCCTCCCTAAAAAAAACTCTTATCTATTCTTCTTATAGTATAAAAGCTCTAATCTCTTTACATTTATATTAATACTGGCTCGTTGGCTGACGATAGCGGGATAGAGGGTGGGGGATATTTTTGAGGGTGTGGGTCTCCTGCCTGGCCTGAGTGTTTATGTTTTTAACAGCATCTGAACAAGAGAACTCAAGACAAAGTAGATAGAGTGACTCTCAATCAACTAGACAGAAGGAAGATCCTACCAAAGAGCATCTGAAATATAACCAGACAGCATAAACAAACAACATAAAGGGTAACTCAAGAACATCAGGCTCAGGAGATCACAGAGACTTCACCACTGAAACCCCCAGATCTCCCATAAAGAATCTCATACCACAAAGGAGGGAAGTCAAAGCAGACCATCTCCCCCAAAAATAAAAACAAACAAGAAGAATCCAACATGGTAAGAGGCAAAAATAATCCCTCAATGAAAATAAAAGAGGAATTCTCAGAAAGAGAGGTAGAAGAAATAGACATAGCCCGAATGTCATACATGGAATTCAAAACAATTGTGGTAAAGAAGCTCAATATACTCAACAACCTTAAAAATAACTATGACAACCTGCAAGAAAGTTACCAGCAGCTCCAAGAAAATTACAGAGAACTTGCAGAGAACTACACCAGCATAAAAAAAGACATAGAAACTATTAACAAGAACCAGGAAGAAATAAAGAATTCAATCTCTGAACTGAAAAACACAGTAGAATCAGGCAAAAGAAGACTAAATGAAGCAGAGGATCAGATTAGTGAGTTAGAAGATAATGTAGAGAAAAACTCCCAGATAATACAGCAAAATGAAAAAAGATTGAAAAACTATGAACAAGATGTAAGGGAATTACAGGATAGCATGAGAAAAAATAATATCAGGATCATCGTAATTAGAGAGGGAGAAGAAAAGGAACATGGAATTGAAAAACCGATAGGAGAAATAGTGACAGAAAATTTTCCGAACCTGATGAGAGAAAAAGTTATACAAGTTCAGGAAGCACAGAGAGTTCCAATGAAGAGGAACCCCCAAAAACCCACTCCAAGGCACATCATAATTAAAATGGCAACATTCCAAGACAAAGAGAGAATTCTAAAAGCAGCAAGAGAAAAACAGCAAATTACATATAAGGGAGCTCCAATAAGGCTATCAGCTGATATCTAAACAGAAACATTACAACCCAGAAGGGAATGATCAAAAATATTTCAAGCAATGAAAAACAAAGACCTACAACCAAGAATACTCTACCCAGCAAGGCTCTCAATCAAAATAGAAGGTGAAATAAGGGGTTTCTCAGACAAAGGAAGACTAAAAGAATACATCTCCACCAAACTAGCATCGCAAGAGATGCTAAAGGGAATGTTCTAAGAAAGAAGAAGAAAAATAAAGAGAGAGGAACAGAGGTACAAACGGAAATGAATAAATACACGTCAATAATAACCTTAAATGTAAATGGATTAAATGCTCCAATTAAAAGACATGGGGTAACGGAATGGATAAGAAAACAGGACCCACGTATTTGCTGTCTACAAGAAACACACCTCAAACAAAAGATTTACACGGACTAAAAATAAAGGGATATAAAAAATATTCCAAGCAAACGGACTGGAAAAAAAAAGCTGGGGTAGCAGTCCTCATATCAGACAAAATAGATTTCAAAGCAAGGGCAATAAAAAAAAAAGACAAAGAAGGGCATTTCATAATACTTAAAGGGACAATCCATCAAGAAGATATAACATAGATAAACATATATGCACCCAACATAGGAGCACCCAAATACATAAAGCAAATACCAGAAGACCACAAGAAGGATATCAACAACAACACACTCATAGTAGGGCACTTCAACACTCCATTATCAACAATAGATCATCGAAGAAAAGAAACACCAAGGATATACAGGCATTGAACAGCACACTAAACCACATGGACCTAACTGATATATATAGAACTTTCTACCCCAAAGAAGCAAAGTATACATTCTTTTCAAATGCACATGGGACATTTTCAAAGATAGACCACATAATAGGGCACAAAACAAGCCTCAACAAATTCAAGAAAATTGAAATCATATCAAGCATCTTCTCAGACCACAATGCCTTGAAACTAAAAATCAACCTCAGGGAAAAAAATCAAAGACACCCAAACTCATGGAGAATGAATAACATGCTATTAAATAGTGAATGGGTTAACAATGACATCAAATAAAAAATCAAGAAATTTCTAGACACTAATAATAATGAGCACACAACAGCCCAAAACCTACGGGACACAGCAAAAGCAGTCTGAGAGGGACGTTCATAGCAATACAAGCATATCTGAAAAGTACAGAAGCTCAAATAAAAACCCTAACCATAAAGCTACAAGAACTAGAACAACAACAACAAAGAAAGCCTAGGGTAAGAAGAAGGAACGAAATCATCAAGATCAGAACAGAACTAAATGACATAGAGACTAAACAAACAATTCAAAAGATCAACAAAACTAGGAGCTGGTTCTTCGAAAAAATAAACAAAATCGACAAGCCTCTAGCAAGTCTAATCAAGAAAAAAAGAGAGAAAACCCAAATAAACAAAATCAGAAACGAAAGAGGAGAAATCACGACTGATACCACAGAAATACAAACAATTGTAAGAAATTACTACAAACAACTATATGGCAAGAAATTTGACAATCTAGAAGAAATGGACAAATTTCTAGAAACATACAACCGTCTAAAACTGAATCAAGAAGAAGTGGAAAGTCTCAACAGACTGATAACAAAGAAGGAAATTGAAACAGTAATCCAAAATCTCTCTGCACACAAAAGCCCTGGACCGGATGGCTTCACAGGCAAATTCTACAAAACATTTAGGGAAGAACTAACTCCTATCCTCCTCAAACTATTCCAGAAAATCCAAGAAGAGGGAAAAATCCCAAACTCTTTCTATGAAGCCAGTATTATCCTAATCCCAAAAAGAGGTCAAGACACAACAAAGAAAGAAAACTACAGGGCAATATCACTGATGAACATAGATGCTAAAATCCTCAATAAAATTTTGGCAAACAGGATCCAGCAATACATCAAAAAGATCATACATCACGATCAAGTGGGATTCATCCCAGGGATGCAAGGGTGGTTTAATATTCGCAAGTCAATAAATATAATACATCACCTAAACAAATGAAAGACAAAAATCACATGATCATATCAATAGATGCAGAAAAAACATTTGATAAAGTACAACACCCATTTATGATTAAAACATTCAGCAAAATAGGAATAGAGGCAGCATACCTTAATATAATCAAGGCTATATATGAAAAGCCTGAGACCAACATAATACTCAATGTACAAAAACTAAAAGCATTCCCCCTGAATTCAGGAACTAGACAAGTTTGTCCACTCTCTCCTCTCCTATTCAACATAGTGTTGGAAGTCCTAGCCACAGCAATCAGACAAGAAAAAGAAATAAAAGGCATCCAAATTGGGAAAGAAGAAGTAAAACTATCACTATTTGCAGACGACATGATAGTATACCTAGAAAACCCTATAAACTCCACTAAAAGACTACTTGATATAATAAGTGAATTTGGCAAAATAACAGGGTACAAAATAAATATACAGAAATCTAAGGCATTTCTGTACACCAACAATAAAATATCAGAGACAGAGACAAAAAAGAAAATACCATTTACTATAGCAACAAGAAAAATAAAGTACCTAGGAATAAACTTAACCAAAGAGATAAAAGACCTGTACACTGAAAATTATGCAACATTGAAGAAAGAAATTAAGGAAGATACAAATAAATGGAGGCAAATACCATGTTCTTGGATGGGAAGAATCAACATCATCAAAATGGACATACTACCCAAAGCAATTTACAGATTCAATGCAATCCCTATTAAAATACCAATGACATATTTCATGAACCTAGGACAAGTACTCCAAAAATTCATATGGAACCAAAAAAGACCCCGAATAGCAAAAGCAATTTTGAGACAGTAGAACACAGCAGGAGGAATCACAACACCAGATATCAAACAATACTACAAAGCCACTGTGATCAAAACAGTCTGGTACTGGCATAAGAACAGACATATAGATCAGTGGAACAGAATAGACAGACCAGAAATAAACCCAGGCCTCTATGGTCAACTAGTATTTGATAAAGGAGGAAGGAATATAAAATGGAGTGAGAAGAGCCTCTTTAACAAATGGTGCTGGGAGATCTGGATAGGGACTTGTAAAAAAGTGAAACTAGACCACCAACTGACACCACACACGAGAATAAACTCAAGATGGATCAAAGACTTAAATGTAAGCCATGACACCATAAAAGTCCTAGAGGAAAACATAGGCAAGAAAATTTCAGATATCTCACGTAACAATTTCTTCAAGGATACATCTCCTAAAGAAGAGAAATGAAGGAAAAAATAAACAAATGGGATTACATCAAACTAAAGAGTTTCTGCTCAGCAAAAGAAAATGTCAGCAAGATGAAAAGGAAACCAACCATATGGGAAAACATATTTGACAATGACATCACAGACAGGGGACTGATCTCCAAAATATATAAAGAGCTTATACAACTCAACATCAAGAAAACAAACAACACAATTTAAAAATGGGCAAAGGACCTGAACAAACACTGCTCCGAAGAGGACATACAGAAGGTTCATAGACACATGTAAAAATTCTCAACCTCATTGGCCATCAGAGAGATGCAAATAAAAACCACAATGAGATACCATTTTACACCAATCAGAAAGGCCATCATCAACAAATCAACAAACAACAAGTGCTAGTGAGGTTGTGGAGAAATGGGAACCCTACTGCACTGTTGGTGGGAATGCAGATTGGTACAGCCACTATGGAAAACAGTATGGAATTACCTCAAAAAACTAAAAATGGAACTGCCTTTTGAACCAGCGATTCCACTACTAGGATTATACCCGAAGAATCTTGGAACACCAATTCAAAAGAACGTATGCACCCCTATGTTCATTGAAGCACTGTTTACAATAGCTAAGTGCTGGGAACAACCTAATGCCCATCTGTAGACGAGTGGATCAAAAAACTGTGGTACGTTCACACAATGGAATACTATGTAGCAGAGAGAAAGAAGGAACTCCTGCCATTTGCAACAACGTGGATGGAACTAGAGAGAATTATGCTTAGTGAAATAAGCCAGGCAAAGAACGCAAAATACCATATGATATCACCTAATACAGGAAACTAAAGAACAACACAAACAAAAGAACTAAATAGAACAAAAAGAGAATAGCAGTCAATGGGGGGAGGGGGGAGGGAGAAAAGGGGGATAAGTAAGGGAAGGGTTTAGTCAAAGAACGTGTATAAATGACTCATGGATACGGACAACGGGGAGGGATATGATTACGGGAGAGGGGGTGGGCTGGGTGGGGGAGAGAAACGGGGTAAAAATGGGTCAACTGTAATTGAAAAACCAAAAATAAATAAATAAATAAATAAAAAGTGTGTGAAGAAAATTATATGTATGCGGAACATTATGGGGGGAGGTTAGCTGGGAGGGAAAAGAGAAGAAAGCGAGGGAGATGGTGCAAGAATTAGGAAGCATAGTAGGAGAAATGGGAGTAGATAGGAAGATTTTAAGAGGAACTATATGCACAATCAATGGGCATGGACTAAGGGGAGGTGACAACGGGAGGGAGGGATGTCACTGGATGGAGGGGAACAAAGGGAAAAGAAATTGGGACTACTGTAACAGTATAATCAATAAAGCATATTTTTTAAAAAAAAGAATATTCTGGATATCCAAGATGGTGTAGGAGTAAGTGGAAGCTACACTAACCTCCTTCCAGGACCAATCTGGAATTACAACTTACTTGTGGAGAAATCATCTAGAATAATGAACTAAACGCTATCTGGAGAGCAGCCTTATAACCATGGATAGACAGAAAAGGCTGCTTCATCACAACATCACTGGTAGGAAGGGCAGAGATGCAAAAGGGCTGGCTGGGCTCCCACAGGTGGTGCTGAAGGGAATGAGAAACATCTCAGCAGTCAGGTGCTCCCCCTGAGAAGAGCGAGGTCTAAACCACCAACTGGGCCTCCCAGCCTACATCAATAGAGCAGAAAGTAAGATAGCGTCCACCTATAAAAAGTGAAAATCCACAGAGTTATTTTTTTATTTTATTATTTTTTGCTGGCCTGAAAGAAACAGCTGGAGACAAAGAGCTCTTAAATGGATCACATGAAAAAATATTTTAGCACCCACTTATCCTGGGCTCCAGCAGAGGGAGAGCAGAGAGGCCTAGAGATGCTTAAGGAGAGTTTGGGGTAGTGGCTTTGAGGACATAACAGAGGGAGCAGTCGACTGGATCCCAGTGCTGACTCATTTCCCATACTGCAGGCAGACCAGTGCTTTCTAAGTGGCATCAGCCTGAGGGGAAGCAATAGCCTCACCCACAGAAACTAATCTGTCCCTTCCTTGGAGGTTAAGCCTGACAGCTGATCACAGAATTAATAAAATGACAACTAAAAAAGACAGACAAAGTCAGCGGACCTCTGGTAGTCTCCAACAGGCTGCCTCAGCCCAAACTGGTACATGATCTGATGCCACCAGGGGCAGATCCAGGAAGTGCAGATCAATCCAAGAAGCAGAAACAAATGAGAAGAGTTGCAAAAAATTAGGAGACAGAGAAACAACCCCCCCCCATCAAAAGGAAAGGAGGAATCGCCAGAAAGAGTGCTAAATGAAATAGAGGAAGGCAAACTATCAGAAATGGAAATCAAAATATGGATTAGAGGGAAGCTCAATGAGCTCAAAAAGATCAAAGAAGTCTACAGAGAACTCCAGAGAAACTACAAGGAACTTACTAAGAATTACACCAGCATTAAAAAGGACATAGAAGCTAACAATAAGAGCCAGGGGGAAATGAAGAATACAATATCTGAATTGAAGAACACAAGAGAAGGAATTAAAAACAGGGTAAAGAAATCAGAAGATCAGATCAGAGAGCTGGAGAACAACGTAGAAAAAAATTTCCAGACAGTGGAAATAAATGAAAAAAGACTGAAAAAGAATGAAGAGGTTTTAAGAGCTGCAGGACAACATGAAAAATAATAATATTCATATCATAGGAATACCAGAAAGAGAAAAAGAGGAGCAAGGGATAGAAAACCTATTCAAGACTTCCAGCCAAGATGGAGGCTTAGACGGACACGCTAGGTCTCCCTCTACAACTATAGAGGAATACAACTACTTCAAAACAAAGGATAACTAGAAATTCCAGAAAATAAAACTACACGGAAGCCCAACATATGAAGTTATAAACCAGCGGTGCCATTTGGGCAGGTAAGAGTTAAAGAAGGCAAAGCTGTTTGCGGAGCGGCGGGCGGGGCGGCGAAAAATCCCAGAGGCAATCAAGCCCCTGGCGTGCGCGACTCCAATCAAGCCCCTGGCGTGCGCGACTCCGGCGCTGGGGAGAGCAGCTGCAGCATCGCCTTGAACAGTGAGGCCCAGGGGGGCGGGAGGACGGATCCCGGTCTCCTAGCTGAATAACTGTGTGAATCCATCTTGGACCCCCGCCCCCACAGAAAGCACCACAGGGCTGCGAAATAGGTCACAGACAGGCACCAGTCGCTAATTTGTGACGCGTACACAGGCACCGCCCCGGACAGCTGGCCCAGGAAAACAAAACGCATCTGTCAAAATGTGGCAGACAAATATAGAGATCCCTGCGGCACAACTCACCAGGCAGCAGATAGAGAACCTGACAGATGAACAGATAAGAAACCTGTCAGAGGCTCAGTTCTGGGCCATTGTTATCAGGTGGCTTACAGAATTCACAAAAGAGCAGGAAAAAGATATGAAAGAAGCGAAAAACTTTCATAACGAAAGGAACAAAACCACATACGAGACAGATGGTGAGGAATCCAGAGTTCATTTCAACAAACTGGAATATGGAGAAGGAACAAGCAGTCAACCAATGCAGCGAGAGGAAATAGGAAGCAACAATGAGAGGATCAGAAACCTCTGGGACAGCTATAAAAGGCCCAACATAAGAATCATTGGTTTGCCAGAGAATGAGGAAGATGAACTAGAACTTGAAAAATTGAGTGAAAATATAATAAAGGAGAACTTCCCAGACTTGGGGAAGGGAATAGACTTGCAGGTCCAGGAAGCAAGGAGAGTTCCCAAGAGACTGGACCCAGGGAGAACCACTCCAAGACACATTATAATCAAAATGTCAAAAATTAAAGATAAAGAGAGAATCTTAAAAGCAGCAAGAGAGAAGAAAAGAATTATGTACAAAGGGGTCCCAATTAGACTATCAGCTGACTTCTCAAGGGAAACCCTACAGGCAAGAAGGGACTGGCAAGAAATATTCAAAGTAATGAAAATCCAAAACCTACAACCACGAATACTCTATCCAGCGAAATTGTCATTCAGAATAGAAGGACAGAGAAAGTGTTTCCAGGACAAAATAAAACTGAAAGAGTTCATTAGATCCAAACCACTGTTATATGAGATGTTAAAGGGACTGGTTTAAAAAACAGAAGCTAGGGAGATGAAACAAAGGCAAACGAAACAGGCAACGAGAGTGGAAAAGGAACTGTGGGTAAGGGAAGCATAGTGGGGAGAGGTCAACAGGGAGGGGGAGTGGGGAGAGGGAGGGAGAAGATATAGGAATTGGGGATCATGGTAGGAGGGAATGGAATAGACGGAGAGAGGTTGGGAGGAACTGTATGCACAACTAATGGACATAATCTAAAACGGGGGGACAACTGGAGGGAGGGGGGCCACCGGGTGGAGGGGAGCAGAGGGAAGGGAAATTGGCACAAATGTAATATTTTAATCAATAAAACACATTAAATCTGAAAAAAAAAGAAAGAAAGAAAACCTATTCAAAAAAGTAATGAGAAAACTTCCCTAAATTAATGAGATAAAAAGTCACACAAGTCCAGAAAGCACAGAGGGTGCCAATGAAGATGAATTCAAAAAGGCCCACTCCAAGACACATCATAATTAAAATGGCAACATTCAAACACAAAGAGAGAATCATAAAACAGCAAGAGAAACACCTAAACACATACAAAGGAGCTCTGATATCCCTATGATCAGATTACTCTACAGAAACACTACAGGCCAGAAGGGAATGGCAAAAAATATTCCAAATAATGAAAAACAGAGACCTACAACCAAGACTACTCTACCCAGCAAGGCTCTCATTCAAAATGGAAGGTGAAATAAGGAGTTTCCAAGACACAAAAGGCTAAAAATATATCTCACCCAAACCAGCATTGCAAGAGATGTTAAAGAGAATGATATAAGAAGATAAAGAAACAATGGGAGAAAGAGAGAAGCACAATACAAAGGGGAAAAATGACAATGAATAAATACCTATCAATAGTAACCTTAAATATAAATGAATTTAATGCACCAATAAAAAGACATAGGGTAGCTGAATGGATTAGAAAGCACGAACCAAATATATGCTGTCTACTAGAGAAACACCTCAGAACAAAAGATCTACACAGACTGAAAGTGAAGGGATGGAAAAAGATATTTTAAGCAAATGGACATGAAAAAATAGCTGGGATAGCAGTATTTATACTAAACAAAACATATTTCACAGCAAAGGCCATAAAAAGAGAAAAAGAAGGACATTTCATAATACTTAAGGGAAAAATCCATCAAGAAGATATAACCCTTATAATTATATATGCACCCAACATAGGAGCACCCAAATATAAAAGGAAAACCTTGGAGAACTTCAAGAAGGATATAGACAGCAACACACTCATAGTACGGTATTTTAACACCCCATTGTCAACAATGGACAGATCTTCCAAGCAGAGAAACACCAAAGATATTGAGGCATTGAACAACACTCTAGATCAAATGGACTTAGTTGATATATGTATAACTATTTACCCAAAAGTAGCAAAATATATTCTATTCAAGTGCACATGGAACATTTTCAGATAGATCACATAGTAGGACACAAAACAAGCCTCAACAAATTCAAGAAAAGTGAAATTATATCAAGCATCTTCTCAGACCACAATGCCTTGAAACTGGAAATCAACCTCAAGGAAAAAACTCAAAAACAATCAAACTCATGGAGAATGAATAACATGCTATTAAATAATGAGTGGGTTAACAATGACATCAAGGAAGAAATCAAAAAGATTTTGGAAACTAATGATAATGAAGACACACCAACCCAAAACCTATGGGATGCAGTGAAAACAGTCCTGAGAGGAAAGTTTAGAGCAATACAGGTCTACCTAAAAGGGAAAGAAAATCTCAAATAAAAAATCTAACCCTACATTTACAAGAACTAGAGGAACAACAACAAACAAAGCCCTGAGTGAGTAGAAGGAAATAAATCATCCAGATCAGAGCAGAAGTAAATAACATAAAGACTAAACAAACAATTCAAAAGATCAATAATACCAGGAGCTGGTCCTTTGAAAAGATAAACAAAATTGACAAGCCTTTATCCAGATTCATCAAGAAAAAGAGAGAGAGGACCCAAATAAACAAAATCAGAAATAAAAGAAGAGAAAGCACAACCGACACCACAGAAATACAAAGGATTGTAAGAAATTACTACAAACAACTATATGGCGAGAAACTTGACAACCTAGATGAAATGAACAAATTTCTGGAAATATATAATCTTCCAAAACTGAATCGAGAAGTATAAATTTGAACAGACTGAAAAAAATTAATGAAATTGAAGCATTAATTTAAAAACTCCCAACTCACAAAGCCCTGGACCAGATGACTTCATAGGTGAATTTTACAAAACATTTAGGAAGAACTAACCCCTACCCTTGTCAAACTATTCCTAAAAATTCAAGAAGCGGGAAGACTCCAAAACTCTTTCTATGAAGCCAGTATTACCCTAATTCTAAAACAGGGTCAAGACACAACAAAGAAAGAAAACTACAGGCCGATATTACTGATGAACATAATACTAAAATCCTCAACACAATATTGGCAAACAGAATCCAGCAACATATTAAAAAGATCATACACCACAATCAAGTGGAATTCGTTCCAAGGATGCAAGGATGGTTTAATATTCGCAAGTCAATAAAGGTAATACACCACATAAACAAAATGAAAGACAAAAATCACATGATTATATCATAGATGCTGAAAAAGCATTTGATAAAGTACAACACCCAATTATGGTGAAGACACTCAGTAAAATGGGAATAGAGGGAACATACCTCAGAATAATAAAAGCCATATACATGAAATCTGAAGCCAACATCATAGTCAATGGGCAAACACTGAAGGCATTCCCTGTAAGATCAGGAACAAGACAAGGATGTCCACTATCTCCACTCTTATTCAACATAGTCTTGGAAGTTCTAGCCACAGCAATCAGACAAGAAAAAGAAATAAAAGGCATCCAAATTGGAAAAGAGGAAGTAAAACTGTCATTATTTGCAGATGACATGATAATGTACATAGAAAAACCTATAGACTCCATGAAAAAATTACTCGACCTAATAAGTAAATTTGGCAAAATAGCAGGGTACAAAGTCAATATTCCGAAATTGAAGGCATTTCTGAACACCAATGATAAAATATCAGAGATAAAAACTAGAAAAAAAAATCCCATTCACTATAGCAACAAGAAAAATAAAATACCTAGGAATAAACTTAACCAAGGATGTAAAAGACATGTACCTGGAAAACTACACGACACCTAAGAAAGAAATTAGGGAAGATACAAATAAATGGAAGCATATACCATGTTCATGGATGGGAAGAATCAACATCGTTAAAATGTTCATAATACCCAAAGCAATTTATAGATTCAATGGAATCCCTATGAAAATACCATTGAAATATTTCACAGATTTAAAACAAATACTTCAAAAATTTATATGGAACCAAAAAAGACCCCGATTAGCCACAGCAATCTTGAGACAGAAGAATGCAGTACGAAGAATCACAATACCTGACTTCAAACTATATTACAAGTCCGCTGTAATCAGAACAGTCTGGTATTGCCATAAGAGCAGACATATAAATCAAGAGAACAGACTAGAGAGCCCAGACATAAACCCAGGTCTATATGGTCAACTAATATTTGACAAACGGGGAAGGAACTTAAAATGGAGTGAGAAGAGCCTCTTCAAAAAATAGTGCTGGAAGAACTGGACGGGTACGAGCAAAAAAATTAAACTATACCACCAACTGACACCATACACCAGAATAAATTCAAGATGGATAAAAGACTTAAATGTAAGCCATGACACCACAAAAGTCCTAGAGGAAAACATAGGCAGGAAAATTTCAGATATCCCACGCAGCAATATTTTCACTAATACATATTCTAAGGCAAGGGAAATTAAGAATAAACAAAAGGGACTGCATCAAACTAAAGAGTTTCTGCTCAGCAAAAGAAAACATGGGCAAGATGAAAAGGGAACTAACTATGGGAAAACTTATTTGCCAATGATACCCCAGACAAGGGTTTGGTCTCCAAAATATATAAAGAACTTATATCACTCAACACTAATAAGACGGAGAACCCAATTTAAAAATTGGCAAAGGACCTGAACAAAGCCTTCTCTGAAGAGAACATACAAAGTGTCCATAGACATATGAAAGAATGCTCAACATCACTAGCCACCAGAGAGATGCAAATAAAAAGCACAATGAGATACCACCTCACACCGGTCAGAATGGCCATCATCAACAATTCAACAAACAACAAGTGCTGGCGAGGATGTGGAGAAAAGGGAACTCCAGTGCACTGTTTGTGGGAATGCACACTGGTGCAGCCACTATGGAAAACAGTTTGGAATTCCCTCAAAAAACTAAAAATGAAACTGTTTTTTGAACCAGCAATTCCATTGCTAGTATTATACTCATAGAATCCCGAAACACCAATTCAAAAGATCTTATGCAACACTATGTTAATAGCAGCACTATTTTCAATAGCCAAGTGCTGAAAAAAACCTAAGTGCCCATCTGTAAATGAGTGGATTTAAAAACTGTGGTACATTTACACAATGGAATACTGTGCAGCAGAAAGAAAGAAGGAACTCCTGCCATTTGCGACAACATGGATTGAACTGGAGAGATTTGTACTAACGAAATAAGCCAGGCAACAAAAGACAAATACCATATGATGTAACCTAATGCAGAAAATGAGCAAAATTGAACCAGAGGCATGTAAACAAAGACCAGAGTAACAGTAACAAAGAGGGATGGGGAAGGCAGAGTACGGGGGTAATAAGAGGAAGGGTCTAGTCAAGGAACATTTACAAATGACCCATGAACATGGACAACGAGGTGGGGATTGACTTTGGAGAATGGGTGGGTGGGGTTGGAGGAAGCAATAGGGGAAAAAATGGAACTATAATAGAAAAATAATAAAAAATATTTTTTAAATGAAAGAATATTTTATAGCAACATTAACTACTTTGTGAATTATTGAGTTTTGTCAACAGAAACTTTATTTATTATCAATAATTGAATGGACAGCTCAGACAGCTTTGTCAACATTATCTAAGTCAACATTATAACAAAGAATTAATTTTTTTTGAAGCAGGTGTTTAAGGATTATCTGTTTTCTTATCTTGCAACTCATCTCTCCCTAAAAGAACCTTTATATGAGATGATTTGCAGCGCACCACTTTTAAGGAACATATAATCAGAAATGTATTTTTGTTTTGTTTTTTAAGTATATTTTATTGATTATGTTGTTACAGTAGTTCCAATTTTTCCCCTTTGCTCCCCTCTTCCAAGTAACCCCTTTCCCTCTGGCAATCCCCCGCCCCCTTAGTCTGTGTCCATGGGTCGTGCATGTAAGTTCTTTGGCTTCACCATTTCCTATATTATTCTTAACATCCCCCTGTCTATTTCATACCAACCAATTATGCTTCTTAGACCCTGCACCATTTCCTTATTTCTCTCCCTCCCCACTCCCAGCTGATAACCCTCCGAATGATCCCCATACCTATAATTCTGTTCCTATTCTGGTTTGCTTAGTTGGATTTTGTTTTTATTTTTTTAGATTCAGTTGCTGATAGTTGTGAGTTTGTTGTCATTTTAGTGTTCATACTTTTGATCTCCTTTTTCTTAAGTAAGTCCCTTTGACATTTTATATAATAATGGTTGGTGATGATGAGCTCCTTTAGCTTCAGCTTGTCTGGGAAGCACTTCAACTGCCCTTCCATTCCAAATGATAACTTTGCTGGATAGAGTAATCTTGGTTGCAGGTTGCCTTTCATCACATTGAATACTGGTTGCCAGTCCCTTCCTGCCTGCAAAGTGTCCTCTGAGAAATCAGCTGATAGTCCATTAGTCATCCCCCTGTAGGCAACTTTCCGCCTCTCTCTTGCTGCCCACAGGACTCTGTCTTTATCTCTCACCTTTGGCATCTCAATCATGATGCGTCCTGGTATGGTCCAGCTCGCCCAGGACCCTCCGTGCTTCCTGGACCTGTATGTCCATCTCATTCACAAAATTTGGGAAGTTTTCCTCATTTTTTAAATTCTTGCTTCCTCATTCTGCACTGGTGGACTGTTTTTTTCTTCCTTATGTTACAAATCATTGATTTGAACCCGGTTTCCTTTCCTTCACCATTGGTTTTGTGTGGATTTTCCTTCGTTTCACTTAGCATAGCCTTCATTTCTTCTCTTATGCATTTGCCATACTCAAGCATATCTGTCAAGCCTGTGAACATCTTTATCACCAGTGTTTTGAATTCTGCATCTGTTAGGTTGCCTATCTCCTCATCTGTGAGGTTGGCTATCTCCTTGTCGCTTAGTCCTCCCACTGAAACCTTGATCTGTTTCCCCTTTTTGTACATACTTCTCTGTCTCCTCATTCTGACAGGCTCCTGTGTTTGTTTGCCTCCGCATCCCAGGTAGAACTGTGGCCCCTGTTACATTGTAAGGGGCAGAGCCTTAGGGATTCGTCAATACAGAGCGACCTGTTTCACCATGTGTGGTGCTGTATGTTGGGCAGCGGTCTGAGAGGGAACAATGTTGCTTGCCCACCACTCTCCCCTTTTCCAGTCACCTCTTCCACTTCCGCACCAGACTGGCGCCCCTCTAGCTGCTGCCCTGGCTGTCATTCCCAGAGTGGGTGGTTCTGTGGACGTTCTAGGACAGTGGGGACCCTTTAAACAAGTGGACTCTGCTGAGAACGGTAGTTTCTGCCTCCACCCCAACCCCTACTGGTCTGCACAGTCAGAAGCAATGAGGCTTGATTTTCCCTGGTGCTGGGATGGTGAGCTACGAGATCCAGTGAGGAGCTGGGAATGCTCCCCAGGTGTCCCTCCTGACTTTTTGAAACATGGGACTGCGCTTTCTGCCGGCCCACCACTGCTGACACCACACCACGTCCTCTCCACCCTACCTCCACTTCTCCTACCTGTCTGGATGAGTATTTCTTCTTTATATGTTTGTTTGCTGGACTTCCGTGCACTTTGATTTTCTGGAGTTTCTGATTGTTTCTAGTTTTGAGGTACTTGTATTTTTTCTTAGTTGTGGAGGGAGATGTAGCATGTCTGTCTATGCCTCCATTGACTTGATTCTCCCTATCGGCTTTTAACTGCTTGACTTGTGCCCACAATTTTGTGGCGATTTATTGAATGAGAGAAGCCACAATGGTCCTTTGAATGAGAGGAGAGAAAGGCAAAACCAAAAAACCCTGCCAGAGAGAGTGGCAGAAAGAAACCCTCCCTTCCCGTACTTAACCACATAGGCAGCCTTTTCCAGAAAGAGCATGGAGGCTGCAGCCCTTACCATGGGTGATGCGCCAAAATTCCTATCTGTGCAGCATGGTTGTCTATGACCTGGCATTGGCCCCACAGCCATTCCGAGTGTTACTTCTCTGAGTGCCCCACATTGGGATCCAGATGAGGTGGATGTGCCTCACACACCCTAGGCTCAGTTGGAAGCTACTCTGTCCAGCAGAGTATTCATGACCATGGTGGAACAAACTTTACCCAGGACACTTTATTATGTCTGGGGGAAGGAAGGTGTCTGCCTCTCTAGCAGAGAACAGTAATTAGACCTTCTTCCCTCATGCCTTTTATTGAGGAGGATACACATGGGATATACAAGTTCAAAATTTATGAATCATCAATAGCTTGTAGGCATTTGAATTAAAGTTGACAATCACAGATTACATGTACCAGTACAAAGGGCACAGTGACCAGTCTGTGTCAGGGTATATCAAACACTGGCATTAGGTTTCATACATTTCTTGCTAGAGATTGTTTATGTTATATTAAAAGATAAGCAGAGCATGTTCTAAAGCATAATAAGCATTATTTAGATCCAATTCCCATGGAAATCCTCTGAGTGGCTTTTGGTTATGTTCCACACGCAGCCTTATGTTGAGACTTAAAGACAAGCACAGCCAGAATGCCGGTGGCAGGTCATGCTCAGGCTGGGGCTATAATTCCCTAAACCACAAGGAGTGGTTCCCTACAGAAAGGAGGAAGAGCAAAGACTTTCAAAGTGTGAGACCATTCGAGACTACACTTTGAAAATGAGATAGAGGTTGGCCTCGTTCTGAGGTCTGGAATGAGACAGAGAACTTAGCCTCTTCCTGCATGTTGAACCAGCATCAGTCCCAATGGGAACCTCTTCTGATCTATCTCCTGAAGTCTAGAGCTTCCAAGCTCACTTCTGCAAAGGGGAAGGCTGACTATACCCATCCTGAATCAGCAGCAAGCCCCACAGAGAAAACAGTTGTTGGAGTTTCTGGGAGAGGCTGAAGGGTTTGGCCCTGAGCAGAGGATACTCTCCCTTCACTGGGTGCCCTATATACTGTATGACCCACAAGTAGAGAAACCACTAGCTCTATCTCAACTTGCCTGGAATCATCCTACAGTCTCACATCAAAAGGCACAGGAGGAAGACTACATAATCTCAGGGAGAGGCAGAGTAGCTGAAAGGTAAAGGCAGACTTCAAGGAGTCTCAGCTCTTATACAGATGTGTCCCCATCTCTAAGGAGGAAGAAGCTGACTTATTTACACAGATTGGCCCCTTACAGGCACACACAGGTCCAGTAGACACAGGCACAAATAGTGAACAGTGTGGTAGCTACAGACAATTAGCCCAAAGCTGATTACACACAACATCTGACAGCAACCTGTGTCTGAACCCTATCCAAGTAGATCCAGAACCAACAAAACCAGTGGTGGCCTTTAGATCATACCAAAGCTTGAAACAGCAAGCCACACAATCATTACACCTGAAGGGAGATTCCTACAGGTAACAGACCCTACTGGAAGCAATACTACCTCAAGTGATAGCCCCTACACAGCATCTAACACACAGTGGTCAAGGGTTACCTTTACATTCTCCTGATGTTAAAGGTTAACTCTATCCACAAAAGAGCTAACAGCATTCAAGACTCAACTACAACAGGGGGAACAAAGAACCCACAAGAAACAATCCTGGACCACGGAGTTCAGGTGTTCTGAAGAATTGTGCAACTGACCCCAGCAAGACACCTTTATCATAAAACAATCAAAGTAGGTTTGGGAGGGAGACATAGCATATCTACCTAACACAAAGAGATTAATTGGGGCAACAAAGAAAAACATTCCAAGCAAAAGAACAATAAAAATTCCCACAAAATAATTTAAAAATATAAATTAAATGGAAGCCACACAAATGCCAGATGCAGAGTTTAAAATAATGATTATAAGGCTGCTCAAAAACCTTAGGCGAAGAATGGAAAATCTCAGTGAGAACTTAAATAAAGAGAGAGTAAGTATTAAAAAGGATATGGAAACTACAAACAATAACTAGTCATAAATGAAGATCACAATATGTGAAGTGAAGAATTCATTTAAAGGAATCAACAGCAGCCTAGATGAAGCAAAGATTCAAATCAAAAAATTAGAGAACAAAATAACAGTATCCACCCAAAGGAAAAATCAAAACAAAAAAGACTTAAGAGAAACAAGGAAAGTCTAAGGGACCTTTGGAACAACATCAAGCATAACAACATCCACATCATGGGAGGTGCAGAAGGAGATGAGAATGAGCAAGGGATAGATAACCAGTTTGAAGAAATAATGACAGAAAACTTCCCTAGACTGGTGAAGAAAAGGTCACATAAGTTCAAAAAGTCCAGAGAGTCCCAGTAAAGATGAACCCAAAGAGACCCTCACCAAGACATATCATATTTAAAATGGCAAAATTTGAAGACAAAGAGAAAATTTTAAGGGCAGCAAGAGAAAGACAGCCAGTTATATTCAAAGGAGTCTCCATAAGGCTCATTTCTCAAGAGAAACATTTCAGGTAAGAAGGGACTGATGAAAGCTAAGAACATGCAACCAAGATTACTTTACCCAGCAAGACTATCATCTAAAAATGAAGACCAAATAAAGAGCCTCCTACACAAAAAGAACAAATAAAAGGCAAAAGGAGTTCATTACAATCAAACCAGCATTGCAGGAAATGTTAAAGGATTTTTTTTAATAATAAGAAGAAATAAAGAGAAGGAAAAACATAGATACAATAAAAATAAAGGCAATAAAGAAGTATTTATCTATAATAACCTCAAATATAAATTAATTAAATGCTCCAATCAAATCACATAGAATAGCCAAATGGATAAGAAAATATGACTCATATATATGCTATCTACAAGAGACCCACCTCAAAACAGAAGATTTACACAGGCTGAAAGTTAATGGTTGAAAAAAATATTCCATGCAAATAAGAAAAAAGTGCTAGGGAGCAATACTTATACATGACAAAATAGACTTAAAAACAAAGGACCTGACAAAAGACAAAGATCCCTACATAATACTAATGGGATCTATTTAACAAGAATGTATGACCCTTGTAACATATATGCACATATTACAGGGAGACCCAAATATATAAAGAAAATCTTGGTGGACCTGAAGGAAGATACTGACAGCAATACTGTCATAATAGGAAAATTTAACACCAACACGCCATAATACCCCATTGTCATCAATGGATAGATTTTCCAGACAAAAAAACCAACAAGGAAATAGTTATATTAAATGACACACTAGATAAAATGGATTTAATTGATATTTTTAAAAAATTTTATCTCAAGGCAGTAGAATATACATTCTTCTCATGGATCATTCTCAAAGGTAGATCACATGTTAGGTCACAGTACAAGTCCTAACAAATTCAATAAGATTGAAATCATATCAAGCATTATCTTAGGTCACAATGGCATGTAATTAGAAAGCAACCATGAGAAAAAGACTCAAAACACTCAAATACATGGATGCTAAATAGCATGTTATTAAATAATGAATGGGTTATCAATGAGATTAAGCCCTGGCTGGTGTGGCTCAGTGGATTGAGCGTCGGCCTGCGAGCTAAGTGTCGCTGGTTCGATCTTCCAGTCAGGGCACATCAGAGAAGGAAAACTCTGATTCCAAAAAACCTCCACTGCCTTGCGGCATACCTCTTCAGGGGAAAGGCTAAGGGAGTAAACCCCGACAGAAAATCCGGAGCCGGAGTCCCTAAGGCGGTTTGACATTGTAGTCAACACCGGCAACTCCTGCGGCGCACCTGAAGCCAAGCTGTATTGACTCCGTCTTTCCCTTGGATCCTTCAGCTGCGAAGAGAGGGGGGGTCTGCTGCATGGGTAACAGCAGACCCTCCATATCACCCTGCCCAGGCTCTGTAGCTTCAGCTTCACTTCAACACGGGAGGAGACAGATACCGTGTCACTCCCGAGTTGGACTGCACAGCCATTCTCGGCGGTGCAGATAGACTCTTAAGAAGCTACACCATCGTCTCTCGAGACGGACGGCTGCCGACGACGATCAATGAGATCAAGGAAGAATTAAAAAATTACCTGGAAACAAATGAAAATGAACACACAACAACCCATCTATGTGACACAGTGAAAGCAATCCTAAGAAGGAAGTTCATAGCATTACAGGATTACCTCAAGAAGCAAGAAAAATCTCATATAAACAGTCTAACCCTACATCTAAAAGAGCTACGAAAATCATCAAAAAACAAAGCCAAGGGCAAGTAAAAGGAAGTAAATAATCAAGATTAGAGTGGAAATAAATGACATTGAGATTTTAAAAAAATACAGAGGATCAATAAAACTAGGAGCTGGTTCTTTGCAAAGTTAAACAAAATTGAAGAATCATTAACTAGACTCATCAAGAAAAAGTAAGAAATGACCCAAATAAATAAAATCAGAAATGAAAGAGGCAATGTAAAAATTGATAATATATACCACAGAAGTATAAGAGATTGTAAAAGATTACTATGAACAATTATATTCCAAGAAATTGGGCAACTTGGGTAAAATGGATAAATCTCTAGAAACATCAGTCTCCCAAAACTGAATCAAGAAGAATCAGAAAACCTGAACAGATAAATAACAATGAATGAAATTGAAGCAGTAATGAAAAAGCTCCCAACACTCAAAAACCATGGACTAGATGACTTCACAGGCAAATTTTACCAATGATTCAAAGAGTAACTAACACCTATTCTTCTCAAACTATTTCAAGAAATTCAAGAGAAGGGAAAACTCCCTAGCTCTTTTTATGAGGCCAGTATTATCCTAATTCCAAAACCAGATAAAGACACAAAAAGAAAGAAAATTATCAGTCAATATCCTTGATGAACATAGATGCTAAAATCCTCAACAAAATATTAGCAAACCAGATACAGAAATACATTAAAAAGATTATATACCATTGTCAAATGGGGTTTATCCTAAAGATGAAAAGTTGGTATAATATTTATAAATCAATAAATGTGACACACTACATAAACAAAAGGAAAGATAAAAATCACATGATCAAATCAAGAGATGCAAATGAAGCATTTGATAAAATCCAGCATATATTTATGATAAAAACTCCCAGCAAAGAAGGAATAGAAAAATCATACATCAACATAATAAAGGCCATATATGAAACACTTACTGCCAACATCATTCTCAATGGGCAAAAAAAAAAATGGTGCCCTAAAGATCAAGAACAAGACACAGACGTCTGTTTTCACCACTCTTATTCAACATTGTACTGGCTGTCCTAGCCCCAGCGATCAGACAAGAAGAAAAAAAAGGCATCCAAATTGGAAAGGAAGAAGCAAAACTGTCATTGTTCACAGATGACATCATACTGTATATAGAAAACCTTAAATATTCCACCAAAAAACTAATAGACCTAATAAATGAATTTCACAAAGTAACAGGATACAGAATTAAAACCCCCAAATTGGTAGCATTTTATACACCAATAATGAGCTATCAGAAAGAGAAACTAAAAAACAATCTCATTTACTATTGCAACAATAGTAAAATAAGGGACCAAAGAATAAATTTAACCAAGGAGGTAAAAGACCTGTACTCAGAAAGCTATAAGACACTGAAAAAAGAAATTGAGAAAGATACAAAATAAGTGGAGCATATACTATGCTCATGGACTGGAAGAATTAACATCATTAAAATGTCCATACTCCCCAAAGCAATCTATACATTCAATGCAATTCCTATTAAAATATAATGGCAAAAGTATTCAAACTTGGAAAGGAGGACATAAAACTGTCATTATTTGCAGATGACATGATACTGTACATAGAAAATCCTATAGACTCCACAAAAAGACTACTCAAACTAATAAGTGAATTCGGCAAAATAGCAGGGTACAAAGTCAATATTCAGAAATCAAAGGCATTTCTGTACACCAACAATAAAATCTCAGAGATAGAAACTGAAAGAAAAATCCTATTTACCATAGCAACAAGAAAAATAAAGTACCTAGGAGTAAACTTAACCAAGGAGGTAAAAGACCTGTACTCAGAAAACTACAGAACACTGAAGAAAGAAATTAAGAAAGATACAGATAAATGGAAGCATATATCATGTTCATGGATGAGAAGAATCAACATCATTAAAATGTCCACGATACCCAAAGCAATCTATAGATTCAATGCAACTTCTATTAAAATACCAATGACATATTTCATAGATACAGAACAAATACTTCAAAAATTTATATGGAGCCAAAAATGACTCCAAATAGCCTCTGCAATCCTGAGAAAGAAGAATACAGTAGGAGGAATCACAATACCTGATATCAAACTATATTACAAGTCCACTGTAATCAAAACAGTCTGGTACTGGCATAAGAACAGACATATAGATCAATGAAATAGAATAGAGAGCCGAGAAATAAACCCAGGTCTCTATAGTCAATTAATATTTGACAAAAGGGGCAGAAGCATGAAATGGAGTAAAAATAACCACTTCAATCAATGATGTTGGGAGAACTGGACAGGGACGTGCAAAAAAAAAAAAAATTAATTTAGACCACCAACTTACACCATGCACTGGAATAAACTTAAGCTGACACACCATGAAAGTCCTAGAGGAAAAACATAGGCAGTAAAATTACAGATATCCCACACAGCAATATTTTCATCAACATATCTCCCAGGGCAAGGGAAATAAAGGAAAGAATAAACAAATGGGACTACATCAAAATAAAAAGGAATTGACTGTGGGAGAACATATTTGCCAATGATACATCAGACAAGGGTTTGATCTCCAAAATATATAAAGAACTCATAATACTCAACAACGGGAAGATAAACAATCCAATTGAAGAGCAGGCAAGGGACTTGAACAGGCACTTCTCCAGGGAGGACATACAGAGAGCCCACAAACATATGAAAGGATGCTCCACATCACTAGCCATCACAGAAATGCAAATTAAAACCACAATGAGATACCACCTCACACAGGTCAGAATGGCCATCATTAACAAATCAAAAAACAAGAAGTGCTGGCAAGGATTTGGAGAAAAGTGAACCAGAGTGCACTGTTGGTGAAAATGCAGACTAGGCAGCCACTATGGAAAGCAGTATGGAATTTATTTTAAAAAAACTAAAAATGGAACTGCCTTTTGATCAGCAATTCTGCTATTGGGGTTATATCCAAAAAATCTTGAAACATCAATTCAAAAAAACCTGTGCCCCTCTATGTTCATAGCAGCGCTATTTACAATAGCTAAGTTCTGGAAACAGCCTAGTTGCCCAGCAGTGGATGAGTGGATTAAAAACCTGTGTTACATTTACACAATAGAATACTACACAGTAGAAAGAAAGGAACTCCTATCTTTTGCAATTACATGAGTGGAACTGGAGAGTATTGTGCTTAGTAAAATAAGCCAGGTGGCAAAAGAGAAATACCATATGATCTCACTAATACAGGAACCTACTGAACAAAACAAACAAAGGAGCAAATAGATCCAGAGGCATGGTAATACAGAACAGACTGACAGTGACCAGAAGGGAGCGAGTAGGCAGAGAAGTGGGGAAAGAAGGGAAGGGTCTAGTCAATGAACTAGTATAAATGATCCACGGACATGGATAACAGGGTGGGGACTGTCTGTGGGAGTACGGGTGGGACAGGACAGTGGAGAGCTAAGGGGGAAAATTTGGGACAGCTGTAATAGAACAACAATAAAAAAAGAAATTAGAAAGAACATGCTTGATATGATTTCAGTCTTCTCAGATTTATTGAGTCTTGTTTTGTGGCCTTACACGGGGTCTGTCCTGGAAAATGTTCCATATGCATTTGAATCAAATGTTTATTCTGCTGTTTTTGGGTGGAATGTTTTGAAATATCTGTTAAATTCATTGATCTAAGGCCATTGATCTAATGTGTCACTTAAGGCCACTCTTCATTTTTTATTTTCTCTGTGGGTCATCGTCCATTATATCAGTGAGTGTTAAAGTCTCCTACTGTTCTTATATCAGGATCAATGTCTCCCTTATGTCTGTTAATATTTGTTTTACATATTTAGATGCTTCTGTGTTGTGTATGTAAATGTTTACAAGCATTAAAACCTCTTCTTAGATTGATTCTTTTATCATCATGAAACACCCTTCTTTTTCTCTTTTTACTGCCCTTGTTCCAAAGTCTATTTTGTCTAATGTAAGTATTACTATCTCAGCTTTTTTTTCTTTTCCATTTGCATTAAATATCTTTGTTTATCCCTTCACTTTCAGTCTGTGTGTGACTTTATATATAAAGTGAGTCTCTTGTAGGCCATATGTGTACAGGTCTTGCTTTTTTATGTCTTTTGATTGAAGCATTTAGTCTATTTATATTTAAAGTAATTATGGATAAGTATGTACTTATTGACACTTTATTTCTTGTTTTCTGGTTGTTTGTATAGTTCTCTGTTCCTTTCTTCTGTTACTCTATTTTCTTGTACATTGGAAGCTTTCTTTAGTGGTTTGGGTTCCTTTTTAATTTATTTTTTGTATCTAATATTGAAAGAGTCTTCTAAAAAAATTCACTGAAGACGTGATTCGCGACTCTGCGCTGTCTGCAGGACAGCCTTCCTAGCTCCGGCGTTATGGCTGCCTCCATGCCCTGTGCCGCTTCTCTCTCCCCACTGTTTCCCTTTTGCTTGTTCCTCCTGCTCCTCTGCGCTCCGCAGGGCAGTAGGGGCCTGCACACCAAGGGTTTCCTTCCCCTGGATACAGTCACTTTCTACAAGGTAACGGGGGCGGGGAACATCGCGCGCAGGTGCAGCCAAGAGTGCCCAGGGGAGAGCGCACCCGTGGGGGACGCAGGGGCCAGAGGGCTGGCAGGTGATCTGTAACGACGATCCCGGAGCTTCCCACCATATAATAGCGCTGGTGGACTCTAGGCCGAGGCCGTATCATGACCGTGGGTTTACGTGCTCCAGGGGCCCCGCGCACCCATGCCTTTACAGTATTTATATTTGCTTCCTCTTTTGCAAAAGAGCTTCAGAGACGCAGGTCAGGGAACTCGGTGTCCCTTTCCTTCACCAGTGGGGAGTGGGCGGTGCCAGGCGAGATCCAATCCTCGAGTCCCAAGTGGGAGACCGGGAGGGCTGTGCCGGGCCGAAGCCACAGCTCCAGTGGTGGTTGGGCGGCGGGCCGGGTAGAAAGCCGTAGTGTCAGCTTGCATCTCTGCGCCCCTCTTTTTCTTGGCGTGGGTTGCAGCCTGCTTTGAAAGACGCAAACAATGTCCCGAAAGCCTGCGTCTCCCTGAAAAGTACAAGCACTAAGTTTCGGTTCAACCACCCTATAGGGTATATCTTGGGTCTGGGGACAAAATGAATAAAATAGGGTCAAGGCACTACCCTCACTCCCAAATGTACAGAATTTGAGGGCCTGGCCTGGGCAAATGGCCGTTGGAAATGTTGAAGGCTGAATGCAGTCCCAACACCCTTCGCTTGCACCTGTCTTCACCCTCTGGCAACTCTTAACTTTGCTTACAAGATGGGCAAGCTAAGGGTTTGAGAGAGAGCCCGTTGTTGTATTTTCTTAATTTGTACCCATTGCTGGGAAGTGAAACCAAGAAATGGTGTTCTAAATCCATCTCAAGTGGTTGAACCCTTCCTAAAAAAAAAATTCACTGAAGCCAAATGCAGCCTATTCTGGAAGGTGGGCCTCTTGTATAACAAGCTGTGTTTATAGCAGTCTATTTTAAGTTAATGGTCAGTTAAGTTCAAATATATTCTAAAAACACTACAATGTTTTTTACTCACACTGTCCCTGCTTGTTTTTGATATATTTTATATCTTTTGTGTACAAGGGAGGACTCAAAAAATGGGAATTTATTTCTAAAAATTATTTATTCTTACTTGTTTAAACTTCAGTCACCTTCAAAGTATCTTCATTTGATGCAATCCAGCTATTGAGATGTTTTTTTCCCACTGCTCAGAACAGTTTTTGAACTTGTCAATTTTGATGCGTTTTAGTGCTTCTGTTGTTTTTTGTTTCAGCTCTTCCACATAGGCAAAACATTTCTCTTTCAGGATTTTTTTTATCTGGGGAAACAAAAAAACAAACAAAAGTCACTTGGGGTGAGATAGGGTAACTAGGGAGGGTTTGACATGGGGGTCACTCCATTTTTTTTATCAAAAACCCACAGGCAGGTATGCTCATAAATCACCCATCATGAAACAGACAAACACATTGAAAGAGTCTTCCAAAAAATTCAATGAAGCCAGACACAGCCTCTCACAATGATGTTAGCTGGTACACTGATACAGACAGGTTCCTAGAACAGTCATCTAGTAGGGGAAGCTTGTATACAAGGGACTTACCCTCTAAAAGATAATTCAGGTTTGGGGGGCCTTCCCCTGGTATTTCCCTTAATTTGTTTCTGTAGTTACACATGCTTTAACTGCTTTTTTTCTTTACTCTTTACACTAGCTGTATTTGGTGGGGGCTCAGACCCTGGGGAATCTGGGGTCATGCAACACCAGGCAGGGCATCCCATGGTACCATGTCTCCATTTCTCCTATCCATTCCTATGTGGTCACTATCTCATTTTTGAGTGTGTGCAGAGAATGTACAGTCAGCCCTCAGTTCTTCTTCTGGAAGAACTGCTTTTCCTGTCAGTATAAATTCAGTGTGTTTCTGGGAGTGAGTTCAGGGTCTTCCTATGGCACATTTAACTATAAATCATTTATTAGCATTTTTATATAAAGAAAATAAAATGGTGGTATGTGGAGCAATGTGGGGACTGTTGTGCTTTCTGTCCAGTGGTTAGGCTCTGTTAAAAAAGGACACACAGGGAAAGGAAGAAACCAGGAGAAAAAGAAAGTCATGTCCATGATGAGCCAATTGCTTTAGGTAAGATATTTAATCTCAGCTGTTCCTGAGCCACATCCTTGTCCTCTAGGAGCCATCTCACTGTCGTTTCCACCTGCCAGGAGCATTCAGGTTGTCCCATAGGTCAGGGCTGGAGATCAGTGACTGCAGCCACCAACAGTTTAGCCTAAGAACTCACTTCATCCAATGAGTGCTAAGTATCACAGAAAGTACAAATATTTTGAGGAGGAAGGCTGATGATGTTGGTATTAGCAGAGTCACAGAAACAGCTGAGAGATATGCCACATAATGGTATGTTACAAATAATTGAAAGCTAATCATTCAAGCTCTAGGCCTTTAAGAGTTGCTGACAGAAATATTTTTAGAAGTTACTCATAATTAACTTTTCTGGCTGTCTCATCTTGCATATGTAGCATCTGTGTTGTATAGTCTCAAACAATAATGCCTTTAAATGTCATTGCTACCCTTAACTGAAAATTTCCCACTTCCCTTGGAGAGAAAATCTGCACTGGTCTTTCACTCAGTTCTGCAGTCATAAAGAAAGAGGGAGAACAACACCAACAAGTTCTCCCCTTATGTGTGAGCCTAAGGATGCAGACATTGCCCAGAAGCACCTGCTCCCAGCATGGTCCCTGGCATCTCACCGGCCCAACTCAAGACACATGGTCATTCCTGGCTCTAGGGGAGTTTAGGAAACCAGTATCCCACAGAAAGGAATGAGATTGTGAGGCTTGTCTCAGTCCAGCCCTGATTTGTGCTTTGGATGTATTACTGATGAAACAAGGTAGAATTCTGTTAAAAAGTGGGGGACAGTGATTGTGAAGGCAGAATGACTTAATCCATGGAAGATGCTCAGACCAGGTACTGGGACAGAGCATACATGTTAGCAATCATCACCATTGTTATTAGTATGTACAGAGGGGCAAAAGAAGGTTTACAGTTGTCTACATAAAACACAGAGTTTATTCTTGTATTATTATGGATTGATATTGTATAATTTTTATAAGAACAACTGTAAACTTACTTTTGTCCCACCCTGTATAATAATAATCATGATTATCATCATTATTATTGTCTTGCTGCTTTTCATTGTTTTCACAGATATGCTCATTTCCCTTGGGTTTTTTTTTTCTCTGTTCCTTTTACTTTGATCATGCTTTTCAGCTTTGACACCATTATTAAGTCATAGGTTTCATAATGACTCACCTAAGGGAAATGCTGGGTTTTTTTGTTTATTTGTAATTATTGAATTAACACTTAAACACACACTCACACAAAATATGCTAACTCCTGGCATAAGCATTCTACATGCAACCCCTTATTTAATCCTCAGTACAGTTATCCTCACTATCCTGCTGATGGGGAAACTGAGGTTAAGTAATTGTCCCAAGGTGACAAAGCTAGTTAGTGATGATAAAACTTCAGACCGTTACCTACAACACTGTAGTATCTTCAGTCCTTAAGTAGCTTGAGAATTATGCTAAAATTTTGTGAATTTCTTATAGTCTATGGCCTAGCCTGGAATATAGAAGGTTTAAGTAGAGGAAAAATTGAGTTTTATTTAATAAAAAATACAAATGAATTCATTTGTGGAAGGCAGTTCATGAAGATTCTGAAGTGCCAGGCTGAGTATTTTAAACTTGATCCTAAAAGGATTAGTCAAGGATTAAAATTTCTCCATTATATTGTCAGGTTACATTTAAAGATTTCATACCTTTTGAGACAATGATAGAAGCTATGGATTCTCTTCAAAAGAAAAAATAAGATATTCATATTAATCTGTAGCTTATTTCTGGGACATCATGATCCCTCCTGCATTCCCCTTCCCCCAAAACCCCATCACTGAACTCCCAATTTCTATTTAATTCCATTGATTCTAAAGTATTATAAGCCTTTCCACCAAAAATCCTATGTTGAGCTAACAACAATATTTGTTACATCCTACTTTGATATAGCAAACTAGATACTAGATAAACAACTATGAAAACACTACAGGCAAAGAGCTAAACAAAAGAATATTAAAATATGTGTGTAGTTACCACCACATGCTGGTCATACTTAGGAAATCCTAAATCTATATTTGGCTTAACTATTACACTGGTTATGTTCTTTTTCTCTAGTAAATCAATATTCTTGTTTTCCTAATCTCTCATTTTGATTTTTTTTTGTACATCAATTGTTTACCTTTTCTTAAATTAACTTATTGTTGTTCTATTACAGTTGTCCCATTTTCCCCCATTGCTATCCCCTGCCCTGCCCACCCCATCCCCTCTCTCACAGTCAATTCCCTACCTGTTGTCCATGTCCATGGGTCATTTATACTAGTTCCTTGACTAAACCTTTCCCCTTCTTCACCCATTTCTCCCTCTCCCCCCTCCCCTCTGGTCACTATCAGTCTGTTCCTATTTCCATGCCTCTGAGTCTATTTTAATCCTTTTTTTCTTTTGTTCATTAGGTTCCTGTGGGAGATCAGTATGTAGCCACTATGCCCCACATACCATGTTGCCAGTCCCACACTCCAGGGGGATTTTAGAGGTAGAATGGGAATGCAATGTGCTCTTTGAAGCAGATGAAGACTGCTTGCTCTGTGTAGCCCCAAATTCTTATCAGGAGGATGTAGAAACAAAATGTTTAAGGAAAAAGAGGCTTCTAGAGTTCTATGATTTACC
The DNA here is from genome assembly GCF_987537825.1 of Furipterus horrens. Classification (NCBI taxonomy): domain Eukaryota; kingdom Metazoa; phylum Chordata; class Mammalia; order Chiroptera; family Furipteridae; genus Furipterus; species Furipterus horrens. Next base: position 74,662,532 of record NW_028327177.1, read on the forward strand.
TTGGCACCTCAAAGTCTTCCTATCTATCTCTGTATGTTGATTTATGCCTTCCCTTTATTCTTTTTCCCAACCATTTGGTGGAGGTCTGTATGCTTACCCTGTGCATTTCTGCACATAGAAAACTCAGTAAAAACCCTAAGTGAGAAAGGAGTGATGAGTGATCTCCTATGAGAGACACTCACCCTTTTTCTCCTCAGACAATTCATTTCTGAGTCAGTTCTTTCATCAGTGCCAAGGGATCTGCAGGACAGGGAACCTCTCAAGTGGCACACCAAACAGGGACTGGCAAGAAGGACTTGCCAGGAAACCTAACAAGTGGCGTACCAAACAGGGACAAGTGAGAAGAACTCGCTGGAGTGCTGTTGGCTATGAGCCAAGGATGCGGACAACATGTCTAGATGGAGGGGAGCATTGGCCACATTCATCCTGGGGGAAGGGACAGCAGCACCGTCTTCATTGGTAAGGCCACCGATGTGTTTCATTTATGAGAAAGAGTCCTTTTCTAAAACTTCTCAGCTATTCTGTTTACATCTATATTTTTATTTTTCACTCCCTCTCCTCTTGAAGAAAATTGCCACAAATTATGGGCACGGGTCGAGCTGTAATCGCTACTAGAGCGCTTGCCATTTTGAAGACTCCCATGACAGGATAAGCTGGAACATGAACTGGGTTAGAAACAAGCTTCCCACCAGCAGGAAGATAAAGTCCATGCAACATGAGGCACACTGTAAAAACAATCACAGTCCCACCCACGTGGCATTTCCCAACTCAGAATTGATATGAGAGAGAGAGCGAGAACTAAACCACTTTCTTTCATTGAAAATTCTGTTTCTGTTCTCTTTACTTTTACTTTCTTTCTATTATGGGAATGCGTCTTTCCAAAGAGCAGGACATTTATTTCTGCCTGCTCTTACAGCTTCTAAAAGTTGCAGGGTGCCAGGTAAAGGAACAGAATTTAATTAATCTATTGCAGGCAGTGAAGTTAAATTGCCCCTGGTTCCTGGATAAAGGATCATTTGACTTAGATGTTTGGGATAAAGTAGGAAGAAAACTTAACTGCCTCCAGGAGAACAGGACCCCCATAGGTCATCAGAATTTAATTACTTGGGTTTAGTTCATACAGCTCTAACTTCCCTGCATACTCCTTCAGTCAAAGCAGAAAGTAAAAGGAGTGGGGAGGAGGGTTCCAGTTTGGAAGGCACTGCCTCTGCCGTACATATTCAAGAGAAGGGAAAGGAGAGATTAGAAATCTTTGATAAAAATTTTGCCAAGGTGATGCTGGAAATCAAGACTTCTTATTTGAGGTATGTTTACATGCCTCTTGGTCCAGGTGTTTCATGATCCAAGCAGCGAACTGGACTCGCTGGTGCCTACAGTCTCTGACTGCTCAGGCCTCAGGATCTTAAAGACATCCTGTGACTTAAAAAGAATCTTGCTGAGTACTCCATCTTCCCTGATGTTGATAAGGAAATCAAACAAAACTAAGTACAAATGGTGCTTAACCTTGATTGCTTTCTTAACAGTGCATCTGTTCCATAGCCTTAAAAGAATAAGTGATTGGATTTCTGTTTTTCTGTTTTTCTGTCTATGAATGTTATATAAACTTGTTTGTCAGGAAGTGTTCTCTTCAGTTGACCTTTTGAACTTCCTCTGTTGTAAGTTTCAAGTACATTGTGAGCATTCCTGGGATGTGCCTGTGAGCTCATTCCTGGACCCTCCCTGTTAATTAACATATCTACAAAATCCAATAAAAGGAAGGTGCTTGCACTGCTCAGGGCTGATCCTGCCTGAGGGAGCAGCAGCCCTCTGACTGTCTCGCATTCTATCTGCTGGAATTACTTCTGCGCCCTTGACCACAAAGTACAACAACAAGGAATCATTAAATCTGTCCCCCGCAGGGGTAGCGGGAGCCAGAACTCCCTTACCTATGGTGGCTCTCCCCACTTCAAACAAAGAAACTAAGAATGGGTCACCCCCGCCCCAAGTTGTTAATTAGATTCCGACAGCTCTGTATTGCTATCTGTGGGAAGCAATGAAAGTTGGAGACTGGAAAGCTATTTTAGCCTTTCTTGTCATCACAAACCAAGGACAAAGAGGGCAGGTAACTTATGAGACCTTACCTTTTGAAGTATACAAAGAACTAAGAAAGAGTGATCAAGAGAATGGACTCCTATCCTCTTTTAAATTTGGAATAATTGGGGCAATAACAGAGGGATTCAGTATGATTCCCTGCGAATGGAAAAGTATAGTCAGAACCATTCTCACTCTGGCCCAGTACACCATTTGGGCCATGGAATATACTGATTGCTGCTGTCATCAGGCAGCAGTAAATGCAGATCATGACATTCCTATTGAATTTGAAATGCTCAATGGCATGGGCCAATATAACACTACTGGTGCACAGGTTGGTATGGATCCTTGAGTGTTTGCTCAGTGCTCAGCACGTGCTTTAAAGGCATGGAGACAAATCCCAGAATCCAACTTTCATGGCCCCGGGTCCTTTGTTAACATTCACCAAGGGGCTATGGAAGCATATATAGATTTTTTTAAAGTATATTTTATTGATTATGTTGTTACAGTAGTCCTAATTTTTTTCCATTTTGCCTCCCTCTGTCCAGTACCCCCCTCCCCTCCAGCAATCCCACCCCCCTTAGTTCATGTCCATGGGTTGTGCATATAAGTTCTTTGGCTTCACCCTTTTTTATATTATTCTTAACATTCCCCTGTCTATTTTGTACCAACCAATTATGCTTCTTAGGCCCTGCACTGTTTCCCCAATTCTCCCCCTCCCCCCTTCCAGCTGATAATCCTCCAAATGATCGCCATACCTATCATTCTGTTTCTATTCTGGTTTGCTTAGTTGGATTTTGTTTTTATTTTTTATTCAGTTGATAGTTGTGAGTTTGTTGTCATTTTAGTGTTCATACTTTTGATCTTCTTTTTCTTAAGTCCCTTTGACATTTTATATAATAATGGTTGGTAATGATGAGCTCCTTTAGCTTCACCTTTTCTGGGAAGCACTTCATCTGCCCTTCCATTCTAAATGATAGTTTTCCTGGATAGAGTAAACTTGGTTGTAGGTAGTTTTTCATCACATTGAATACTGGTTGCCAGTCCCTTCCTGCCTGCGAAGTGTCCTCTGAGAAATCAGCTGATAGTCCTATAGTCATCCCCTGTAGGCAACTCTCCACCTCTCCCTTGCTGCCCCTAGGACTCTTGTCTTTATCTTTCACCTTTGGCATCTCAATCATGATGCATCCTGGTGTGGTCCCCTCTGGGTCCAGCTCTCCCAGGACCCTCCGTGCTTCCCGGACCTGTATGTCCATCTCCTTCACAAAATTTGGGAAGTTTTCCTCATTTTTTAAATTCTTTCTTCCTCATTCTGCACTGGTGGACTGTATTTTTCTTCCTTATGTTCCAAGTCATTGATTTGAACCCCAGTTTTCTTCCCTTCACCATTGGTTTTGTGTGGATTTTCCTTCGTTTCACTTAGCATAGCCTTCACTTCTTCTCTTATGCATTTGCCGTACTCAAGCATATCTGTCAACCCTATGAGCATCTTTATCATCAATGTTTGGAATTCTGCATCTCTTAGATTGGCTATCTCCTCATCTGTTACATTGGCTATCTCCTTGTCGCTTAGTTCTCCCACTGGGACCTTGATCCATCCCCCCTTTTGGGCCACATTTCTCTGTCTCGTCATTCTGACAGGCTCCTGTGTTTGTTTGTCTCCACATTCCAGGTAGAGCTGTCGCTCCTGTTACATTGTAAGGGGTGGAGCCTTAGGGATCTATCGGTATAGGGCAACCTGTTTCACCACGTTATGGCCCTGTATGTGGGAGAGGGGTCTGAGAGAAAACAATGCCACCTGCCCAGCACTCGCCCCTTTTCCAGGCACCTCTCCCACTTCCGCACAGGACTGGTGCCCCTCTAGCTGCTGCCCTGGCTGTCATTCCCAGAGTGGGTGGGTCTGCAGATGTTCTAGGACTGTGGTCTGCAGATGTTCTAGTACTGTGGAGGCCCTTTAAACAAATGGACTCTGCTGGAACTGGCAGTTTCTTCCTCTCCATCCTGGTTCCGCCCCTCTTACCTGTCTGTATGAGTATTTCTTCTTTATATCTTTGTTTGCTGGACTTCCACTCAGTTTGGTTTTCTGGAACTTCTTGTTGTTTTTAGTTTTGAGGTAGTTGTATTCCTTCTTAGTTGTGGAGGGAGATGCAGCGTGTCTGTCTACACCTCCATCTTGGCCGGAAGTCCCATATATGGATTTTATAGATAGATTGCAGCTAGTGATTCAGAGACAGGTAGAAAGCCAGGAGGCAGCTCAAACCTTATTACTTCAGCTAGCTTATGAAAGTGCCAATAACGATTGTAAAGCGGCGCTAGACACAATAAAACCTACTCTTACTTACACAGGGCAATACTTAAAAGCATGCCAAAATATAGGGACTGAGGAACATAAGGCGACTTTGCAAGCTGCTGTCATTTCAGGGAACCAAAAGTGCTTTTGGTGCAACAAGCTCGGCCATATGCAGCGAGATTGCCATTCCGCGTATAAGAATGCAGAAAAATCAAAAGCTCCTAGTCAGCCATGCCCCCACTGCAGAAAAGGCATGCGTTGGGTCAATCAGTGCCGATCAAAATTTGATAAAGACAGCAACCCCATACAAAAACAGGGAAATAGGAAAAGGGGCACGAGCTTCGGTGCCCCGAGTTACAACAGGAGCCCTGCAGGGACCAGCAATCACTTGTTTTGGACTCAGGGAAGTGCTGAGTCACAGACCTCTACGCCACCACAAGGGGAAGCACAGGGCTAGACCTGGTCACTACCCAGGAATTAATCCTAAAGGAACAGGATCAGATATCCCTAGCCCCTACCAGGGTGTGGAGGCCGTTGCCTAAAGGCACAATAGGACTGATTATAGGGAGACCCGGTGTTACTACTAAAGGAATTTTAGTTCAACCAGGTATTATTGACTCAGACTATGAGGGAGAAATTAAAATAATGCTACATGCTTCAGGCTATCATATAATCCCTCCAGGCACCCATATAGCGCAACTCCTTCTCTTCCCCAATGTAGTCCCTGGGACTCAGGATGTTATATGGGAAAAAGGAAGTTTTGGAAGTACAAGTAATCATTCTGTCTTTTGGACAGCCTCTATTCTATTAAATAAGCCTATAATAGAGGTTACAATTAAGAATATTAGATACCAGAGCTGATATTTCAGTAATTTCCAACCAATTCTGGCCCTCAGAATGGCCTCTAACAAAAGCCGATATTTCCATAATAGTCATTGGAGGTCTCGCCCAACCTAGAAGGAGCGTCTGGTTGCTCCAATGTTATGGCCCAGACAGCCAAAAGGCGTATATTCGACCTTACATCCTCCTGTCCCCATTAAATATATGGAGAAGAGACCTTCTTATTCAATGGGGAATTAAAATTACACTGCCACATTTTCCCTAGTGGTCATTGTCCCAATGTCTCCTCTACCTGTCACCTGGCTTAAAGGTATTCCAGTGTGGGTTGATCAGTGACCTTTAAAGGAGGAGAAATTAGACAAACTTCATGAATTAATTCAACAGCAACTTAAGGCAGGGTATATTGAAACTTCCACTAGTCCTTGGAACACTCCGAGTTTTGTAGTCCCTAAAAAGTCTGGAAAATGGAGACTTGTACATGACCTTAGAAAAATTAATGAAATTCTTCAACCAATGGGAGCTTTACAACCAGGCATCCCTAACCCAGCCTGTATACCTAAGGACTGGTCACTTTTAGTCATAGATTTATAAGACTTTTTTTACAATACCTTTAGCAGAGAAGGATAGGGAGAGGTTTGCTTTCTCTATCCTTGTACTTAATAATTCTCGGCCACTGCAATGATTCCAGTGGAAAGTCTTGCCTCAAGGCATGCTAAATAGCCCTACTATCTGTCAGCATTTTGTTCATCAGGCTTTACAACCTGCTAGAGAGCAACACCCCAAGTCCATAATATACCACTACATGGATGATATCTTAGTTGCTGCCCAGTTTCAAGGACAATTAGCTAGTACCTTTGCTCATTTATAGCAATCTATAGCCCAGGCAGGCTTACAAATTGCACCTGAAAAACTACAACAGTCAGAGCCCTGGAAATATTTAGGCTATGTACTCTCTCACAGAACTATTCAGCGTCAAGTAATTCAGATTATTCCACCAAAGCCCTTACTCTTAAAAATCTTTGACAGTTAATAGGTGTCATCAGTTGGCTACAACCTAGCCTTGGCATCACAACCCATCAATTAACTCATCTTTTTAACACCTTGAAGGGAGACTCTGATCTCAGTTCACCCTGAGTCCTTTTGCTAATAGGCTATGAAAGAGTTAAACCTTGTCAATTAGCATTTCGGTGATAGACAGCTAGAGAGAATTAACTCTCAGTGTCCTGTCAGGCTTCCCAACTCTAAGTACTCCTACTGAGTTAATAGGTCAATTGCAGCCACATTTAAGCATGATTGAATGGCTGTTTCTCTCTCATCAGCCTCAAGGTACTATCACCACTTATATAACACTCTTTGCCACTTAATTATAAAGGGCCATGAGAGAACTCAGCAACTTTTTGGCCAGGACCCAGCAATCATTCATGTTGCTCTCACACAGCTTTATTTACAGCAACTATTCAGTCAATCTTTAGAATTTCAGTATGCAATAGCTGATTATGTAGGAAAAATTGATCTCAGTCTTCCCTCTGACAAATTTTTACAAAATATTCCAAAATTAAATATTTGGCTGAAGGATAAATTAAGTCTGACACCAATAACTGGAGCAAAAACAATATTTGTAGATGGATCAGGAAAGTCAGGCAAGGCTACCATTACCTGGCAGGAGGACCAAGAATGGAAACATTATGTCACCCATGGGCACTCTACCACACAATGGGCAGAACTTGCAGGAGCCATTATGGCCCTGCAGCAGTGGCCCCATATGCCCTTGAATTTAGTTTGTGATTCAGGCTATACAGTCTATACTGTTCTTCATCTAGACCAGGCCCTGATTAAGGGATCTCTTGATTCTGTTACTCAATCTGTTTTTATCTTTACAAAACCTATTAGATAAGAGGGAGCACTGTTTGTTTATTACTCATACTCGATCTCATACAGGCCTTCCTGGCCCTATAGCAGAAGGCAACAGCTGAGCTGATGCCTTTGTAAGCATCATAACTCCTTTCAAATGGCAGTTGCCTCGCACCAGTTCTATCATCAAAATATCCATGCACTTTGCCATGAATTTGGCCTTCTGTGCTCCAAAGCTAAGCAAATTATTAGAGAATGTGCGACTGTCAGGCCATTGGCAAGGCACCACTCAGCATGGGTGTAAACCCTGGGGATTAGCCCCATGAATAATTTGGCAGACTGATGTCACTTGCTACCCTCCTTTTAGAAAATTCAAATATATTCATGTCTCAATTGACACCTATTCTGGAGCATTACATGCCACTGCCCTCGAAGGAGAGTCAGCAAAGCATATTCAAACACACTGGCTTGGGGCATTCAGCTGCTTAGGACATCCACGACAAATAAAAACTGATAATGGACCAGGCTATGTAGCTCGCTCCACCCAGGAATTTTTACAAAGATGGGATGTAAACATAAAACAGGTATTCCTTATAATACTATGGGCCAGGCCATTGTTGAACAGGCCCATCATACTTTTAAAATTTTTCTCAAAAAACAAAAAGGGAGGAGTATGGAGTCCTTTCCAAGAACTTAACTATGTTAGCAGTGTATACTTATAACTTTTTAAACTGTGATGACTCTTACTTCAGCTATTGAACAGCATTTTTGCCACCACAGATCAAAGGGTAGGGAAACTCGTCCCCTACTGTTATACTGGGACCCTCAGGGAGAAGAAAAATGGGAGGGGCCAGCTGAGTTATTGACATGGGGAAGAGGGAATGCGTGTGTTTCTACCTCAACAGGACCTTTGTGGCTTCCTGTGAAATGAGTGAAGCCATGCCATGGGAAACAAACATCCACTGCCCTAGAGGGAAACGTCCCAGGGCAAGCAGATCAGGTGCCTAGAGGATGTGATGAGACAACTAAACAAGATGACAGTGAATGAGTGATGCTGGCAGTGCAGAAGCCATTGGAGGCGTGATGCAAGAAAGAAAGTGGAAAGTCTTTACCCCATAATAACTTGGGGAAAGTTAACAGTCCTCAACAAAGAGGCCGAAAAGGCTCTCCAAGATTCAGGGTCAGAGGACACCCTGGAGAATAGACTCTTAGCCTATATGACCATAGTGTCCTCTAATTCAACTAAAGTAATACTTATAATTACCTTACTGGCTTGTTTTGGAGGCTTAGGCTTAGCCTCAGAGCCCCATCATATATATTGGGGACATGTTCTTGATCTACCTACTTTTAAGCTTCAAACCTGGTGGCACCTGATGGGCCTTTAGAGGAAAAATGGCATTGGCTATACTGTATGCCCCAGAGGGTGCCACTTTTCTAGCAGAACAAATACCTGCTTGTTTTTCTATCCTAACTAATACTTTATGTTTACCCCTTAAATTTCAATTGTATGCTCACACAATTGTCCAGGCAGATAACCCCCTTTCACTGTCTACTGATTTTTTTTCTTATAGGTTTGGTTGGAATTGACCTAACTTGGAATGGAAACAGCAATAACCCCCCTAATATTCCTCTTTGCCAGGCTAAGTCTCAAGTTCCCACCATAATAACTTGGACTATGTGTCGAGGCAATAAGCCTTCATCTAGACAAATCACCCATACCCCATTAATAGCAAAGGACAGGGGTGCAGGATGGGCCATGTATACCGATAATGGTCCAGCAGAGCCTAATAAGAAATACAATAGCCTTGGCTGGCTTGGAGGAGGATTAGGAGCTCCAATCATAAGAATAATTGCTCCAAATTATACCATCCCTTGGCATAATAATTTGTGAAATGTTGGCCTTCCATTCATTGAGCGTCTTAGAGGCTGTGCCTATTATAGGGGAGAGGGACCATATATATCCTATAAACTTGATATTACTGACAGTTTCTAGGTCACTGTTTGTATGTCTCATCCATATCTCTTTTTAGCTATTCCAGGGCTGCCTCAACTGAAGTATAACAATGTTTCTGGCTTACATAAACTTACTCTCTCAACAGGTTCTATTTATGCCAGCTGCCTTACCTGCAGCAATGTTACCCAGCTCAATTTAACCAATGTTTTTATAATCTGAAGACAGGCTGAGCTGTGGCTGCCAGTCAATGTCACCAGGAAATGGAAAAACCCAGGAGGACTAACAGCCATTAACCGTGCCCTTTCCCAAATACAGATATCACAGTTTGTAGGTGTTCTCATCGCATGCATTATCTCTATTATTATTATTGCAGTGATAGCTACCACAGTTGCTGTAGCCCTGACGGAGTCCACTCAAACGGCTCATAAAGTGGACCTTCTCCTCACTAACTCCACACAAGAAATGCTCCAATGAACACAAATTGACCATGAGATCCTTGCCCAGCTTTCAGCTGCAGAATCTGCAATGATATGGCTTGGACTGGCAAGATGTCCTAATCACCCGCCAATGGCTCACCTGTGATCCAGGATTCTCCAAACTCTGTGTCACCCCTTTAAAATGGAACTCTAGCAAATATTCATGGGAAGAGGTCCAATGTCATCTGAAGGGGGTATTTTCCACTGACTTTAAAGGCCAGATAGACCAATTATAGCATGAGCTCCAGCAACAACTTCAGGACATTAAAAAACTGACTGAGCAAAAGGTTTTTCAAATCTTACAAGAGAACTTACAATGGCTCAACCGTGAAAAAATTGGTTTGATGGACTAAATTTAAGAATTTGGGTAATAGGAGCTGTCAGATGCATTCTGGTTATTATTATACTCTCTGTGTTAAGATGCCTTTGCAAATTATTTGCTCGTGACAAAACATGTGAAGAGCAAGTAGCAGGTTTCATTGCCCTTACCACTACATCTCAGACAGTTAACAAAAAAGGGGAAGATGTGGGGGACCAGTATGTAGCCACTGTGCCCCACATACCATGCTTCCAGTCCCACACTCCAGGGGGATTTTAGAGGTAGAATGGGGATACAATGTACTCTTTGAAGTGGATGAAGCCTGCTTGCTTTGTATAGCCCCAAATTCTTATCAGGAGGATGTAGAAACAAAATGTTTAAGGAAAAGAGGCTTCTGGAGTTCTATGATATGCGTTGGCACCTCACAGTCTTCCTACCTATCTCCATGTTGATTTATGCCTTCCCTTTATTCTTTTTCCCAGCCATTTGGTGGAGGTCTGCAGGCTTACCCTGTGCATTTCTGCACATAGAAAACTCAGTAAAAACCCTGAATGAGAAAAGAGTGATGAGTGATCTCCTATGAGAGACATTCACCCTTTTTCTCCTCAGACAATTCATTTCTGAGTCAGTTCTTTCATCCGTGCCAAGGGATCTGCAGGACAGGGAACCTCTCAAGTGGCACACCACACAGGGACTGGCAAGAAGGACTCGCCAGGGCACCTAACAGGTTCCTGTATTATGTGAGATCACATGATATTTATGTTCCATCACCTAGCTTATTTCATTAAACATAATACTCTCCAGTTCCATCCATGCTGTAGCAAAGGATAGTTCTTTCTTTCTGCTGTGTAGTATTCCATTTGTAAATGTACCACACTTTTTTGGTCCATTCATCCACTAACAGGCACTTAAGCTGTCTCCAGCATTCGGCTACTGTGACTAGTGCTGCTATGAAAATAAGGGTGCAGAAGTTCTTATGAACTGATATTTCAGGATACTTCAGGTATAATCCTAGCAGTGGAATCACTGGATCAAAAGGCAGTTCCATTTTTAGTTTTTTGAAGAAGTTCCATAATGTTTTCCATAGTGGCTGCACCAGTTTGCATTTTTGATTTGTTAATGATGGCCATTCTGATTTGTGGGAGGTAGGTATCTCATTGTGGTTTATTTATTTTTTTAAATTTATTTTTATTGTTTTTCTATTACAGTTCTCCCATTTTCTGCCATTGCTCCCCCTCACCCAGCCCATCCCTTCTCCCACAGTCATTCCCCATCTTGTTGTCCATATCAATGGGTTATTTATACTGGTTCCTTTACTAAACCATTCCCCTACTTACCCTCTTCCCTTCCTCTCCCCCATCCCCCTGATAAATGTTACTCTGTTCCTTGTTCATTTTGTTCATTTGTTTGTGTTGTGCATTTGTCTCCTGTATCAGGTGATGTCATATGGTATTTTTTTCATTGCCTGACTTATTTTGCAAAGTATAATTCTCTCTAGTTCTATCCATGTTGTCGCAAATGGCAGGAGTTCTTTCTTTCTTTCTGCTGCATAGTATTCCATTGTGTAAACGTACCACAGTTTTTTAATCCATTCATCTACTGATGAGCTCTTAGGCTGTTTCCAGCACTTGGCTATTGTAAACAGTGCTGCTATGAACATAGAGGTGAATAAGTTCTTTTGAATTGGGGTTTCAGGATTATTCAGGTATAATCCCAGCAGTAAAATCAGTGGTTCCAAAGGCAGTTCCATGTTTAGTTTTTTGAGGAAATTCCATACTGTTTTCCATAGTGGCTGTACCAGTCTGCATTCCCACCAATAGTGCACTAGGGTTTCCATTTTTCCACATCCTTGACAGCACTAGTTCTTTGTTGATGATGGCCATTCTGACAGGTGTAAAGTGGTATCTCATTGTGATTTTTATTTGCATCTCTCTGATGGGTAGTGATGTTGAGCATTCTTTCATATGCCTATGGACCCACTGTGTATCTTCCTTGGAGAAGTGTTTGTTCAGTTCCTTTGCCCTTTTTTTAAATTGGGCTGTCTGTCTTCTTGATGTTGAGACTTGTAATTTCTTTGTGTATTTTGGAGATCAATCCCTTGTCTGAGGTATCATTGGAAAATATATTTTTCCATATGGTTGGTTCCCTTTTCATCTTGCTGATGTTTTCTGTTGCTGAGCAGAAACTGCTAAGTTTGATGTATTCTCATTTGTTTATTCTTTCCTTTATTTCCCTTACCTTAGGAGATGTATCAGTGAAAATATTGCTACATGGGATATCTGAAAATTTCCTTCCTATGTTTTCCTCTATGACTTTTATAGCGTCACAGCTTGCATTTAAGTCTTTGATCCATCTTGAGTTTATTCGGGTGTGTGGTGTAAATAGGTGGTCTAGTTTTATTTTCTTGCATGTCCTTGACCAGTTCTCCCAGCATCATTGGTTGAAGAGGCTCTTCTCACTCCATTTTATATTCCTTCCACCATTGTCAAATATTAGTTGACCGTGTAGACCAGGGTTTACTTCTGGGCTCTCTATTCTGTTTCATTGATCTATGTGTCTATTCCTATGCCAGTTCCAGGCTGTTTTTTTGAAAACATGCTTTATTGATTATGGTGTTACAGTTGTCCCAATTTCTTTTCACTTTTTCCCCTCCACCTAGTGATAACCCTCCCTCCAGTTGTCCCCCCCACCTTAGTCTATGCCCATTGATTGTGCATATAGTTCTTCTCAACATCTTCATGTATACTACCTCCCTCCTACTATGCTTCTTAATTCCTGTACCATCTCTCTCCCTCTCCCCCTATCCCTCTCCCTGCTGAACTCCCCCCAGTATGTTTCCCATACCTCTAATTCTTTCCCCACTTTTGTGGCCTACTTAGTTTGCCTTTGTTTCAATTCCCTAGCTTCTATTGTTGGTTGTTGAGATACAGTTTTCATTTTAATGTTCATAGTTTTGATCCTCTTTCTCCTAAACAAGTCCCTTTAACATCTCATATAACAGTGGTTTGGATCTGATGAACTCCTTCAGTTTTACTTTGTTCTGGAAGCACTTCTTCTGCCCTTCTATTCTGAATGACAGCTTCGCTGAATAGAGTAATTGTGGTTGTAGGTTTTTGCTTTTTATTACCTTGAATATTTCTTGCCTGCAGAGTTTCTTTTGAGAAATCAGCTGACAGTTTTATTGAGACCCCTTTGTATGTAATTCTCTTCTTCCCTCTTGCTGCTTCTAAGATACTCTTTATTCTTAATTTTTGACATTTTGATTATAATGTGTCTCAGTGTGGTTCTCCCTGGGTTCAGTTTTTTTGGAACTCTCTGTGCTTCCTGGACATGTAATTTACTTACTTCTCCAAGTAAGAGAAGTTCTCCTTCATTACTTTTTTACATAATTTTTCAATTTCTAGTTCTTCTTCACCTCTGGCAACCCTATGATTCAGATGTTGGCGCACTTATAGTTGTCCCATAGGTTTCTGAGCCTCTCCTCATTTTCCTCACTTTTTGTTTCCTCTTTTTGCACTGGTTGACTGTTTGCTCCTTCCCTATATTCCAATTTGTTGTTTTGATCCCTGGTTTTCTTGTCCTCACCACTAGTTTTGTATGCGTTTTTGTTCATTTTAGCAGGACTAGCCTTCATTCCTTCCCTGTCTTGTTTAAGATCTGCTGTTAAGTCTGTAAGCGCTTTTATAAGCAAAGCTCTGAACTGTGCCTCAGAAAGATTTTTTATCTGCTGCTTTGTTAGATTAGAAATTTGCTGTCTGGTCAGCTGCATGGCTGGGATCTCTATCATGATCTGTGCCATCCTGACCATTTGTGTTTACCTTTGCTTCCTGGGTGGAGCTGTCACACCTCCTACAATATAGGAGGCGGAGCCCCATGCACTTGTCACTACTGGGCGACCCTTCTCACCATGCTGTGGGGTTTGGTGTGGGGACGGGGTTCCAAGTTGGATTTCTGCTGTTCACTCTCTCTGAGAGACCTACAGCCTCCTCCTTCACCCCCATGTTCTGTGGCCCTCACAGTCCAAACCAATGGGGATCTGCCTTCACCAGCATTGGAATCAGGAGCTGACGGGTTTGGTCTGCAGCCAGGGGTGCTCCCTAGGCACTTCTTGCCTCCCCTTAAATACAGTCGTCTATGCTTACTGCCATCCTGCTGTCATCGCTGCAGCTGCCACCTGCAGAGCTTGACGTCTCCACCCCGGCTTCGCCCCTCCTACCCACCCAGACAAGCACCACTTCTTTATATCTTCATACACTGGACTTCCATGTAGCTTTATTTTCTGGAACTTCTGGTTATTTCAGGTTTTGCGGTAGTTGTATTCCTTTTTAGTTGAGGAGGAAGACAGAGCGTGTCAGTCTAGCCCTACATCTTTGCCAGAAGGCTTACTTTTAGAATGATTTCTGTCTAGATGAGTATTTCTTATTCATATCTTTGTTTGCTGGACTTCCATGCAGCTCAATTTTCTGGAACTACTGGTTATTTATGGTTTTGAGGTAGTTGTATTCTTTCTTAGTTGTGGAGGGAGATGCAGCGTGTCTGTCTGCACCTCCATTTTGGCTGGAAGTCAGGAATCCCCTGGGTGTTTTGACTATAGTGAGTTTGTAATATAGTTGTTGTCAGGTATTGTGATTCCTCCTACTATTTTCTTCTGTCTCAAGATTGCTGTGACTATTCAGCGTCATATAAATTTTTGAAATATTTGTTCTAGGTCTGTGAAATATGTCACTGATATTTTAATAGGGATTGTGTTGGATCTGTAGATTGCTTTGGGTAGTATGGACATTTTAGTGATGTTGATTCTTCCCATCCATGACCATGGTATGTGCTTCCATTTATTTGTATCTGTCTTAACTGCTCTCTTCAATGTTATGTAATTTTTCGAGTACAAGTCTTTTACCCCCTTGGTTAAGTTTATTCCTAGGTACTTTTATTTCTTTTTCTTGTCTGACTGCTGTGGCTAGAACCTCCAACACTATGTTTAATAGGAGTGGAGAGAGCGCACATTTTTGTCTTGTTCCTGATCTTAGGGGGAATGCTTTCAGACTTTGTCCATTGACTATGATATTGGCTTCAGGTTTCTCATATTTGGCCTTTATTATGTTGAGGTATGCTCCCTCTATTCCCATTTTGCTGAGTGTTTTCATCATAAATGAGTATTGTACTTTATCAAATGCTTTTTTAGCATCTATTGATATAACATGATTATTGTCTTTCATTTTGTTTATGTGGTGTATTATGTTTATTGATTAGTGAATATTAAACCATCCTTGCATCCCTGGAAGGAATTCCACTTGATCGTGGTATATGATCTTTTTACTGTGTTGCTGGATCCAGTTTGCCAATATTCTGTTGAGGATTTTAGCATCTATGTTTATCAGCAATATTGGTCTGTAGTTTTCTTTCTTTGATGTTCTTGACCTGATTTTGGAATTAGGGTAATACTGGATTCATAGAAAGTGTTTGGGAGTCTCCTCTCTTCCTGGATATTTTGGAATAATTTGAGAAGGGTAGGTGTTATTTCTTTCCTAAAGGTTTTGTAAAATTTGCCTGTGAAGCCATCTGGTCCAGGGCTTTTGTGTGCCAGGATTTTTTTGATTACTGTTTCAAATTCACTCTTTGTTAGATGTCTGTTCAGGCTTTTTTCTTCTTGGTTCAGTTTGGGAAGATTATACGTTTCTAGAAATTTGTCCATTTCATCTAGGTTGTCAAGTTTCTTGCCATACAGTTGGAGTAATTTCTTGCAATCCTTTGTATATCTGTGATATTGGTTGTAATTTCTCCTCTTTAGTTTCTGAGTTTGTTTATTTGGGTCCTCTCTTTTTTTTTCTTGATGAGCCTGGATAAAGACTTGTCGATTGTGTTTATCTCTTCAAAGAACCAGCTCCTACTATTGTTGATCTTTTGAATTGTTTGTTTAGTGTCTGTATCATTTAATTATGCTCTGATCTTAATGATTTCCTTTCTTCTGCTTGATCTGGCCTTTGTTTTTTGTTGTTATTCTAGTTCTGGTAGTTGTAGGGTTAGATTTTTTTTATTTGAGATTCTTCTATCCGTTTTAGGTAGGCCTGTATTGCTATGAACTTTCCTCTCAGGACTGCTCTTGCTGTGTCCCATAGGTTTTGGTCTGTTGTGTGTTCATTATCATTACTTTCCAGAAACTTCTTGATTTCTTCCTTGATGTCATTATTAACCTATTCATTATTTAATAGCATGTTACTCATTCTCCATTAGTTTGAATGTCCTTGAGTTTTTTCCTTGAGGTTGATTTCCAATTTCAAAGCATTGTGATCTGAGAAGATGCTTGATATAATTTCAATATTTTTTAATTTGTTGAGGCTGGTTTTGCATCCTACTGGTGGTCTATCTTTGAAATGATCCATGTGCACTTGAAAAGAATGTATATTTTGCTTCTTTGGGGTGAAAAGTTCTATAGATATCAACTAAGGCCATTTGATCTAGAGTGTTGTTCAATGCCTCAATATCCTTGGTGTTTCTTTGCTTTGAAGATCTGTCCATTGCTCACAATGGGGTGTGAAAGCTCCCTACTCTGAGTGTGTTGCTGTTGATATCTTTCTTGTAGTGTTTCAATATTTTCCTATGTATTTGGGTGCTTCTATGTTGGGTGCATGTATGTTTAAAGGGTTATATCTTCTTGATGGATTTTTCCCTTAAGTATTATGAAATGCCCTCCTGTGTCTCTTTTTATGGCCTTTGCTGTGAAATATGTTTTCTCTGATATAGGTATTGCTACCTCAGTTTTTTCTTTATGTCCATTTCCTTGAAATACTTTTTTCCATCCCTTCATTTTCAGTCTGTGTAGTTCTTTTGTTCTAAGGTGGGTCTCTTGTAGACAGCATATATCTAGGTCATGCTTTCTAATCCATTCAACTACCTTATGTCTTTTGATTGGAGCATTTAATCCATTTACATTTAAGGTTATTACTGATAGGTACTTATTCATTGTCATTTTCCCCCTTTGTACTTGTGTTCCTCTCTGTCTCTCTCTGTTGCTTCATCTTCTTAAAGGAAACCCTTTAGCATCTCTTGCAATGCTGGTTTGGTGGAGATGTATTCTTCTAGCCTTCCTTTGTCTGGGAAACTCCCTGTTTTTGTCTTCCATTTTGAATGAGAGCCTTGCTAGGTAGAGTATTCTTGGTTGTTGGCCTTTGTTTTTCATTGCTTGGAATATTTTTTTCCATTCCCTTCTGGCTTATAGTGTTTCTGTTGAGAAATCCGCTGATAGTCTTATCGGAGCTCCCTTGTATGTTATTAGCTTTTCTCTCTTGCTCCCTTTAGGATTCTCTTTTTCTTTGAAAGTTGCCATTTTAATTATAATGTGTCTTGGAGTGGGCCTCTTTGAGTTTATCTTCATTGCGATCCTCTGTACTTCCTGGACTTGTGTTTCTTTTTCTCTCTTCAAGTTAGGGATGTTTTTGTCATTAATTTTTCAAACAGGTTTTCTATCCCTTGCTCCTCTTCTTCTCCTGGTATTCCTATCGTATGGATATTATTATGTTTCCTATTGTCCTACAGCTCTCTTAAAACCTCTTCATTCTTTTTCAGTCTTTTTTCATTTTTTTGCACTATCTGGTAAGTTTTTTCTACATTGTTCTCCAGCTCTCTGATCTGATCTTCTGCTTCCTCTAGCCTGCTTTAATTTCTTTTACTGTGTTCTTCAATTCATAAATTGTATTCTTCATTTCCTCCTGGTTCTTATTGATAGCTTTTATGTCCTTTTTCATGCTGGTGTAATTCTCAGTAAGTTCCTTATAGTTTCCCTGGAGTTCCTTGTAGTTTTTCTTGAGCTTGCTGAGCTCATTGAGCTTCCCTATAATCCATGTTTGTATTTCATGTCTGATAGTTTGCTTTCCTCTATTTCATTTAGCACTGTTTGTGGGGATTCCTCCTTTCCTTTCGATGGGGTATTGTTTCTCTGTCTCCCTATTTTTGTTAGTCTTCTTGTTTTTTGTTGCTTCTTAGATTGATCTGCACTTCCTGGATCTGCCCCTGGTGGCATCAGATCGTGTACCTTTCTGGGCCTAGGTAGCCTTTTGGAGACTACCTGAAATCTACTGCCTTTGTCTCCTTTAGCTTAGTCTATTCAATGTGTGATCAGCAGTCAGGATTAAGCACTGAGGGTGGGGCAGAATGAAGTGATAAAATGGAAGTGTATAGTATTAGGTTTATATAGCAGTTATATGTTATATATTTAGTGCGAGAAGTAGGATAAACAAACAAAAACAAAAAAAATTAAAAAAGAAGAATAAGAAAGAGAGAAGATAGAAAACAGATTAAAGAAAGAGTTTTTCCCCAGTACAACCTTTTTCTGGATCTGCCCTTGGTAAAAATTCCATGGGGTTCAAATCTTCTTTTCTGGCTGTCTGTCTGTGAGAATATCTAGCTGTATTCTGAGGCTGCTATTTTCTCACTTATGGGCCTGCCACAGCTCTCTGCTGTGAGCTGCACTGAGTTGGTTCCCCCCTACTTGTCCTGCAGCACCCTCCAGCACTCCTCAGGCTTGTCTAGCAACACTACTCTGCTGGCAAGCTAGTGCGCATGCCCATAGTCCCTGCCCAGCCTCCGGTCCTGTCTCCACTTCTCCTCCAAAAAAGTCTCTATGTTACCTCCAAACTCCAGCACCCGCCCACATTCCTGTCTGGCAGAACCTTGGTGAGCCCATGCCTGCACAGAGTTGCCTGTGAGTCTGGGGTTCCACTGCAGCTTTTCTGTATGGGCCCCTCTCCACAGCTCATTCATTTCTGAATTTTTGTTTGGTGGAGCCTTGGTGCATTCGTGCGTATGGGCACAGTGTTGCCTGCCTGGGGTCCCCACCTAGTCTGGGGTTTTGCCACAGCTTTCCCACGTGGGCCTCTCTCTGTGGCTCAGTTCTGCATTTTTGTTTGGTGGAGCCTTGATGCACTCGCCCCCGTGTGCAGGATTTCCAGCCCAGGGGGCCCCACCAAGACTCAGTTCACACAGTTTCTCACAGTCCCGGCTGTTCTCTGTCTTCCCACACCTCCAGCTATTTCAACCAAACCTTGCTGACTCCCTTTGGGACTTTGCTGGTCAGGGTGCCTATGGAAGGGGGAAGTTTCCAAGCATATCCCAGCTAATTAGCTGGTCAGCAGCTGCCCCTTTAAGCACAGTGTGACAGAGGTGCCAGGCTGGGAATCCCAGTGACTCTGCTTGGAGAGTGTGGGCCAAACTTTCTGTCCTCTTTCACGCTGCTTCCACACTACGATCCCTGTTTGCCCTATCTGAAATCTGCACTCATTCACTCCACTCCATGTTTGTACTCCAAGTCCTTCCACAATGGGAGCAAGCAGACAATACTGCTATCTATTCCACTGCTATCTTTTTCCCTCATTGTGGTTTTAATTTGCATCTCTGATGGTTAGTGATGTGGAACATCCTTTCATATGCCTATGGACCCTCTGTATGTCCTCCTTAGAGAAGTTTCTGTTCAGGTTCTTTGCACATTTTTTAAATTGGATTGTTTGTCTTCCTGGTGTTGAGTTGTATAATAGGTCCTTTGTATATATTGGAGTCATATAAGTTCTTTATGCATTTTGTAGATCAAACCCTTTTCTGAAGTATCATTTGGTAATATGTTCTCCCATATAGTGGGTTCCTTTTCATTTTGATGATGGTTTCTTTAGCTGTGAAGCAGCTTTCTAATTTGATGTAGTCCCATTTGTTTATTTTTCCTTGTTTCCTTTGCTCTAGGACATATGCGTATGTCAGCAAAAATATTGTTATATGAGACATCTAAGATTTTTCTTCCAGGATTTTTATGGTTTTGTGACATACATTTAAGTCTTACCCATTTGGAGTTTACCCTTGTGTATGGTATAAGTTGGCAGTCTAGTTTATTTCTTTCTTTTTTTTTCATGTACCAGTCCAGTTTTCAAATTAGGGTAGATTTTGATGAATATAGGAATAAATGAGAAGTGAAAAAGTAAAATATGGAATCAAAGCTAGGTGAGGTGTTGGGCTGAGTCTCAGTCTAAGCTCTAGCCATGTATTTACTCTAGATCTTAAGGACAGATATGTCTGGCTTAGAGATGGTAGACTTATAGAATTTCCCATGCATATCTCAAATTTAATCCTCAAATACGAAAGCCATGAATATGGTTGCAATTTCTCATGATTCACGATTTGACTCAGCAATTTCAAATGGGATGTACCATAGCATTAGGAAAGTTACAGGTGAGTGTGTTAGCACAGGTTATTAAGGAGCAGATTTCAGTGATTGCCTTGAATTTATCCAATACGTTTTAGCTTAACTACTTGAACGAGACTTGAAATATGTAATGAGAACTAGAACACATTAACTTTTGTAAATATTACTCCTGCAGCCTTTGTGACAGGATGCAAGAAGCAGGATCCATACCTTATTTTCCCTCACATCCTCTGTCCTAGTATAGTATTAATACACTTAATGGGACTTCCGGCCAAGATGGTTCCACAATGTAGAAGGAAAGAAATATGCTATTCTTAATGGCATCTTGAGTCTTTCCAGGACAGAAAAGACTTGAACAAAAATAAAGTAGACAGGGAGAATAATGAGTTATCAGAAAAAATATCATGGCAAGAATACAATATTTATAGTAACCTGATAGATTTTTCTGGCCCAACTCTCCTTCATGATCTTGGATTAACTACTATATACTCTTAGGGTTGTTATTACATGCAGTATATTACTCTTTCTCCAGTGTGTATAAAACTGGATCATTTCTTGTTCTAAGAGCCAAAATTCAATACAATGTAATGCCTTTTAATTGCCAGCCATATTTTGTATTAAATTTCATATTGTATCTAATTTCAACAATGACCACTTGAATATGACAGAACAGAAAGAAAAGGTAGGCCTGATTTCCAACGCAATGTTTTAAAACCTATTTCACAAAAGATTTTACTCTCTGTTGGGGCATCCAGCTCTATTTTAAAATGAAAGTTTTATAACACATTTCCGTGGACAAAAACCTGGAATTAGATTATAAATATTATGTTTTTAATGGTCATATGACTTCTAATATTTTTAGTAACTAGTTTTTTGCATTTTATGTGTTATATGACTCTGAAGGCTACAAATAAATACAATTAAAAACATTTTAGCTGCATACATTTAGACCTATAATAAAAATATGAAAGAAAAAAATGCTATTCATTTAGAAATACAGGATGAGTAGTTTTGTATTTCTAAGTCAACTCACAAATTATGATTTATAATAAGATTGTTTTTATTAAGATTGATAAGTCTTTTATGTAAGATAGAGCTTAGGAAATAAAGCAACTAAACCAGCTAGCATCCAGATATAAAAATATAAATCACAATATATTACTATGAACTCTGAAATATAAATATCATTCAAATGAGGCAGCAGCCCATTAGGCATAATAATTACTCACATAAAAAGAGTATGAGAATTCAGTCTGTGGAGCAGAATATCCCTTGGCAAAGGAGAAAAGTCTGTGATTATAGAAAAGAGCATATCCATGAAAATAAGATCTTATTGTCAGCAAGAGTATTATTTAAACAGTTGTGAAAATAAATTTTAATCCTTTTCATTTGTCTGTTTCTCAAAGCATTCCATCCATCTTACTTCTTTTCTAATGGTTTGTCTTTGAGATATTTATATTCAATGGGGGAAACATTTCCAATTTTACAATGTATATACACTGAAAAATATTATTTAGAACACACCCACTTATATCCAGTCTTTCAGAAACTGGTACATAAAAGTATATTTGCAAACTACTGGCCAGTACTGGGCAGATTGAAACAATAACATGATATTAGCTACAGGGCATTTATAATCTCATTGCCAAGACAAACTCTATTCATATATAACAAAAATTTTCAGTTATACTATGACCAGGTTCCAGAAGATATAGTACAAACAAGAGCTGCATAGGAAGAGTTCAGTCTTGGCTCAAATAGTTAGGAATTAGTGACTAAGAATGGTTAGCAATTAGGCAGACTAAACTGGGGTGGGGGGGATAATCTCTTCAAGAATTATTTGCACCTTGATTTTACTTAGTCCTGGCAGGTATTTTTATAATTTAAAAAACTGTTTTTCTCTTTTCAGCATCACGGTGGATCCTTATAAATAATTTTATGTTTCCAACATTCTCTTTAAGGCCCAAGTACAAATTACGTGTTTATCAAAATGTGAATTAGAAAATTCTCTGTAGTTATTAATTTACTGTATACTTTTGATGTATTTACTCTAAGATATATACCCTGGCTGGTTTGGCTCAGTGGATTGAGCGTCGGCCTGCGAGCTAAGTGTCGCTGGTTCGATCTTCCAGTCAGGGCACATCAGAGAAGGAAAACTCTGACTCCAAAAAACCTCCACTGCCTTGCGGCATACCTCTTCAGGGGAAAGGCTAAGGGAGTAAACCCCGACAGAAAATCCGGAGCCGGAGTCCCTAAGGCGGTTTGACGTTGTAGTCAACACCGGCAACTCCTGCGGCGCACCTGAAGCCAAGCTGTATTGACTCCGTCTTTCCCTTGGACCCTTCAGCTGCGAAGGGCAACAGCAGACCCTCCATATCACCCTGCCCAGGCTCTGTAGCTTCAGCTTCACTGGAGAGGACACTCCAGCGTCATCGTAAGATGTCGATTCAACACGGGAGGAGACAGATACCGTGTCACTCACGAGTCGGACTGCACAGCCATTCTCGGCGGTGCAGATAGACTCTTAAGAAGCTACACCATCGTCTCTCGAGACGGACGGCTGCTGCCGCCGCCGACGACTCTAAGATATATGCTCTTCTTAAATGTCTTATGTAACTTTATCTTTCTTGTGAAATTTAGCTTAATTTTCAAAGTTGTTATTCTCAACATTTGCTGTTTTGCTATACTGTAACACCAAACCCTTTAGTCATAAAGGAACAAAACTGCTAAAAAGAAACTGATAAAATATTTTAAATGGGAACTTTTAGAATATTATTTAAAAAACAGATTTGTAGATTAGTCATAAACTATAAAAGTTAAATCAGTGTTTTTTGATTTTTAAATAACTGATTTTCTGTGAGTGAACTTTATTTTTCTATAATGCCTACTCCTATGACTATTCACTTTATTTAAAAGTTAATAGATTATCAAATATGACTGGTGTCCTTATATGCAGAGACAGCAAAGATTCAGGGGCACAGAGAAAAGATCCCATGAGAACATGGAAGTCGGCCAACTGCACATCAAGGAGAAAGGCCTCAGCAGAAAATAACCTGCCAGTTTCCTCATCTTGGACTTTTAGTCTCTAGAACTTTAAGAAAATGTTTCTGTTGTTTAAGCTAAAAAAAAAAAAAAAAAGTTAACACACAACATTGTATAAAACAGCCTTGACTGAAACCTACAAAATCTCTATCCATCAAGTTATAAACTGGTTTTTCAGAAGTGAACAATTCTGTGAAAGGTACCATTTGTTAATATAATACCATTATATCATTTATTAGCATCACAATTCCCTGGATGTAAGTCAAACAAATCAAGAAAAGTGGAGAATTTTACATTAAGAAAATCTAGTTCAAATTTTATGGCATGTAATCTAGAGGGCTAATTTTTGTTATGAAAAATAAATATTTGTATTTCAAAATGCTTTAAAAACTAAAATTTAACCCTACATAACAAAGAAGAAATAACACAAGCACAAATTTTAGGGAACAAATAAAATTGGAAAGGCGCTATTTTCTAATTTCAACACTAGAATGACTAAAATCTCCGTTCCACTAGAACAACTAAAACTACCTATCTTGTATACTCTGCTGTACAAGCTCATAAATTAATATTTTTAATAGTAAAATCTCTTGTGATGATAAATTGTTGCTAATGAAAATATAGTGCATTTAGTAATTTGTTACTATATTGTTCTCTAGTCCACATTCCTTTGAAACCACATGTCTTCCAGGAAAAAACTATAAGTTAAGTTTTCCTTGTTTTCTTTTACTGTTGGAAAACTCAGAATGAAGGAAAAGGAAGCCTGAACCAAAAAATTTTTAAATATAAATTTTAACCTAAAATATTTTCTCAAACTAATTTATAGAATATCAAATTTTATCAATACTTTTGTATATCCCAAGTACTCATTTGATCTAAATAAAGGAATTTTTTCATAGGCTCCACTAGACATAAATTTTGACATAATACATACATGTACTCACATGCATATGTGTGTAAAATGTCTTGGCCATTTATGAAGATGAGAAACACTATGAAACAACACTTGGCTCAAGTTTTAATTTATATATCAAGCAAAGAACATTAATGGAAATATTCAATGACTGTTCAAACTATACATATGTACAAAGGCATGGATAATAAAACAGTCTTTGCTCTGATTATATACAGTAAGAAAGTATCAAAAGACTAAAACCTAGGGGACTACTGACATACAAACTCCTGAAAACAATGGTTATAAAATGGTTTCAAAAATACAACTTACATCCAATAACAATGTTATTCTTGCCACTCCATGTCAGTATCAGATTCAGAAAGTACACCCACTCTTTTGTGACTAGGCAGTTCCACAAAAAGCATGACAGTATGACTGAGAGGGTCTGTCCTTAGCAACAGTGCCATGTGGAAGGACTCTTCAGATTCCAAATTGGAACAGTTTCTATCATGTTTTTTAAAACTATAGTCCAAAGACTTGGAAAATAGACAAATAATAAAGCAAACCAATATAAATATGATGGCAATTCTGACTCCAGCTCTTATATAAATTATACATATATTTGTGTGAGAGAGAGCATCTGTGTGTATTCACACACACATATACTAGAACTCATAATATAAAGTAAAAATAAGGTAGAAAATGGCTCAAGGTATAAATATTTAATTTTAAAGTAACCAATAAATTTATGGCTAATGAAATTTTTTTTCTCTATTTAAAACACAATGTGTTATTCTGGAAAACAAAGTAATGAAAAATTAGGTACTAAAAGACTAAGATGGAAAAGCTACCATGGATTTAAAGCTTGAAACTGGATAATAAGCCCGAAGGCCAGAGAACAAAAATGTCCTGGTTTTAGGAGTTCAGAATTCAATTTAAGATAAACTTTCTAGCAACTGATGGCCTTAAATGCCTTCCCAATAGACCCAAAGATGAGAGCACCTGAGAGAACAGAAATAAGGAGAGTTTACAGTTAACTGTATGTCAGCAATATTTTTTTGGAACTGTGTTGGAAGAAAAAATTTTTTAGAAATAGTTACATCCAAAGTGACAAATTTCAAGAGAGATTGTATAAAAGTTCTAGGAGCTAAAAGTTTAAGCCCTAAAATTCTTCATCCATACATATTCTTGTTATAAGAAATTATGGAATTGAACCTTAATCTACCTTATTTGCAAATGCCTGAATTTCTCCTCTTTGGAAATAATGTATTTTACAATTACTTTTGTTCTTGGGGTCTGATCAGTGACACCATAGCAGCATTTTCACCTTTAGTTTCATTCACTATTTTTCCAAACTGTCAGTTCTTTCTAGTAATTATGAATCTTACACAATGTTATTCAAAACATAAAGAGCAATCATATGTTTGAAAAGAGAAGCTTATTAAGTATTTTCCCTTGTGTACCTGAGAACTCCACCCTGAACAGCCTGACTCAGTCTAGGCCTCTGCAGAGACCATAAAGACCATTCAAGTGCTGGTCTGAAATCAGTGTGAAACAAAACAACAGCAACTTTAGCAACAAGAAATATGTGCCATATATACATTGCAGCAAATACTTTATATTTGAGAATGTTTACAGCTTACATTTCCATTCCATTATTACAAGTGATGAAAAACAAAAAGATGAAAGTAGCATCAAAATTATAAATACACTATCTTCCTATGTAACTAACCACATTTTTATTTGTGTTTCTTCACAATTTATTTAGGAAACTGACTGCAAAGCTGAAACTGATTAGAAAGTTCTTTATAGTTTAATATATTTCTCTCATCTTTTAGAAGAAACCAAATACCCAACCATCAAAAGGAAAAATAAATTGAATAGTCAGTCCATTATAGTTATTGTTACTAGATCCACTTCATTTGCAGGTGTCCAAAACATAAAACAAAAAATTCTTTATCTTCAAGTTCATCTGTTCTTAAAATGCTCCTTAAAACTTTTGTTGGTTTCCTATAATATAGAATAAAAAGCTAATGAATGCAGTTTTTACTGTTTCATGTATCAAACCAAATACTGTGACACTACTAACTGTTTACAAATCTAAATGCATGTTACTGTAGAAATTATTAAAGTAAAATTTGTCAAATATGAAAACAATTCTCCTATATTTAATAAAACATATGTAATTCCTTTTTAAATATATTACACTGTATTCCAAGCCAGTTATTCTATTTTTGTGGTATTTAGTTTTTTTAAATGTTACTCATGAATACATCAAAATTAAATTAAATTCTAATGTATAAGGAATGTTAAAAATAAGTATATCCAGCTTTATTTATTTAGTTAGTTTTAAACAATACAAATTTATTCTCTGATAGTTCTGAGGGCCAAAAGTCTAAATGGGTGAACAGGGCTAAAATCAAGGTGTGAAAAAATAAAGTGCTTTTGTTTTCTGGAGGCTCCTGGAGAAAATCTGTTCTCTGTTTCTTCCTGTTTCCAGTGACTCCCAACACTACTTGGCTCATGGCTGCATTATTCCAACTTCATAATTCTGTTATCACATTTCCTAGGCCCTCTTGTATAGTCGAATATCCCTTTGTCTTCCTCTTATAAGGGCACTTGTAATTCTGTTTTGGGCTTGCCTGGATTATTGAGGAAAATTTCCCTGTATCAAGATCATTAATTTAATTTGCAAAATCTGCAAAGTCCTTTTATCTTATCCTCCCTTGAGAACAGTTTTTCTTTTTCTTTTTTAAGAAATTGTTCTTCTATTACAGTGGTCCTATTTTTCCCCCTTTGCTCTGCCCTGTTCCACCCACCTCCCCCCTCTCTCACAGTACATCCCCATTTAGTTATCCAGGTCCTGGTTTCTTAACTAGATCCTTCCCCTTCTTTACCCCTTTTTCCCCTTCCCACTCCCCTCTGGACACTGTCAGTCTGTTCCTTGTTTACATGTCTCTGGTTCTATTTTGCTCATTTGTTTGTTTTGTTAATTAGTTTCTGTACTGGGTGACATCATATGATATTTATATTTCACCACCTGGCTTATTTCACTTAGCATAATACTCTCAAGTTCCATCCATGCTGTAGCAAAATGTAGGAGCTCCTTTCTTTCTGCGGTGAAGTATTTCATTGTATGAATGTACCACAGTTTTTTGATTCACTTATCCACTGGTGGGCACTTATGCTGTTTTCAGCACATGGCTATTGAAAATAGTGCTGCTATGAATAAAGGGGTGCACAGGTACTTTTAAATTGGTGTTTCAGGATTCTTTGGGTATAATCTTAGTGGTGGAATTGCTGGTTCAAAAGGCAGTTCCATGTTTAGTTTTTTGAGGAAATTCCATATGGTTCTCCACAGTGGCAGCACAAGTCTGCACTTCCATCAAAGTGTACTACATTTCTCTTTTCTCCACATCCTCACTAGCACTGCTGTTTGTTGATTTGTTAATGATGGCCATTCTAATCGGTGTGAGGTGGTATCTCATTGTGGTTTTAATTTGCATTTCTCTGATGTCTAGTGATGTTGAGGATTCTTTAATGTGCTTATGGGCTTGCTGTATGTCCTCCTTGAAGAAGCATCTGTTCAGATCCCTTGCCCATTTTTAATTGGATTATCTGTCTTCATATAAGTTCTGTATATATTTTGGAGATCAAACTCTTGTCTGAGATATCAATGGCAAATATGTTCTCCCATACAGTTGCTTCCCTTTTCATCTTGCTGTTTTTTTTTTTCTCCTGAGCAGAAACTCTTTAGTTTGATGTAGTCCCATTTGTTAATTCTTTCCTTTATTTCCCAAGCCATTGGAGATGTATCAGTGAAAATACTGCTGTGTGGGATATGTGAAATCTAACTGCCTATGTTTTACTCTAGGATTTTTATGGTATTATGATTTGCATTTAAGTAATTCATCCATCTTGAATTTATTCGGTATATAGTGTAAGTTGGTGGTCTAGTTTCATTTTGTTGCATGTACCTGTCCAGTTATCCCAGCACCATTTGTTGAAGAGGCTATTTTTACCATTTTATGCTTCTTCACACTCTATCAAATATTAATTGACCATAGATACCTAGGTTTATATCTGGGCTCTCTATTCTGTTTCATTGATCTATATTTCTATTCTTAGGCCAGTATCATACTGTTTTTATTACAGTAGTCTTATAGTATAGTTTGATATCAGGTATTGTGATTTCTCCTACTGTGTTCTTTCTTGAGATTGCTTAGGCTATTTGGGGTCATTTATGGTTCCATATACATCTCTGAAGTATCTGTTCTAGTTCTGTGAAATATGCCATTGGTATTTTAATAGGAATTGCACTGAATATATAAATTGCTTTGGACTTAATGGACATTTTAATGAAGTGAATTATTCCCATCCATGAAAATGGTATATGCTTCCATTTATTTGTATCGTCCTTAATTTATTTTTTTTAGTTTTCTGAGTACAAGTCTTTTACCTCCTTGGTTAAGTTTATTCCTAGGTACTTTATTTTTCTTGTTGCTATAGTAAATGGAATTTTTTTCTAGTTTCTATCTCTGATATTTTATTGTTGGTGTACAGAAATGCCTTCGATTTCTGAATATTGACTTTGTACCCTGCTATTTTGCCAAATTCACTTATTAGGTCGAGTAGCTTTTCGGTGGAGTCTACAGGCTTTTCTATGTACACTATCATGTCATCTGCAAATAATGACAGCTTTACTTCCTCTTTTCCAGTTTGGATGCCTTTTATTTTCTTTTCCTGTCTGATTGCTGTGGCTAGAACTTCCAAAACTAAGTTGAATTGAAGTGGAGACGGTGGAGATCTTTGTCTTGTTCCTGATCTTAGGGGGAAAACTTTCAGCTTTTGCCCAATGAGTATGATGTTGGTGGCAGGTTTCTCATATATGGCCTTTATGATGTTGAGGTATGTATCCCTCCATTCCCACTTTGCTGAGTGTTTTTATCATAAATGGGTGTTGTACTTTATCAAATGCTTTTTCAGCATCTATTGTTATGATCATGTGATCTTTGTTTTTCATTTTGTTTATGTGGTGCATTACATTTATTGATTTGCAAATATTAAAACACCCTTCCATCCCTGGGATGAATCCCACTTGATTGAGGCATATGATCTTTTTAATGTGTTGCTGGGTCAGGTTTGCCAATATCTTGTTGAGGATTTTAGCATCTATGTTCATCAGCAACATTGGCCTGTTGTTTTCTTTCTTTGTGTGCCTTCACCTGGTTTTGGAATTAGGATAATACTGGCCTCATAGAAAGAGTTTGTAGTCTGCTTCTTCTTGGATTTTCTAGAATAGTTTGAGAATGATAGGGGTAAATGCTTCTCTAAATGTTTTGTAAAACTCTCCTGTGAAGCCACCTGGACCTGGGCTTTTGTGTGCTGGGAGGTTTTTGATTACTGCTTCAATTTCACAGTTTATTATCAGTCTATTCAGGCTTGCTGCTTCTTCTTGATTCAGTTTTGGAAGACAATATGTTTCCAGATATTTGTCCACTTCCCCCAACTTGTCAAATTTCTTTCATACAGTTGTTCATAGTATTTCTTACATACTTTGTACTTGCGTGGTATCAGTCGTGATTTCCCCTCTTCATTGCTGATTTTATTTATTTGGGCTCTCTTTTTTTTTCTTGATGAGTCTGGTTAAAGGTCTGTCAATTTTGTTTATCTTTTCAAACAACCAGCTCCTGGTTTTATTGATCTTTTGAATTGTTTGTTTAGTCTTTATGTCACTTAATTCTGCTCTGATCTTGATTATTTCCTTTCTTCTACTCACCCTGGGCTTTGTTTGTTGTTGTTGTTGTTCTAGTTCTTGTGGCTGTAGGGTTAGATTTTTTATTTGAGATTCTTCTGTCCTTTTCAGGTAGGCCTGTACTGCTATGAACGTCCCTCTTAGGACTGCCTTCGCTATGTCCCATAGGTTTTGGGCTGTTGTCTGTTCCTTATCATTGGTTTCCAGAAACTTTTTGATTTCTTCCTTGATGTCACTGTTAACTCATTTGTTACTTAATAGCATGCTATTCATTCTCTATTAATTTGAGTATTTTTGAGTTGTTTTCTTAAGATTGGCTTCTAGTTTCATAGCATTGTGATGCGAGTAGATACTTGATATAATTTCAAGTCCCCTACTACGAGTGTGTTGCAGTTGATATCCTTCTTGAAGTCCTCCAAGGTTTTCCTTGTATATTTGGGTCCTCCTATGTTGGGTGCATATATGTTTACCAGGGTTATATCTTCTTGATGAATTGTTCCCTTAAGTGTTATGAAATATCTCTCTTTGTCTTTTTTTATGGCCTTTGTTGTAGAATATATTTTGTCTGTTATAAATATTGCTACCCCACTTTGTTTTTCACGTCTGTTTGCTTGAAAAACTTTTTCCATCCCTTCACTATCAATCTGTGTCAATCTTTTGTCCTGAGGTGGTTCTCTTGTAGACAGTATATATGTGGGTCATATTTCCTTTCCATTCAGCTACTCTATGCCTTTTGATTGGAGCATTTAATCCATTTACATATAAAGTTATTATTGACAGGTATTTATTCATTGTGATATTTTTTCCCCTTTGTACCTGTGCCACCCTCCTCTCCTGTTTCTTCATCTTCTTAAAGCAGTCCCTTTAGCATCTCTTGTAATGTTTATTTGGTGGAGATGTATTCTTTATCCTTCTTTTATCTGGGAAACTCCTTATTTCACCTTCGATTTTGAATGAGAGCCTTGCTGGGTAGAGTATTTTTAGTGGTACGCCTTTGTTTTTCATTACTTGGAATATTTTTGTCATTCCCTTCTGGCCTGTAGTGTTTCTGTTGAGAAATCCGCTGATAGCCTTATCGGAGCTCCCTTGTAATGTTATTAGCTGTTTCTCTCTTGCTCCCTTTAGGATTCTCTCTTTGTCTTTGAATGTTGCCATTTTAATTATGATGTGTCTTGGAGTGGGCCTCTTTGAGTTTATCTTCGTTGTAACCCTTTTGCTTCTTGGACTTGTATGACTTTTTCTCTCAAGTCAGGGAAGTTTTCTGTCATTAGTTTTTCAAACAGGCTTTCTATTCCTTGTTCCTTTCTTCTCCCTCTGATATCCCTATGATACAAATATTATTGCGTTTCTTGTTGTCCTGCAGTTCTCTTAAACCCCTTCATCCTTTTCAGTCTTTTTGGTTTTGTGGCGGTGTCTGGGAATTGTTTTTCTATTCTGTTCTCCAGCTTGATTATCCAACCCTCTGCTTCCTCTAGCCTGCATTTGATTCCTTCTACTGTGTTTGTCAGTTCAGAAATTGTATTCTTCATTTCCTCCTGGCTCTTATTGATAGTTTCTATGTCCTTTTTAATGCTGGTGTAGTTTGAAGTAAGTTCCTTGTAGCTTCCTTGGAGTTCTTTGTAGTTTCCCTGGTGTTCCCTGTAATTCCCCTGGATATCATTGTAGTTCTCTCTGAGTTTATTGAGTTCATTGGGCTTCCTTATAACCATTCTTTTCAATTCCATGTCTGGTAGTTTGCTTGCCTCTGTTTCATCTAGCACTCTTTCTGGGGATTCCTCCTTTCTTTTCTTTGGGGGAGTTGTTTCTTTGTCTATTCATTTTAGGTAACTCTTCTTGTTTCTTTTTTGTTTGTTTGTTTGTTTCTTAGATTTGTCTGATTTGATTTTCCACCTTCGCGTTGTGACCTTCTGATGGGTTAATGGGACATTGATAATCCTCCCTGTTTACGCCCAAGTCATGACCTTTATGGTAAGAATGAAATATAGGTGTGCTATCTCCCAGGGAGAACTGGCCCTTTTCCCCAGGAGATTAGTACTTTTAATATTTAACTGTTCCTTCAAGGAGAACTGGCCCTTCTCCCAGATGGACCTGTTGGTTAGTTAAGCCATACAAGGCTTTTGGCATGTAGCTATTTTTGTCTAAAACGTGTTTAAGGATAACCTCCAAAGTAAGATTTTGGAATCTCATTTGAGAGAATGATGCTTCACGCGGAACTTTCCCAGTCAGACCCCAAATGCTTTCTCCGGGATTCTCCAGCATCCATGTTCGGATGTCAGTGAATTCCCATCTGGTGATGTATGATTTTGATTCTTGCTTTTGTTTTGCCCTTGTTTAATAAAGTACTTAGTTATTCACATTTGACTTAGAGTTTTTATTGTCTGTGAATATGAACCTCCAAATTAAGTAGCCATAATCTTGTACATGCCCCTTAACAGCACGCCTTCTGTAGTAGAAGACCTGTGGGATTCAGTAGTGCAGTCTCTTTAATCTCCTGAGCTTGATGCTCTTACGATGCCCTTTATGCCATTTATTTAAGCTCTCGGTTTGTATTTCAGTTTTAGTTGTTGTGTTGCTCTTTGGTGGGCCCTTCCCTCCAGTTAGCTGATTGAGTCACTTTGCCCACCAGGTCTTGAATTCTTTTGTGGAGGTGCTGTTAAAACATAAACACACAACCCAGGCAAGAAACCCACATCCTCAAAAATATCCCCCACCCACAATCACACTATCAACAACAAATGAGCCAGTATTAATGTAGATGTAAAGAGATTAAGACTATTATACTAAAGAAAAAAACAGATAAGAGTTGACTTAAAGAAAAATTATATTTGAGAGGGAGGTGTAAGAGCAATAATAGTAGCAAGTAAGGACAAGGAAATGCAAGACAGTAAGTAAAATTTACATTGTATGTTAAAAAAGAGGGAAGAATGCAGAACGAAGTAAGAGAGGGAACGTGTATAGTATTAGGTTCATACAGAAGTTATAGAATATATATTTAGTGTGAGACTGAACATAATCAAAAAGAAGAAGAAGAACAACAATAACAAGAACAAGGGGCAGAGAAAGTAGGAAACAAGTTAGAGAAAAAGTTTCTGCCCAGTACTATGGATAACCTTTGGGCTATGTTTGATATAGGTGGGATAGGAATAAGAAGGAAAAAGAAAGAAAAGTTTAAGAGATGTTTAAAGGAAATGGAAGTGAATTTGAGATGATAGAGGGGGTAGGTATACTAAGAATGAGGAATGAAAATCAAGCTAAAAGAGGAAAAACATTTTAAATTTAGTCTGAAAGAGGGAAAGGGCTGGAGGAAGTTATTAATAGAGTAGGAGTGGGGGACTATAGGATTTGATATTTGAAATGCTGGAAGAGTGAATATCTATGAATAAAACTGTAGTAGTGCCGTAACAACTGCCATATCACAACCAATGCACAAAGATTGACCAAGGTGGAGTGAGAATAATTTTATTTTATGAATGGGAAAAAAAATGTGAGATGACTAATGACAAGAAAAATGGTTTTTAGAGGCTGTAAAGGGGAAAAATAGTATGAGTACAGAATGGATACTAGTCATGGTAAGAGAGACGGTAGAGTTTAAGACACAAGTAAGAAGAGGAGATTAGATGTTAAAGTGGCATAATAGAAAGGAGCAAAATATAATATTTGGAATAAACTATAACTAGTGACTTAAAATGCATAAACTGGGAGGACTAGAAAAATAATACATGAAGAATATTGTGGTGGAATTTGTCACAGTAATATCTGGTTCTTACCACTTTCTACTCTTTCTGGATCTGGCCCTGGTCAAAGTTCCATGGGTTTCATATCTTCCTTTCTGGCTGGCTGGCTGTGAGAAGATCTAGCTGGATTCTGAAGTTGCTGTTCTCTCCCTCGTGGGTCTGCCAACCTTTCCCACTACCGCAGCTCTCTGCAGTGAGCCACACTGGGTTGGGTCCCCTCGATTGGTCCTGTGGTACCATCTAGCCCTCTTTGTTTTTGGTTAGAGGCACTAGCATGCCAGTGAGCTGGTGTGCATGCCTATAGTCCTTGCCAAGTCCCAGGTCTTGTTTCAGCTCTTCCAAAATAGTCCCTGCGTGGCTTCCAAACTGCAGCACTGGTCTGCGTTTCTGTTTAAAAGAGCCCTTGTACTCACATGCAGGCCTGCCAGCCCAGTGGTCCTTACCAAGTCTCTGGCCCTGCCTCAGCTTTCCTTCTAAAAGAGTCTCAGTTTGGCCCCCATGCTTCAGCACCAATTCCTGTGGGCCGTGATCTCCATGCTCTCCCCCAACCCCAAAATTCACACAGTCTCTTGCAGTCAGGGCTGGCCTCTGTCTTCCCGCACCTCCAACAGTTTCATCCAAACCTCACTAACTCTCCCCCAGACGTTGCTGATCAGGGCGCCCACAGCTGGAACACAGTTTCCAGGCAGATCCCAGCTAATGAGCCAGTCAGCAGTTGACCCTATGCGGTGTGGTGGAGGCACTGGGCTAGGGAGCCCAGCAACTCCACTTGGAGAGTGCAGGGCATGGTTTCTGCCCTCTCCTGTGCTGTTGCCAGGCTCCTATCCCTGTTTTCCCTATTTTAAAGCCACTCTCACTTACTCTCTGCTCCATTTTTATACTCCAAGTCCTTCTGCGATGGGAGCAAACAGACAAGACTGCTACTTACTCTGCTGCCATATTTCCCCCCAAAATTTTATTTAAAAAAATAAAATATTAGAGATGGAAAGTCAACAATTGAAAAATAACTATTTTATAAAGCATTGACATTTACAGACCAAGGATCATATGTTCCTAAGATGTCTGAACAGATAGAAAAATTCAAACATCATCAAAGACAATTTTCCTCTTTAAAATATTCCTGAGTGCAAGATATTATGAAAAAAGTTTAAATTCCTGCTTTAATTTTAAAAATAAGAATTAGTTGGAGATGTGCACATTACAGAGTTTAAATTAAGAAACATTGTTTTATATTATGAGTAAGTTAAAAATTTTTTAAAAATGTAATTAAGAAAAAAGGCTGTGAAGTCCAAAGAGTTCGAAATTCCAAAAATGGAGAACACAGGGGGTAGTCTGTATCTCAATTTGAGTCATTCTCAGCATACCTGTATTCTCAGCTCTTCTCAATAAAATCCCAGTTGCTATTCTTTTTCTTTTCTTTATTTTTACCATTACAGTGTTTGTGAAAACTCTAAATAAAAACCATAGAAGACGAAGATCGACATATAATGAGAGATAAACTCCATAACAAGCACTTTAATACATTGTTGGGATTTAATCCTCAAAAGTGGGGATTATAATACTTAACTGCAATTGCAAAACTGAGGCTCGGGTTAAGGTTAAGTGACTTGCCTAAATTTGAACTGGACACTAGCATACAGAATAACCCAAGCCTAATGCCAAAACTCATGTCCTTTCCATCAATATCCTAAAAGATATGTTTATTTATTTTGTGCATTTATTTTGATGGAATCTGATGAGATGACTGAGAAATATAAAAGGCTAAGAACAGCAGAGATGTGCTGAAAAAGAATACATGGCATGATACTTTTTTTTGTTATAAAAATACTAAATTAACAGAATAGAGGGTACAGAAACAGACTATATATATTGCAACAAATATGGCAAAGGATTTAGCCTCTCAATAAATATTGCTAAGATAATTTATAGGTTCCAGGGATTAGGTTATGGACATCTTTTGGGGAATTGTTATTCTGTTTAGCACAATGATCAGTAAACAAAATCCCTTTGTTCCACTCCCTAGTTTTAACCCAGTTAAGGAATAGACAGAAAGGAAGACCAAAATATCAGCTTTGACTTCCAGTCAATATGGCAGCAAAGGTAAACATGGCTCACCTCCTTGCACAGCCACATAAAAATCACAACTAAATTATAGAACAACCATTTCTCATAACTGTCATAAATTGGGTTGGATGGAAGTCTGATAACTATGGAATTAAAGACATGACATCCATCCAGACTGGTAGAAGGCGCTGAGACGATGAACGGGCTGGTCCAACATCCACATGCGGTGGATAACAATTTGTGAGGGATATCTTGGGAGAAGGAGTGCAAACCCCACAACAGGCCATCCATCCCAGGGTTCCAGTGCCAGGAAGATAAGTCCCCATAACTTATGGATGCAAAAACCAGGGGGACTGAGTCAGTAAAAGGAACTTCTAGAGTCCCAAGCAGTTCCCTTTAAAGAACCCACACACTGACTTATTCAGACTCACTCCCTCTGAGCTCAAGCACTAGGATAGTAGATTGAAAGGCAACAGTGGCATACATGGAGGAACTGAAGTGTCTGGCATCAAGGCAAGAGCTGAGGGATGGCTTTCTCCCAGACAGAAAGGCTGGCAGAGGCCATTGTCCTTTTCTGAACCCCTGACCCCCACCCCACACATACACAGGGCCAAAGGCTGGCAGGCAGTTGCCATACCTGAGACTTCATCAACCTGGCTAACACATTTACCTGGAGATCCCTTGAAACTCTGTCCCACCCAACTTATGGGCCCACCCTAGCTGTTAAGAGTGACTTTTTTTTATAGCTCATGCAAGGTGGCCCCAGACAGAACACAGGTTGGGGTTGACTTTGGCCTGCACCACCCGGGAATCCTCAGAGCCTGTGTACCCAGTGAACAGCTACAGACTATGTTGGAGCACTACCATCCTGCTCCTGCACAGCTGATCCTTCACAGAGGGTGGAGGTTGGTAGTCAATGGTCACAGCTAATCCTTATAGCTGACTGGCCTAGGTAAATCCCTCCTACTGACCTGCTAACAGTAACCAAGCTCAACTACAAGAGGAGGGTATACTCAACCCACACAAAGGGTGCACCTCAAGTACCCAGCTGGGGTGATAGAAGAGGCTGTGCCACCAGACCAACAGGATACCTATCACATTAGGTCATGCTACCAAGATATGGAGTTATAGCAGCTCTACCTAATACATAGAAACAAACACAGGGAGGATGCCAAAAGGGTGAGAAGACAAAGAAATATGGCCCAAATGAAAGAACAGATCAAACCTTCAGAAAAAATAACTTAACAAAATGGAAATAAGAAATCTATCAGATGCAGAATTCAAAACACTGAATCTAAATATGCTCAGGGAACTCAGTGAGGACCTCAAGAGCATAAAAAAGATCCACTCAGAAATGAAAGATACACTAATTGAAATAAAGAACAATTTACAGGGAAACAATAGTAGAGCAGATGAAGCTGAGAATGAAATCAATGTTATGGAACACAAGGAAGAAAAAACAACCAATCAGACTAACAGAGAAAAGAATTAAATAAAACTAGGATAGTATATGCAGCCTTTGGGACAACTTCAAGATTCCAACATTTGCATCAAGAAATACCAGAAGGAGAAGAAAAAGAGCAAGAAACTTGAAATCTATTTGAAAAAATAATGAAAGAAAACTTCCATAATTTGGTGAAAGAAACAGACATGCAAGTCCAGAAAGCAGACAGTCCCAAAAAAGATAGATGCAAAGAGAGCCACTCCAAGACACATCATAATTAAAATGCCAAAGATCAAAGATAAAGAGAAAATCTTAAAAGCAGTTAAGAGAAAATAAGTTAGTTACCTACAGGGGAGTTCCCATAAAACTGTCAGCTGATTTCTCAAAAGAAACTTTGCAGGCTAGAATGGATTGGCAAAAAATATTCAGTCATGAAAAGCAGGGACCTACAGCCAAGATTGCTCTACCCAGCAAAGACATCATTTAGAATTGAAGGACAGATAAGGAGTTTCCCAGAGAAGAAAAAACTAAAGGAGGTCATCATCACAAAACTATTATTATATGAAATGTTAAGGGACTTATTTAAGAAAAAGAAGATCAAAACATGAAAAATAAAATTGCAAAAATATACATCAACAATTTATTCTAAAAAACAAACTAAGCAGACAAAAAGGACAGCGACAGAATCATGGATACAGAGAGCATTTTGACAGTTGTCAGGATGGGAGTGTTGGGGAATGGGTGAAGAGGTGAGGGGATTAAAAAGTACAAATAGGTAGTTACAGAATAGCCATGGGGATGTAAAGTACAGTATAGGAAATGGAGTAGGAAAAGAACTTATAAACCTAACCCATGGACATAAACAATGGTGCGGAGACAGCCTGAGGGAATGTGTGTGTGTATGGGGGGAGGGTGATGCTGGTGAGAGAGGAGCTAAAGGGGAAAAACTGGACAACTTTAATATCATAATCAATAAAATATAATTTAAAAATAAATAAATAAATATTGCTAGGCTGACTGGAGATCCAAGTAGAGGAAAAGAAGAAAGAAAGAAAAAACCTTCTAACATATGCAGCAAAATCAATTCCAGGTGGATAATAGAACTTAATTGGAAAACAAAAACAATAGAACTTTTAGAAGAAAATATGGCATGCTCTTTTCATGACCTTTCAGTAGAAAATTTTTTCTTAAAATACAACTATTTCATTCTAGTTCTTCACTGGAGTGGTAATTACTTACAGTAATTGGTTATTATCATCATACATTTACATTTATGTACTTTTCCTGAATTATTTTCACAATGAGAACAATTAAAAATCAAGAGACAAGAAAATAAAAATATCAATGACAAACATTTTGGAATTAAAATTATACAAAATATAAAAAGTACTTACTTGTTTTTGAAGAACAATGGGATCATCAGGCAGAAAGTCTGGTTTTTTTCTGCAGATGGAAACACTTGAGAGCTTCAAAAGGAAATCTCTGCTGTATTTAATTCTCTCTGTAGACATTAAACATCAAATGTAATGTTATAAAAGACAGAACTCTCCCAGATCAGTTTTTGGCTTGATGCTTTCTGGATATTTCTTAACTGTCCATTATTTCATAAAATGAGTAGTTTCTATGCAAAAAAAGTGGCGATGGTGGGGAGCTTGCCTCCAATTTCCCTTTTACAAGAAAAGGAAGCCAAGTAACCAAGGAGAAATAAAGGAAACAGACCATTTCAGAAAGTTGGTAATGCATGTTTTCTTTCATGTGATAATTTAAGCCTACTAAAATGAACTTGTATTATAAAGTATAACAGCAGTAACACCTATTGGGCAAGCCAGAGCCTGGCAAAATTGAACCCTAAAAAGCCTCTTTATACTAATGTTCTAAAATTTTAATACAATCAAAATAAATTCAAGAAACATTTATTATACACCAGCTGTGTATCAGGACTGTGTTAGGTAATGCTGAACAAGATCCATGGGGGGATCTTCAAGGGAAACAATGATTCAAATATCTGCAAATTTGTCATCAGAAAGTGTCACAGAGATAGGCCTAAGCCAGACACAGTGGAGGATTATCTTTAAAGGGCTACTTGACACAGAGTTCCAAAACCCCTTGGAATTTCCTGGGGGATAGAAATGCCTTTTATTGTAATGAGATGTCTCTTGTTGGGCCGTTGGATGGGGGGCTGATCATGAGAAAGATCAAGACATGATTAGAAGCTTGGAACTTTGAGCCTTCCTCCACCCCCTGGTAAAGGGGGGGTGGCTAGAAATGGAGTTAGTGATTGATTATGCCTCTATGATGTAGCCTCCATAAAATCCCTTAAGTATGGGATGCAGAGAGCTTCCAGATTGGTGAACACATCCATGTACCAAGAGGGTGGGACATCCCATCTCCACAGAGTGTCCTTGTATTTGGGACCCTTTTAGATCTTGCCTTGTGTATCTCTCATTTGACTATTCAACTATATCCTTTATCATATTGTGTGTTATGTAATAAACTGGTAAATGTAATTTGTATTTAAATTCTGTAATCTGTTTTAGCAAATGACTGAATCCAAGGAGGGGGTCTTGAGAACATAAAATTTGTAGCAAAGTCAGACAAAAGTTCTGGGTAATCTGGGGACCTACTACTTGCAAGTGTTGTCAGAAGTGGAACATTCTCTTGTGGGATTGAGCCCTTAACCTGTGCGGTCTGTACTAATGATAGTTAGTGTCAGGATTAGATTGAATTATAAGACATCCAGCTGGCGTTGCAAAAAATTGCTTGATATATAGAAAAACCACACATCTTATGTCAGAAGTGAAGTGTTGTAAGTACAGGAGAGTATTGAGAGTAGAGGAGAAACACAGAAGGAGTGTATGTTTTTCCCTTCAACATATCCAATGGAAAAACTCTTCAGGTGTGCATGTGAAGGAAAAGACATTTCTAGATAAAAGAAAACAAAGAATTTGCCACAAGCTAATTTTAACTACAAGGAATGCTAAAATAAAAGAAAAGTTTCAGGTTAAAAGAAAATCATACTTGACAGAAACATTAATCTTCAGAAATAAAGGAAAATAAAAGAAATGATAACAGAGGAGCACTGAATCAAGATGGCGGAGTAGGTAAACTCTAAGCTCTCCTCCTCCCACAACCACAACTAAATTATAGAACAACCATCATTGACAACCACCTGAAGTCTAGCTGAACAGAACTCCCATGACTAAGGATATAAAGAAGCCATGCGAAGAAAGGAGGGGCAGAGACATGGAACAGGCTATCCCCACACCCATGGGTGGTGGTTCAAAATTAGGAGGGATATCTCAGCTGCAGAGGTACCCCATGCAGAGCAAGGGGTGCCAGCCCCACACCAGGATTCCCAATGGGAGCACCAGTACAGGAAGAAAAGTCCCCATAACATGTGGGTGTGAAAGTCAGCAGGAAATGCATGCAAGAAAGACAAAAGGCTGCCAGACAGCAAGGCACTGCTCTTAAAGTACCTACACTCACAGATTTAGTTGCTCACAAGTTCACTCGCTTTAAGCTTGAATGCAAGGGCAACAGCTCTAGAAGTGCCTGGGACAAATATAGAAGAAATAAATGGACTAACTTCAGGGTGAAGGCTGAAGCGACCAAGATTGTGGGAACTCTCCAGAGACAAGAGTGCCAGGAGGCACTGTTTTTCCTTTGTGGAGCTCTCTTCCTACCCAGCTGACCCAACACAGATGGGTGCCAAATCTCCACTAACCTGGCTAACATCATTCTCCCTGCCCTGATAACTCCCTGAGACCCCATCTCACCCAACTCAGTCACCTGGCCCCAGACTCTTCCAGAGGCTCCTCTACACAAGCAGCCTGCCTCAGCTTGTGCTGTGGACCTTCCCCAAAATCCATAAATCTCACATGGCAGCTGGCTGCACTTGGCTTGAGCAGTAGACTCTCTCAAAGGTCCACAAACAACACAAGTAATTGCCAGCTTCAGCTTGCATTGTGGTGCCCACCAAAGTGTCTCAGGTGCAATACAAGTGGCAGTTGGACTGGTTCACAATGTAACCTCTCCCAAGCACTTCCAGCCCCAGCATGAGCAGAAAGCAACCACACATCACTTTGTAGCTCCTGCCAAGCTGCTCCATGCCTGGCACAAACAGCAGCTGATGCTGGCCCAAAAGAGACCACCTCCCAAGAGTCACTAGACACAGCACACCCCATGGCCAGCTTCAGATTACAGCAGAGTCCTTCCCAACCAGAACCACAAATGACACATCAAGAGGATGGCCTCATTTGGCATCAGAACAGTAAATCAACTGCCACTCTGAGGGGTCAGGCTCCACACAACAGCTTGTCCTCTATAGTTGCATCAGGCTCTCATAGCCAGTCAACCTGAGGATTAATTCCCACCCACTAATGTGCTACCAGCAATCAATGCCCAAACCCAACAGGAGGGCTTACACAAACCACTTAGAAGACATCTCTGGAGCACCAGACTCAGGTGGCCTGGAAGACTGCACTACTGAGCCCTGAAAGATACCTCCTATATAAGGCTACTCTGTCAAGACAGGGAAACATAGCAGATCTACCTAATACATAGAAACAAGCCCAGGGAATCAGTCAAAATGAGGAGAGGAGAACCGTGTTCCAAATGGAAGAACAGGACAAAACTCCAGAAAAAAAAAACAAAATGAAAAAGAAGCAAGTAATCTACCAGACGAAAAGTTCAAAATACTATTATAAGGATGCTCAATTAACTTGAGGAAGAGTACATAAACTCAGAACTTTGACAAAGATATAGAAAACATAAAAAGGGATATAGAAAAAACAACAGAACTGAGGAACACAATAACTGAAATGAAGAATACATTATATTGAATTAACAACAGATTAGATAAATCAATGAAGTGAAATCACTGGTTTGGAAGACAAGGTAGTGAAAACAGCCTGTTGAAACATCAAAAGAAAAAAAAGAGGACAGTATAAGGAGCCTCTGGGACAACTTCAAGTGTACCAATATCTGCATCATGAGGATGCCCAAAAAAGAGAGAAAGCAAGGAATTGAAAACATACATGAAAAAATAATTATCGAAAACCTTCCTAAGTTGGTGAAGGAAATAGACATTAAGTCTAGGAAGGGCAGAATGCTCAAACAAGATGACCACAAAGAGGCCCACACTAAGACACATCATAATTAGAATGCCAAAACTTAAAGACAAAGAGAGAACGTTAAGAACAGCAAGAAAAAAAGCAATCTGTTACCTACAATGGAGCTCCTATAAGACTGTCAAGTGATTTCTCAACAGAAACTTTGCAGGCCAGAAGGAATTGGCACAGATTATTCAAAGTGATGAAGGACTAAGACCTTCAACCAAAGTTACTCTACCCAGCAAAGCTATCATCTAGAATCAGAGGGGAGATGAAGAGATAACCATATGAGAAAATCTAAAGAAGTTCATCACCACAAAGCCAGTATCACAAAAAAGAGTAAAGGTATTTTTTAAAGAAAAAAAGATAAAAAATATGAAAAAGAAAATGTAAGAAAGAAAAATATTTCAATGACAAAGGCAAGAGTAAAAGCAGTCGATCAATCAACTATGAAGACAGAAGTTGGAAGATCATGTGCAACTACAACAATAAATTATGGGATACATACAAACACACATAAAAGAAATAAAAAGTGAGCCCTAGCTGCTGTGGCTCAGTGGATTGAGCATCGGCCTGTGAGCCAAGTGTCGCTGGTTCGATTCCCAGTCAGGGTACATAATTAGGTTGCACGTCAGTTCCCCAGTTGGGGGCATGTGAGAGGCAACCACACAGAAAAAAAAAAAAGAAAGAAAGAAAAAGTGTCAAAAACACAAATGTGTACAGGTAAACAAAAATTATAGTTATTTATTATGTATTCAACTTAAGCAACAATCTACTTAAATAGACTACTATAGACATAGCTTGTATATATATTAAGCACACGGTAAGCCCAAACTAAAAATAATGTATAAGAGATATACAAAAAATACAGAAAAAGGAATACAAACTTAACACTACAGAAATTCAAAATTCATAAAAGAGAGCAAGAGATAAAAAAGTGAAAGAGAAGAATTACCAGAAAATCAGAAAACTACTCGTATCGGCAGCCGTCCGTCTCGAGAGACGATGGTGTAGCTTCTTAAGAGTCTATCTGCACCACCGAGAATGGCTGTGCAGTCCGACTCGGGAGTGACACGGTATCTGTCTCCTCCCGTGTTGAATCGACATCTTGCGATGACGCTGGAGTGTCCTCTCCAGTGAAGCTGAAGCTACAGAGCCTGGGCAGGGTGATATGGAGGGTCTGCTGTTGCCCATGCAGCAGACCCCCTCTCTCTTCGCAGCTGAAGGGTCCAAGGGAAAGACGGAGTCAATACAGCTTGGGTTCAGGTGCGCCGCAGGAGTTGCCGGTGTTGACTACAACGTCAAACCGCCTTAGGGACTCCGGCTCCGGATTTTCTGTCGGGGTTTACTCCCTTAGCCTTTCCCCTGAAGAGGTATGCCGCAAGGCAGCGGAGGTTTTTTGGAGTCAGAGTTTTCCTTCTCTGAGAAAACTACTAATGAAGTGGAAATAACTACATACCTATCTATAATTATTTTAAGTATAAATGAACTAAATGCTCTAATAAAAAGATTTTCTAGGGTGGCTGAATGGACTACAAAATCAAGACCCATACATCTGCTGCCAACCAGACACCCACTTCAGATTGAAAGACACTCATACTAAAAGTAAAGGGATCAGAAAAGAGCGTAGGGTAGGAAAAGATTTCATGCAAATGGGAATGAAACTGAGATAGCAATACTTACATCTGACAAAATAGATTTTAAAACAAGGGCTATAACAAGAGATGAAGAAGGGCATTTCATAAAAAATGGATAAATTTAACAAGAGGATCAACTGTTGTAAACACGTACACTCCCAATGTAAGAGCACCTAAATATATAAAGCAAATATTGACAGAAATAAAGGTAGAGATCAACAGTAATACAATAAGTAGACACTTTAACAATCCATTGACATCAATGGATAGATGATCCAGACAGAAAATCAACAAAGAAACCAGAGTTTTAAATGACACATTATACCAGGTGGATTTAATTGATATTTTTAGAACATTTAACCCAAAAGAAGCAGAATGTACACTTTTTTCAAGTACACATGAAACCTTTTCTAGGACCATCTACATGTTAGGCCAAAAAATAACTCACAGTAGATTTAAGAAGACAAATCATATTGAGAATCCTCTCCAATGGCATGGTATGAAATTAGAAAATCAAATCGAGAAAAAAACTGAAAGGCATACAAACACATAGAGGTTAAATAATATGCTACTAAACAATAATAAATTTAAGAATGAGGCCCTGGTTGCTATGGCTCAGTGGATTGAGCGTCAGCCTGCGAACCAAGTTGTTGCTGGTTCGATTCCCAGTCAGGGCACATGACTAGGTTGCACATTAGGTCCCCAGTTGCGGGTGTGAGTGAGAGGCAACCACACAGTGATATTTCTCTGCCTCTCTTTCTCCTTTCCCCTCTCTCTAAAATATAAATAAACAAACAAATTATTTTTTAAAAAAGAAAGAAATTTAAGAATGAAATCAAGG
Source organism: Furipterus horrens (assembly GCF_987537825.1). Lineage (NCBI taxonomy): Eukaryota > Metazoa > Chordata > Mammalia > Chiroptera > Furipteridae > Furipterus > Furipterus horrens. The sequence continues at coordinate 74,707,038 of NW_028327177.1, forward strand.
GATAAATTTTAAAAAATTGAGACAAATGAAAATGAAAATAAAATGACTCAAAATCTATGAGACAGAGTCAAAGCAGTTCTAAAAGTGAAATTCATAGCAATACACCACTTCCTCAAAAACAGTCTCAAAATTCCTACCTTATATCTAAAGGAACTAGAGAAATTAAGAAAAACAGAGCCCAAAGTGAGTAGAAGTAAAGAAACAGTAAAGACCATAACAGAAATAAACAAAAGTCTAAAACATTACAAAAGATCAATAAAATAAAGAGCTGTTTTTTTGAAAAGATATACAAAACTGACAAACCTTTAGCAAATCTCATCAAGGAAAAAGGAGATGGGCCAGATAAATATATTAAGAAATGACGGAGAAGTGAAAACTGACACCACAGATATACAGAAACTATTTTGAACACTTATATGCCAATGAATTGGACAACCTGGAAGAAATGCATAAATTCCTAGAAATAGACAGTCTTCCAAGATTGAATCAGGAAAAAACAGAAAATATGAACACCCTGATAACTACTAATGAAATTGAATCAGTAATCAAAAACCTCACAAACAAAAGTCCTGAGCTAGAGGAAATCACAGGTGAATTTTACCAAAAATTTAAAGAAAAATGAGTGCCTATTCTCAAACTATTCCAAAAAATAAATGAAAAGGAGGAAAAGCTCCCAAAGTCATTTTACATCCAGCATTACTCAGATACCCAAACCAGACAAAGATACTAGAGAAAAAGAAAACTATTGGCCAATATCATTGGTAAGCATAGATGCAAAAATGCACCACAAAATAGTAACAAACAAAATTCAACAGTACATTGAAAAGATCATACACTATCATCAAGTGGGATTTATTCCTGGGATGCAAGTTTGGTTTAATAGCCATGAATCAATTAACATGATACAGCACATTTAAAAAATGAAGGATAAAATCACACAATTATCAATAGCTGAAGAAAAAGCATTTGACAACATACATGATAAAAACTCAGGAAAGCAGGGATAAAGGGAACTTAACATAATAAAGGCCATATATGACAAACATACAGCTAACATCATGCTCAATGGTGAAAAGCTAAAAACTTCCTTTTTAATATCAGGAACAAGACAGGATGTCCACTTTTGCCACTTTATTCAACATAGTATTGGAAGTACTAGCCACAGAAGTAAGACAAGAAAAATAAATAAAAGGCATACAAATTGAAAAGAAAGAAGTAAAACTTGTTATTATTTGCAGATTACATGGTACTATAAAGAGAGACTCCACCAAAAACTCAGACCTAATAGATGAATTCACTGAAATATCAATATACAAAATTAATATTCACAAATCTGTTGCATTTGTATACACCAATAATAAACTATCAGAAAAGAAATTAAGAAAAAAATTCTATTTACAATTGCGTCAAAAAGAATAAAATACCTTGTAATAAATTTAACCAAGAAAATAAAAGGCCTGTACTTAGAAAACTATAAAGATAAAAATAAAAGTAAGGATCTACTGTGCTCATAGATAGGAAGCATTAACACTCTTAAAATGTCCATACTACACAAAGCAATGTGCACATTCAATGCAATTCCTATCAATATCAATGACATTTTTCACAGAACTAGAACAAATAATCCTAAAATTTATATAAAACTGAAGAAGACCCAGAATAGCCAAAGCAATTTTGAGAAAGAACAAAGGTGGAGGTATCATGCTACCTGATAGCAAAATATATTTCAAGGCTATAGTAATCAAAACAGCATAGTACTGGCATAAAAACAGATATAGATACATAGATAAATGGGACAGAATAGAGAGCCCAGATATAAGCCCATGCTTATTTAGTCAATTAATTTATGAAAAAGAAGGCAAGAATATAGAATAGGGAAATGACAGTCTTTTCAATAAGTCGTCGTCGTCGTCGTCGGCAGCCGTCCGTCTCGAGAGACGATGGTGTAGCTTCTTAAGAGTCTATCTGCACCGCCGAGAATGGCTGTGCAGTCCGACTCGGGAGTGACATGGTATCTGTCTCCTCCCGTGTTGAATCGACATCTTGTGATGATGCTGAAGCTACAGAGCCTGGGCAGGATAATATGGAGGGTCTGCTGTTGCCCATGCAGCAGACCCCCCTCTCTTCGCAGCTGAAGGGTCCAAGGGAAAGACGGAGTCAATACAGCTTGGCTTCAGGTGCGCCGCAGGAGTTGCCGGTGTTGACTACAACGTCAAACCGCCTTAGGGACTCCGGCTCCGGATTTTCTGTCGGGGTTTACTCCCTTAGCCTTTCCCCTGAAGAGGTATGCCGCAAGGCAGCGGAGGTTTTTTGGAGTCAGAGTTTTCCTTCTCTGATGTACCCTGACTGGAAGATCGAACCAGCGACACTTAGCTCGCAGGCCGACGCTCAATCCACTGAGCTAAACCAGCCAGGGCAGTTTCAATAAGTGGCATTAGCAAAACTGAACAGATACAAGCAAACTAACAGGAATGAATCATCATGACTGAAATTTTAACAATGATTTTTTAGATAGGACACAAAAAGCATGAAAGAATGAAAGAGTGAGAGACAGAGAATTGGAGAGAGAAGGAGAGAGTGGAAAGGGTGAGAAGTGGAAAAGAGGAAGAGAGAGAAAAGGGTCTACTATCCAGAGCTCTTACAAGTCAACAATGCAAGGTTCCCTGTCCCACAGATCCCTTGGCGCAGATGAAAGAACTGACTGAGAAACATTGTCTGAGGAGAGAGAAGGGTGAGTGTCTCTCAGAGGAGATCACTGATCACTCTTCTCAGTCAGGGTTTTTGTTGAGTTTGCTACATGCAGAAATGCACGGGGTAAGCATGCAGACCTCCACCAAATGGTTGGGAGTAAGAACAAAGGGAAGCATAAATCAATATAGGCAGATAGGTAGCAAGACTGTGAGGCACCAAGGCATATCATAAAACTCCAGATGCCTCTTTTTACTTAAACATTTTGTTTTCACATTCTACTGATAAGAATTTGGGGCTACACAGAGTAAGCAGGCTTCACTAGCTTCAAAGAGTACATTGCATTCCTATTCTACTTCTAAAACTCCCCAGAGTGGGGACCAGCAGCATGATATGTGAGGCATGTTTGCCAGCCAGTTAAGGCTTATAGGCCCATATTCTGATCCCGGCTCCACACAGTGGCTACAGCCCTCTGTACCATACATACTGGTCTTTCACACAACAAGATGAAAACAACCCAGTTAAGATACAGTCAAAGGACTTGAATAGAAGTTTCTCCAAAGAAGAATACAAATGGACAACAAGCACATGAAAAGATGCTCAAAATCATTAATCACTAGAGAAATACAAATCAGTATTACAATGATATACTACTTCACACCCACTAGAATGCTACAATAAATAAAAATCCTAACAAGGATATAAAGAAATTGGAACCCTCATACATTGATAATGGGAATGTACAATGGTATTACCACTATGAAAAACAGTTTGGCAAACAGTATATGTCCAAGAAAAAATGAAAACAGATGTTAAAACAAGAACTTGTGCACAAGTATTCACAGCAACATTATTTAAAATATCCAAAAAGTAAAACTGAACCAAATATCTATCAACTGAGAACTAGATAAACAAAATTGGACATATTAATACAATAGATATTATTCAACAATGAAAAAAAAGCACTGATACATGCTACACATGGATGAATCTCAAAAACCTTATAATAAGGAAAAGAAACCAGACATAAAAGTCACCTATTATATACTTCCATCAAATGAGATGGCCAGAATAAATAAATCCAGCAAGACAAAAAAATAGATTAGTGAGCCCTGGCTGCTGTGGCTCAGTGGATTGAGCGTCAGCCTGTGAGCCAAGTGTCACTGGTTCAATTCCCAGTCAGGGCACATTACTAGGTTGCACGTCAGGTCCCCTGTTAGGGGCGCAAGTGAGAGGCAACCACACAGTGATGTTTCTCTCCCTCTCCCCTTTCTCCTCGCTCTAAAAATAAAATAAATAAACAAATAAATAAGTTATTTAAAAAAAAAAAGATTAGTGCTTGCCAGTGGCTGAACAAAAAGGAGAATGGGAAGTAACTGCTTACTGGATATGAAGTTTCTTCTGGGGTGATAAAAATGTTCTTGAATTAAATAGTTGTGATGGTTGCAAATACTATACTAAAAACCACTGAGTTGTACATTTTAAACTGTTTTAAATGGTGAATTTTACTTCAAGAAAAAAAAAGAAATACAGGAAACTAAAGAACAGCACAAACCAACGAACTAAATAGGACAAAGAGTAGAATAGTAGTCAATGGTGGGAGGGTGGAGGGAGAGAAGGGGGATAAGTAAGGGAAGGGTCTAGTCAGGGAACGTGTATAAATGATTCATGGACATGGACAACGGGGAGGGATATGATTGCGGGAGAAGGGGTGGGCTGGGTGGGCGGGAGCAATGGGGGAAAAATGGGACAACTGTAATTGAAAAACCAAAAAATAAAAGAAAAAATAAGAAATAATTGCCAAAAGATGTCCCAAGATAATAGTAAAAGTTAATTCCAGGACAACAGCTGCTCAGCTGGACTGAAGAGCAACTGGTCTGTCCTTGAACAGGACCATGGAGGGTTATCAAAGGAAAGTCTCCTTTAGGATTCTGAGCATCTACAACAACTGATAGTGCCGCATAACAAAAATATTACAGAGTGACAGAATTATTGGAACATTTGAGGGAAAAAATTAAGTTACACACACACAAATAAGGCAAACATTAGCTCCAGGGAAAATAATAAACTGTATGGAAAAGAGCTATGCATCTCTTAGCTAAGCAACTGTATTTACATAGTCATATAATATGAAGAGTGATAATGCTTTAACTGAACTTATGAAATAGCTATGTAGTGGGAAGGGGATACAGAAGGTGAAGCTAGGGGACTAATGAGGAAGATGTAAGTTCTCATTTGTCAAAATATATATCAATAAATGAGAAATTTGGAAATAGCTTAAACACTATTTAGAAATATGAAGTTAAATCTAGGAAAAAAGCTAACACAGTATTTCATAACTTAATTTTTAAGCTACACACATAAATTGATAAAAATGTAGAAACTAAATTATTTATTTTTTATTTTATTAAAAGTAGTTGGTGTGGAAGAGACTACTGATTCACCATCGGAGTTCTTCCCTTCTGGTTCAGTAAGAGAACTAGCTGGCTGCACAACTCTGCTTTGTGCAGCATGACTAAGTTCTGGCTAATGAGGTATTAAGTGGAAGAGTCATACATAACTTGTGTGTCCTACTTTTAAGGAATACTTCCTTTCCTTGGCTAGATAGGGGACATGGTGGCTGGAACAGAGGCATTCATCTTGGGCTATTTGAGAGAAGCCATGCGTTAAAGACAGCAAAGCAAATAAGACAGTATAGTTTACCCTTCAACAACATGGGGGTTAGGGCTGCCAACTCCCCACTCAGCCAAAAATCCATGTATAATGTTTAATTCCCTCAAAATTTAACTACTACTAGCCCACTATTGACTAGAAGTCTTACCAATAATATAAACAGTCAACACCTATTTTGTATGTTATATGTATTATATACTGTATTCTTACAAAAACATAAGCTATAGAAAAGAAAATGTTATTAAGGAAATCATAAGGAAGAAAATTATATTTATAGTATTTACTTAAAATAATTCACATGTAAGTGGATCTGCACAGTTTTGATCAAGGGCCAGTTGTATACATGAGCCAACAGCAACTTCACAGAACAGAACAACTACACCAGTTTAAAATGTTATAAGACATAAATAAGTTTATACCTATTTAAGCCATTGTTATTATGGTCTCAACTTTGGAGCAAACTTACAGCCTTACTAAAATGAACAGAAATAAACCAAAAAAATACAATAAAATTTCTTATGTACATAAGGTCTGCAACTAAGCAAATATTAACTCCACATATGCTAACATTCTCTTATGAAATCTTGGAATTATAATAAAAATTTACCCTTTTTAACTGGAGACTGATGTTGCTGTTCATCATTCAGACCTTGAGAAAAGGCTTGCACTCCATTCATCTTACACTATTAAGAAAAAAGAAAATACATTTTTAAATTAAAGTTTAAAATTTTAATATAATAGTTCTTTTGTACCATCCAAAAATATTCTCCTTAAATAATCAAAGTATTAGTCAAGGTTTATTTTTGGGATAAAGAATAAACATCATAAGTATATTTATTAAAACAAGCAACATTTATTCTGGTGACACAAGGTTGGTACAATATCTGCAAACCAACAAACTTGATATAACATATAAACAAAATTAAGAATAAAAACCACATGATAATATCAATAGATGCAGAAAAAGAATTTGATAAAATTCAGCATCCATTTATGATAAAAAATCTGAAAGGATCAATGAGTTCAGGAGTTGATTCTCTGAAAATATAAAGAAAATTGACAAACCTTTAACCAGATTCATCAAGAATAAAATCAGAAATGACAGGGGAGAAGTAGCACTGATACCACAGAAATACAATGTATAATAAGAAATTATTATGAACCGGGACAACCTAGGCAAAATGGACAAATTTCTGGAAACATACAATCTTCCAAACTGAATCAGGAAGAAGCAGAAAACCTGAATAGACTGATAATACCTAGTGAAACTGAGGCAGTAATCAAATAACTCCCAGCACACAACAGCCCTGGACCAGATGGCTTCACAGGCGAATTTTACCAAACACTCAAAGAAGAACTAACTATTCCAAAAAATTCAAGAAGGGGGAGGATTCCCAAACTCTTTTTATGAAGCCATTTTTAACTTAATACCAAAAACAGGTAAAGACACAACAAACAAAGAAAATTACAGGCCAATATCTCTGATGTTCATAGATGCTAAAATCCTGAACAAAATATTTGCAACCAGACCCAGTAATACATCAAAAAGTTCAAGTGTCTGAGCTACTACGGCTGGAGAGCAGTGATGGAAATTGCTTGGCTCTTATATCAAGATTACCTTCTTATTAAGAATTAAAATATTTTGACAGTGGGTAGCTCCACTGGCACGGCTGCCCAAAGGTCAGAATTTCCAGACCCGCGGCTCTGGGATTGGGCAGACACAGCCACTGCCGCTGCCTCGGTTGTTGGTTCCTGGGCTTCAGAGAGGGGAGAGAGAGGGAGAACATTGATCCACTGCTCCAGTCATTTATGCATTCACTGGTTAACTCTTGCTTGTTCCATGACCAGGATCGAACCTGCAACCTTGGCATGTTGGGAGGATGCTCTCAACACCTGAGCTATCCACCCAGGGAAAGAGGATGATAACTACGTGAAGCTCCATGCTGAGGACTTGTGCTTAGATTTCCTTGGCCACTTCAAGCTGCAACCATAGGTTATTTAGAAGTTTACAGTGCAGCAGAACATTCCTGGATTGACCACACGCCAGAGCAGGGGACCACTACTGGCCCACACACACACTAGTCAGTGCAGCACACGCCCCTGGCTCGCCCACCCACCAGAACAGGGAATAGCTATCAGCCCGTGCGCACGCCAGCTAGTGCGAGGGAACACTTCTGCCCGCTAAGGTGGGAAAATGCTCCAAGCACGCCTTCCAGCACCTGCCCACTGCCCCGGCCCACCTGCCAGCTGGCAGAGAAAAGCGCACTTTCCACACTCAACCTGGACTACAGCTGAAAGAAGGTGAAATGAACTAGAGGAGCTTTGGAAAACTTTGGACGCTGGTTCTGGAGAAAAAACTGGAGGAGCAGCAGACCAGATCACAGGGCAGACTCAATCTCAGTGCTACAGGAGAAATCTCATGAGCAGCCTACTCCCCTACAAGAGGCATCACCCAGAAGGAGCTCAACAATTGTCAGAAGTGGGCAGAGTGACTCTCAGTCATGTAATGTAAAGGAAGGACCCACCAAAGAGCAACACAACAAACAAAACTAAAATACTACTAGAGTTCAAATAAAAGGCATAAAGGGCATCCCAAGAGCACAAGTTAAGGAAAGCAAGGAGTCTGCACTACTGAATAACAGATTTCTATCACAGAAGGTCACAACACAAAGGCAGAAAATAAAAGCAGATCAATCTAAGAAATGGAAATAAACAACACAAACCACCCAAATGGGGAGGTGGAATAACACCCCACAAAACAGGAACAACACTCCACTGAAAGGAAATGAAGAATTTCCAGAAGGAGGGGTAGATGAAATAGAGGCAAGCAAACTATCAGACATGGAATTCAAAATAGTAATGAGGAAGCTCAAAAAACTCAACAAACTCAAGGAAAACTACAACAAACTCCAGGGGAACAACAAAGAACTCCAGGGAAACTATAAAGAACTCCAGGGAAACTACAAGGAACTTACTAAGAACTACACTAGCATGAAAAAGGACATAGAAACTATCAATAAGAAACAGGAAGAAATGAAGGATATAATTTCTGAACTGAAGAACACAGTAGAATCAACAAAAAGCTGGCTAAATAAAACAGAGGATTGGATCAGTGAGATAGAGGATAACATAGAAAAAAAAGTCCCAGACAATACAACAAAGTGAAAAAAGACTAAAAAAGAATGAAGACAGTTTAAAAGAACTGCAGGACAACATGAAACTAAACAAGATATATATCATAGGGATGAAAGAAGAAGAGGAGCATGGGATAGAAACCCTGGTTGAAAAAGTAATGACATAAAATTTTCCGACCTTGACAAAAGAAAAAGTCATGCTAGTCCAGGAAGCACAGAGGGTCCCAATGAAGATGAACCCAAAAAGGCCCACTCCAAGGAATACCATAATTAAAATGACAACATTCAAAGACAAAGAGAGAATTCTAAAGGCAGCAAGAGAAAAACAGCAAATAACATACAAGGGAGCTCCAATAAGACTATCAACTGATTTCTGAACAGAAGCACTACAAGCCAGAAGGGAATGGCAAAAAACACTTCAAACAATGAAAAACACAGGCCTACAACCAAGACTACTCTGTCCAGCAGGACTCTTTCAAAATGGAAGGTGAAATAAGGAATTTCCCAGACAAGGGAAGACTAAAAGAACATCTCCACCAAACCAACATTGCAAGAGATGCTAAAGGAAATGCTGTAAGAAAAAGAAGAGAAAGAGAGAGGGAGAGGAACACAGGTACAAAAGGAAATGAATAAACACCTGTCAATAATAACCTTAAATGTAAATGGATTAAATGCTCCAATCAAAAGACATAGGGTAGTGGAATGGATATGAAAACATGACCTACATATATGCTATCTACAAGAGACACACCTCAAACAAAAGATTTCCACAGACTGAAAGTGAAGGGATGGAAAAAAGTATTCCAAGCAAATGGACATGAAAAAAAAAGCTGGGTAACAATACTTATAACAGACAAAACAGATTTCACAGCAAAAGCCATTAAAAAAAGAGACAAAGACATTTTGTAATACTTAAGGGAACAACCCATCAAGAAGATATAACCATTATAAACATATATGCACTATGAACCCAACATAGGAACACCCAAATATATAAGGAAAATACTGAAAGACTACAAGAAAGATATCAACAGCAACACACTCATAGTAGGGGAATTTCGCACCCCATTGTCAACAATGGACAGATCTTTGAAGCAAAGAAACACCAAGGATATCGAGGCATTGAACAACACTCTAGATAAAATGGACTTAGTTGATATATATAGAACTTTTCACCCCAAAGAAGCAAAATATATATCCATTTCAAGTATACATGGAACATTTTCAGATAGACCACATAGTAGGACACAAAACAAGCCTCAACAAATTCAAGAAAATTGAAATTATATCAAGCATCTTCTCAGATCACAATGCCTTGAAACTAGAAATCAACCTCAAGGAAAAAACTCAAAGACATTCAAACTCATGGAGAATGAATAACATGATATTAAGTAATGAATGGGTTAACAATGACATCAAGGAAGAAATCAAGAAGTTTCTGGAAACAAATGATAATGAGCACACAACAGCCCAAAACCTATGAGAAACAGCAAAAGCAGTCTTGAGAGGAAAGTTCATAGCAATAGAGGCCTACCTTAAAAGGATAGAAAAATCTCAAATAAAAAATCTAACCCTACAGCTACAAGAACTAGAATAACAACAACAAACAAAGCCCATAGTGAATAGAAAGAAGGAAATCATCAAGATCAGAGAAGAATTAAATGACATAGAGACTAAACAAACAATTCAAAAGATCAACAATGGTCAACTAATATTTGACAAAAGGGGAAGGAGCATAAAATGGAGTGAGAAGAACCTCTTCAACAAATGGTGCTGGGAGAACTGGACAGGGAGGTGCAAAAAAATGAAACTAGACCACCAATTTACACCACACACCAGAATAAACTCAAGATGGATCAAAGACTTAAATGTAAGCCATGACACTATAAAAGTCCTAGAGGAAAACATAGGAAGGAAAATTTCAGATATCCCATGTATCAATATTTTTACTGATTCATCTCCTAAGGCAAGGGAAATAAAGGAAACAATAAACAAATGGGACTACATCAAACTAAAGAGTTTCTGCTCAGCAAAAGAAAACATCAGCAAGATGAAAAGGGAACGAACCATATGAAAAAATATATTTGCCAATGATACCTCGGACAACGGATTTATCTCCAAAATATATAAAGAACTTAATGTCTCAAAACCAAGCAGACAGCCCAATTAAAAAATGGACAAAGGACCTGAACAAACACTTCTCCAAGGAGAATATTAGGAGGGTCTATAGGCATATGAAAAGATGCTCAACGGGGTGGGGATTGACGGTGGGAGAAGGGGTGGGCTAGGTGGGGGGGAGCAATTAGGGAAAAAGTGGGACAACTGTAATAGAAAACCAATAAAAATAAAATTAAAAAAAAAGTTCATACACCATGACCAAGTGGGATTTATTCAAAGGATACAAGGATGGTACAATATTCACAGACCAATAAATGTAATACATCATATAAACAAAATGAAAGACAAAAATCACATGATCATATCACAAGATACAGGAAAAGCTTTTGATAAAATCCAACACCCATTCATGATAAAAATACTCTGCAAAATAGGAATAAAGGGAACCTATACTTGGAAAACTATCAAATACTGAAGAAAGAAACTGAGGAAGATACAAAAAATAGAAGCATATACTGTGTTCATGGATGTTCCCAATGAAACATCAGACAAGGGTTTAATTTCCAAAATATATAAAGAACTCATATGACTCAACACCAGGAAGACAAACAACCCAATTTGAAAATGGGCAGAGAACCTGAATAAACACCTTTCCAAAGAGGACATACAGATGGCCAATAGACATATGAAAAGATGCTCAACATTCTAGCCATCAGAGAGATGTAAATTGAAACCACAATGATATACGACCTCACACCTACCAAAATGGCTATCATTAATAAGTCAACAAATAAGTGCTGGAAAGGATGTGGATTAAGTGAGCCCTAGTCAACTGTTGGCAGGAATGCAGACTGGTGCAGCCACTGTGCAAAACAGTATAAAATTTTTTCAAAAAATTAAAAATGAAATTGCCCTTTGACCCAGCAATTCCACTGCTGGGAATATAACCTAAGAATCCTATAACATTAATTTCTTTTTTTTTATTAGATATTTTATTTCATTTTATTTTTCAAGTGTATTTTATTATGTTGTTACAGTAGTCCCAAATTTTTTTCCCCTTTGCTCCCCTCTGCTCAGTAGCCCCCTTCTCTCCAGCAATCCCACCTACCTTAGTTCATGTCCATGGGTCGTGCATATAAGTTCTTTGGCTTCACCCTTTCCTATATGATTAACTTCCCCCATCTATTTTGTACCAACCGATTATGCTTCTTAGTCCCTGTACCATTTCCCCCCTGCCCCCCTACCAGCTGATAACTCCCCAAATGATCCCATTACCTATGATTCGGTTCCTATTCTGGTTTGCTTAGTTGAATTTTGTTTTTATTTTTTCTATTCAGTTGTTGATAGTTGTGTTTGTTGTCATTTTAGTATTCATGGCTTTGATCTTCTTTTTCTTAAGTAAGTCCTTTTGACATTTCATATAATAACGGCTTGGTGATGATGAGCTCCTTTAGCTTCACCTTCTCTGGGAAGCACTTCATCTGCCCTTCCATTCCAAATGATAGTTTTGCTGGATAGAGTAATCCTGGTTGCAGGTTGCCTTTCATCACATTGAATACTGCTTGCCAGTCCCTTCCTGACTGCAAAGTGTCCTCTGTGTAATCAGCTGATAGTCCTATAGGCGCCCTCCTGTAGGCAACTCTCTGCTTCTTTCTTGCTGCCCCCAGGACTCTTGTCTTTATCTTTCACTTTTGGCATCTCAGTCATGATGCGTCCTCTAGGTCCAGCTCACCCAGGACCCTCCGTGCTTCCCAGACCTGTATGCCCATCTCCTTCACAAAATTTGGGAAGTTTTCCTCATTTTTTTCAATTCTTTCTTCCTCATTCTGCACTGGCGGACTGTTTTTTTCTTCCTTATATTCCAAATCATTGATTTGAACCCCGGTTTCCTTCCCTTCATCATTGGTTTTGTGTGGATTTTCCTTCATTTCATTTAGCATAGCCTTCACTTCTCTTATGTGTTTGCCATACTCAAGCATATCTGTCAAGCCTGTGCATCTTTATCACCAGTGTTTTGAATTCTGCACCTGTTACGTTATCTCCTCATCTGTTAGGTTGGCTATCTCCTCGTCACTTAGTTCTCCCACTGGAACCTTGATCCAGTTCCCATTTTGGGTCACACTTTTCTGTCTCGTCATTCTGACAGGATCCTGTGTTTGTTTGCCTCCACATCCCAGGTAGAGCTGTCGCTCCTGTTACATTGTAAGGGGCAATGCCTTAGGGATTCATCAGTGCAGGGTGACCTGTTTCACCATGTTGTAGTGCTGTATGTGGGGGAGGGGTCCAAGAGGGAACAATGCCACCAGCCCAGCACTCACCCCTTTTCCAGGCACCTCTTCCAATACCGCACCAGAGTGGCTCCCCTCTAGCTGCTGCCCTGGCAGTTGTTCGCAGAGTGGGCGGATGTTCTAGGACCATGGGGGCCCTTTAAACAAGCAGACTCTGCTGAGACCAGCAGTTTCTGCCTCCACCCCAACCCCCACTAGTCTGCACAGTCAGAAGCAATGAGGCTTGATTTTCCCCAGTGCTGGGACTTTGAGCTGTGAGGTCCAGTGAGGAGCTGGGAACGCTCCCCAGGTGTCCCTCCTGACTTTTTAAACCATGTGCCTGCACTTTCCGCTGGCCTGCCGCTGCTGCCGCCACCACATCGCGTCCTCTCCTCCCCGGCTGCACCCCTCTACCTGTCTGGACAAGTATTTCTTCTTCATATCTTTGTTTGCTGGACTTCTGTGCAGTTTGATTTTCTGGAACTTCTGGTTGTTTCTAGTTTTGAGGTAGCTGTATTCCTTCTTAGTTGTGGACGGAGATGCAGTGTGTCTGTCTATGCCTCTATCTTGGCCAGAAGTTCCCATAACATTAATTTCAAAGAATTTTTGCACCCCTATATTTATAGCAGAGCTATTTATGATAGCCAAGATTTTGAAACAGCCTCAATGCCCATCAGTAGATAAGGGGATTAAAAAACTATGATACATTTACACAACAGAATACTACACAGAAGACAAAAGGAAAAATTCCTACCTTTTGCGATAGCATGGATGGAACTGGAGACTATCGTGCTAAGTGAAATAAGACAATTGGTATGATCTCACTGATAAGTGGTATCTAATGAATGAAATAAACTAGTGGGCAAAATAGAACCAGAAGCATAGAATCATGGAATAGACTGATAGCTATGAGAGGGGAGGGGTGAGGTAGGGACTGACTGAAAGAAGGTGAAGGGATTAGTCAAAGAACATATAAGGTGGACAAGGACAATGGTGGTGGGATTGACTATGAAAGTGGGGGGAGGGCTGAAGGAGGATGAAGGGGTGGAAATTGGGACAACTATAATAGCATAAACAATAATAAATAAATACACACATACATAAAATTTTCTAAAACAAATATAACAAAATATTTAGATTTGAAGTTGCAGGGTAACAGATAGAATGAGTGTTTTATTCTCTTTAATATATGCTTGAAATATATCATAAAGTTTTTTAAAGTATTTAAGCACTTAGCACAGTAGCTGGCACATAACAGCCATCTGACAGATGTTACTTTCCAGTCAGTAACACTTCATGTTATAATTTCTAAGACTTACTCTGCTAACTCCACTTTGTAAGTACTGAGTGTTGCATGGGTATTCATTTTGAAAGTTGAAAGGGAATACTGTTCCTGTTAGGAGAGAAAAAAGAAACTATTTTAAATATCCATGTCTTCAATAGATGATATAATATCACCTAAAAACCTTAATTATCCAGGACAGTCTAAGCACTGTTTTAAAATGTTTTCTGATAATTCACTTATTCAACACTATGAAATGTCAGCCACTGTATTATGTATAAATGTGAAAATAAAAACATTTACACTCTATTTTAAAGCACAAGCTCATAAATAATGACTATAAAAAATAAGTTATAGCAGATGTGCAGAGAAAATGCTAGTGGAGAGCTGAGTGGGCTTTGTAGTATCAAGGGAGTTGTCACAAAAAGAAATAATTCAATTTGGGTTTTAAAGGCAACAATTTCTTTGGGGGTGTGAGATAAACAAGAAGTATAGAAGTATGTTGAGAAAAGCCAAAATTAATTTCTGCTTTACTAAGCTTTGCCTAAATAAACCCTAATCTTGCCTGGATCTTAAAAGGATATAATTCAATGAGAGATCAGGGCTACCAGCCCACTCCTATTTACCTCTGCAGCAACCTTGGAGGGAAAGGATCTATGAAAAACTGAACCTGTAGGTGTGAGAAGGGAAGGTGTGGTATAAACACACAGGTCATAAAAAGGAGCTGCTGACAATGGCTTTATATCCTTCCCTTTAGGATAAAATCTGAGACTTGACCCTACACAACTATTTCTTCAGCACATTAGAAGGGCATGGCATCAGCATTGCTAAGATATGATTCAGAAAACCCATTAATTTAATTTGTCTTACATCACGGATGTTTTCAAAGGAAACATCACCAAAGTGGCCTTCCTTGTGGGAATAAAGGATGGTGAAAAAATGGAGGACTGAGAAATTGGTGCCACTTCTATCTTTTCCACTTCATGTTTCAACCCAATAAAAAGTTATTTTCACCTTTTTTCTAAATTAGAATATAGAAGCCATTCTGGCAACAAGTAATAAAAATAATAAAATGGTCAATATTCCAATTTAGGAATTAAATACCAAGTATTCCAAGAATTTTTTCCAAAAGATTAGTTTTTGGTGAGCTGGGCAGAGGAGGGTGAGGGGAAAATTTGGGACAACTATAATAGAATAACAATTTAAAAAGATTAGTATTCCATTAAAAATTTAGTTTTTGATATACCATTTGTTTAGATTTCCTGAATAATTAGATTATAGGTTCCAACTCAAGCACAGCCCTAATCTGTACATTGTTTTGCATTATTTTTTTTTCAGTTAGATATATTTTTTAAAAGCTAATTCTCTCTCCAGCAAGTGTGCTCTGCAGTGATCATAATCACAGGGCACAATTTGTATTGAGAGTATTATTCTCCACAAAAGTCAGCTAACCATAAAAATTGGACATAAAAAAATACACAGAGATACTCTCACATCAGAGCTATTCCTACCTCAGTTGGTCTGGTAGACTAGTAAGAGTCCTTTTCTTTGGTAATACTTTTAAATGCTGCAGAGGAGATCATTAGTTTTCATTATTTCTTTAATATTCACCATAAACAATAACTTTATATATTATTTAGCCTTTGAAATGCTAATTAATATTTAAAGATGTGTGCCCTATGTTACTCACCAGAGGAAGAAGTCAGATGACGAATAGGTCTTGCTGGTCGAAGTGATTTACCAATCAATTTTTTGGTTTCCATTTTCACAAAGACCTTGAGGTACCACACTTTAGAGGAAAATACACATTTTTTGTTTTTTGGACACTATAACCAAAATTCTTTAACATATATTCAAATAACTATAACCTTTATTTGAAGATGCCTGTTTTGTAAGTTAAAGTGCAAAACATAAAAAGAAGCATTTACAACAATATGCAGAGTGGGAAGATGGCGGAGGAGTGAGGAGAGGCTGCGGTTTCAGGCTCCTGAGACCCTTCTGCAGTTTGGGCTAACTGCAGACAGAACATCTCAGTGAGCAGCTGGACACTGGCAGGAGTCGAGCCAAGGCACTGCTGGATTAGAGAAAATCTATCTGGGAACAACCTGTTTAGTGAGGATAGCGGAGAAAAAGGGGACGAAACGGGATTCCTGACTGGGAAGGCTGCCGGAGCTGTGGCTGGAAGTAAACAAAGGCTTTTTGGCGACCGCAGGCTACCCAGGAGAGGTGTTGGGAGGAGAGCGGATCTCTGCCCGTTGGCAGAGACCAAACTCGACCAAGTGGCATTAGCGCTGAAGGACAGGAGACAGCGTGCTGCCGGGCAAGTGAGAACATAATTCTCCTTTATATTTTTCCTCTAGTGGATGGTGGAGAGGGGAGGAAAGTTTGGGGGTGGTAGGCCATTCTTGAGGAGCGCAGGCGCAGTAGTGCGCTCATCCACCCCCCCCCAACCCTCCCCCTGGGTCACGGAGGCGCGCATAGGGAAGTGCCCTCATTCACTGGCCCAGGTGCGCAGGGCTGCGCGTCCAGGTGCCCTTCGGACACACACCAACAGACATAAAATCAGTGACCCAACGGGCGCAGGGAGGGCCCACTGGACACGCAGAAGACTGTGCGCAGTCGCCCCTGGCAAGCCCAGTGGGCGCCAGGCCAAAGTACCAGGCCGGAATCCGGAGCGCAGAGCACTTGCCCAGGCTCTGCGCGTGCCTGCTCAGGAGGTGCCGGAACGGTGGGCAGCAGCGACTTACAGACACTCACGTCTACTGAGCACAAGTGTCTGCGGCCCTGCCCTAAGAGGAGAAAGACAAACTCCCGGAAAACAGCGCTGCAGGCCTGAGGCTAGCTCCCCAGCCTCTTGGGTGCACACTGGCACTGGAGCCAAAAAACACCTCAAGGGCTTTACCGGAGTGCGGCGCAGCCGGGTTTCTCAGAGCGCGGCGTGGCCAGCTTTCTAGGAGCGCAGCGCGGCAGGCCGGAGCTTAGTTCCCCGTACACCTTGGGCGCCCACCGGTGCTCGAGCCAAAAAGACACCTCGAGGGCTTTCCCGGAGCGCAGCGCGGCCGGCTTTCTCAGAGCGCGGCGCAGCAGGCCGAAGCTTAGTTCCCCGTACACCTTGGGTGCCCACCGGTGCTCGAGCCAAAAAAACACTGCACGGCTTTCCCGGAGCTTGGCGCGGCCTGCTTTCTAGGAGCACGGCGCGGCAGGCCTGAGCTTAGTTCCCCAGCCGCTTTGGGTGCACACTGATGCTTGAGTGAAAAAAAAAAAAACACCTCACCAGCTTCCCCAGAGCGCAGCGTGGCCTACTTTCCTGGAGCGTGGCGTTGCAGACCTGAGGTGTGCTCTTCTTGGCTGCCTTGCATTGTGCCCTGCCAGCCACCTCGCACACACCACGGCTGCAAGGAATAGGAATCTCTGACCCATCACATTAGACCAGCTGTGGACGCAGAAAAAGAAGACGACACAAGAAGGCTGAACTGACATCTCCACAAAAGAATTCGAGATAAAGTGGCTAGAGTGACTCTCAATCAACAAGCCAGAAGGAATATCCTAACAAAAAAAAAAAAATCTGAAATATCATCAGACAGCATAAACAAACGATATAAAAGGTACCCCAAGAACATCAGGCTCAGGAGAGACTGCACCACTGAAACCCCCAGATCTACCATAAAAAATCTCATACCACAAAGGTGGGAAGGCAAAGCAGACAAATCCAAATAACAAAAACAAACAAGAAGAATCCAACATGGTAAGACGCAGAAACAACCTCTCAATGAAAAGAAAAGAGGAATCCCCAGAAAGAGAGGTAGATGGAATAGACATAGCCCAAATGTCAGACATGGAATTCAAAACTATGGTGGTGAAGAAGCTCAATATGCTCGAAAACCTCAAAAACAACTATGACAACCTCCAAGGAAGTTACCAACAGCTCCAAGAAAATTACAGGGAACTTGCAGAGAACTACATCAGCATAAAAAAAGACATAGAAACTATTAACAAGAACCAGGAAGAAATGAAGAATGCAATCTCTGAACTGAAAAACACAGTAGAATCAGTCAAAAGCAGACTAAACGAAGCAGAAGATCGGATTAGTGAGTTAGAGGATAATGTAGGTAATAATTCTCAAATGATACCGCAAAATGAAAAAAGATTGAAAAAATATGAACAAGATGTAAGGGAATTAGAGGATAGCATTAGAAAAATAATTTAAGGATCATAGGAATAAGAGAGGGAGAAGAAAAGGAGCATGGAATTGAAAAACTGATAGGAGAAATAGTGACAGGTAATTTTCCGAACCTGATGAGAGAAAAAGTTATGCAAGTCCAAGAAGCACTGAGAGTTCCAATAAAGAGGAACCCCCAAAAACCCACTCCAAGGCGCATCATAGTTAAAATGGCAACATTCCAAGACAAAGAGAGAATCCTAAAAGCAGCAAGAGAAAAACAGCAAATAACTTACAAGGGAGCTCCAATAAGGCTATCGACCGATTTCTCAACAGAAACATTACAAGCCAGAAGGGAATGGTCAAAAATATTTCAAGCAATGAAAAACAAAGGTCTACAACGAAGACTACTCTACCCAGTAAGGCTCTCAAAATGGAAGGTGAAATAAGGAGTTTCCCAGACAAAAGAAGACTAAAAGAATACATCTCCACCAAACCAGCATTGCAAGAGATGCTAAAGGGAATGTTCTAAGAAAAAGGAGGAGAAAAAAAGAGTAGAGGAACAGAGGTACAAAGGGAAATGAATAAATACATGTCAATAATAACCTTAAATGTAAATGGATTAAATACTCCCATTAAGAGACACAGGGTA
Organism: Furipterus horrens; assembly: GCF_987537825.1. NCBI lineage: Eukaryota > Metazoa > Chordata > Mammalia > Chiroptera > Furipteridae > Furipterus > Furipterus horrens. The sequence continues at coordinate 74,726,011 of NW_028327177.1, forward strand.
ACAGAATGGATAAGAAAACAGGACCCACATATTTGCTGTCTACAAGAAACACACCTCAAAACAAAAGATTTACATAGACTGAAAGTAAAGGGATATAAAAAAATAGAGACTTCCGGACAAGATGGAGGCTTAGACGGACGCGCTCGGTCTCCCTCTACAACTAGAGAGGAATACAACTACTTCAAAACAAAGGATAACTAGAAATTCCAGAAAATAAAACTACACGGAAGCCCAACATATGAAGTTATAAACCAGCGGCGCCCTTTGGGCAGGTAGGGGGAGCGAAAGGGGGCGGCGCTGTTTGCGGTCGCACCAGGGACAGCGGCAGGGAGAACAATCCCAGCGGCAGGGAGAACAATCCGAGCGGCAGGGAGAGCAATCCCAGCGGCAGGCAGGACAATCCCAGCGGCAGGGAGAACAATCCCGGCTGCAGTCGAACCCCCGGCAGCTTGCAACCCCAACGCTGGGGAAAGCAGCCATCACATCGCCTTGAACAGTGAGGCCCAGGGGGGCGGGAGGACGGATCCCGGTCTCCTAGCTGAATAACTGTGTGAATCCATCTTGGACCCCCACCCCCAAAGAAAGCGCCACAGGGCTGCGAAATAGGTCGCAGACAGGCGCCGGTCGCTGGGTCGTGACGAGTACACAGGCACTGCCCCCTACAGCCGGCCCAAGAAAACAAAACGCATCTGTCAAAATGAGGCAGACAACTATAGAAATCCCGGTGGCACAACTCACCAGGCAACAGATGAGGAATCTGACAGATGAACAAATAAGAAACCTGTCAGAGGCTCAGTTCAGGGCCATTGTTATCAGGTGGCTTACAGAATTAACAAAAGATCTGGAAAAAGATGAGAAAGAAGCGAAAAACACTCATAACGAAAGGAACAAAACCACATACGAGACAGATGGTGAGGACAAAAAATCCAGAGTTCATTTCAACAAACTGGAATATGGAGAAGGAACAAGCAGTCAACCAATGCAGAGAGAGGAAATGGGAAGCAACGATGAGAGGATCAGAAACCTCTGGGACAGCTATAAAAGGCCCAACATAAGAATCATTGGTTTGCCAGAGAGTGAGGAAGATGAACTAGAACTTGAAAAATTGAGTGAAAATATAATAAAGGAGAACTTCCCAGACTTGGGGAAGGAAATAGACTTACAGGTCCAGGAAGCACAGAGAATTCCAAAACAACTGGACCCAGGGAGAACCACTCCAAGACACATTATAATCAAAATGTCAAAAGTTAAAGATAAAGAGAGAATCTTAAAAGCAGCAAGAGAGAAGAAAAGAATCATGTACAAAGGGGTTCCAATTAGACTATCAGCTGACTTCTCAAGGGAGACCCTGCAGGCAAGAAGGGACTGGCAAGAAATATTCAAAGTAATGAAAATCCAAAACCTACAACCACAAATACTCTATCCAGCGAAATTGTCATTCAGAATAGAAGGGCAGAGAAAGTGTTTCCAGGACAAAATAAAACTGAAAGAGTTCATTAGATCCAAACCACTGTTATATGAGATGTTAAAGGGACTGGTTTAGAAAAAGGAGGATCAAGACTATGAAATCTAAAATGAAAACTGCATCACAAGAAACAACAGAAGCTAGGGAATTGAAACAAAGGCAAACTAAACAGGCAACGAGAGTGGAAAAAGAACTATAGGTACGGGGAACATATTGGGGGGAGGTCAACAGGGAGGGGGAATGGGGAGAGGGAGGGAGATGATATAGGAATTAAGGATCATGGTAGGAGGGAATGGAATAGACAGAGAGAGGTTGAGAAGAACTGTATGCACAACTAATGGACATGATCTAAAAGAGGGGGACAACTGGAGGAAGGGGGGCCACTGGGTGGAGGGGAGCAGAGGGAAGGGAAATTGGGACAAATGTAATATTATAATCAATAAAACACATTAAAAAAAATATTCCAAGCAAATGGACCTGAACAAAAAGCTGGGGTAGCAGTCCTCATATCAGACAAAACGGATTTCAAAGCAAGGGCAATAAAAAGAGACAAAGAAGGACATTTCATAATACTCAAAGGAACGATTCATCAAGAAGATATAACACTGATAAACATATATGCACCCAACATAGGAGCACCCAAATACATAAAGCAAACACTAGAAGACCACAAGAAGGATATTAACAACAACACACTCATAGTAGGGGACTTCAACACTCCATTATCAACAATAGACAGATCATCAAAGCAAAGGAACACCAAGGATATACAGGCATTGAACGACACACTAAACCACATGGACTTAACTGATATATATAGAACTTTTCACCCCAAAGAAGCAAAATATACATTCTTTTCAAATCATAGCAGCCGACCGTCTTGAGAGACGATGGTGTAGCTTCTTAAGAGTCTATCTGCACCGCCGAGAATGGCTGTGCAGTCCGACTCGGGAGTGACACGGTATCTGTCTCCTCCCGTGTTGAATCGACATCTTGCGATGAAGCTACAGAGCCTGGGCAGGGTGATATGGAGGGTCTGCTGTTGCCCATGCAGTAGACCCCCCCTCTCTTCGCAGCTGAAGGATCCAAGGGAAAGACGGAGTCAATACAGCTTGGCTTCAGGTGCGCCGCAGGAGTTGCCGGTGTTGACTACAACGTCAAACCGCCTTAGGGACTCCGGCTCCGGATTTCCTGTCGGGGTTTACTCCCTTAGCCTTTCCCCTGAAGAGGTATGCCGCAAGGCAGCGGAGGTTTTTTAGAATCAGAGTTTTCCTTCTCTGATGTGCCCTGACTGGAAGATCGAACCAGCGACACTTAGCTCACAGGCCGACGCTCAATTCACTGAGCCAAACCAGCCAGGGTTCATAGCAATACAGGCATATCTGAAAAGGCTAGAAGAATCTCAAATAAAAAACCTAACCATAAAGCTACAAGAACTAGAACAGCAACAACAAACAAAGCCTAGGGCAAAAAGAAGAAAGGAAATCCTCAAGATCAAAGCAGAATTAAATGACATAGAAACCAAACGAACAATCCAAAAAATCAACAAAACTAGGAGCTGGTTCTTTGAAAAAATAAACAAAATCGACAAGCCTCTAGCCAGGATCATTAAGAAAAAAAGAGAGAAGACTGAAATAAACAAAATCAGAAATGAAAGAGGAGAAATCACGACTGATACCTCAGAAATACAAACAATTATAAGAAATTACTACAAACAACTATATGGCAAGAAATTTGACAACCTAGTAGAAATGGACAGATTTCTAGAAACATATAACCTTCCAAAACTGAATCAAAAAGAAGTAGAAAGTCTCAACAGACCAATAACAAAGAAGGAAATTGAAACAGTAATCCAAAATCTCCCTGCACACAAAAGCCCTGGACCGGATGGCTTCACAGGAGAATCTTACAAAACATTTAAGGAGGAACTAACTCCTACCCTCCTCTAACTATTCCAGAAAATCCAAGAAGAGGAAAAAATCCCAAACTCTTTCTATGAAGCCAGTGTTACCCTAATCCCAAAACCAGGTCAGGACACAGCAAAGAAAGAAAACTACAGGCCAATATCACTGATGAACATAGATGCTAAAATCCTCAATAAAATTTTGGCAAACAGGATCCAACAATACATCAAAAAGATCATACACCATGATCAAGTGGGATTCATCCCAGGGATGCAAGGATGGTTTAAGATTCGCAAATCAATAAATATAATACATCACCTAAACAAAATGAAAGACAAAAATCACATGATCATATCTATAGATGCAGAAAAAGCATTTGATAAAGTACAACACCCATTTATGTTGAAAACACTCAGCAAAATGGGAATAGAGGGAGCATACCTTAACATCATTAAGGCTATATATGAGAAGCCTGAAGCCAACATCATACTCAATGGACAAAAACTGAAAGCATTCCCCCTGAAATCAGGAACTAGACAAGGCTGTCCACTCTCCCCACTTCTATTCAACATAGTGTTGGGAGTCCTAGCCACAGCAATCAGACAAGAAAAAGAAATAAAAGGCATCCAAATTGGGAAAGAAGAAGTAAAACTATCACTATTTGCAGACGACATGATAGTATACCTAGAAAACCCTATAAAATCCACTAAAAGACTACTTGATATAATAAGTGAATTTGGCAAAATAACAGGGTACAAAATAAATATACAGAAATCTAAGGCATTTCTGTACACCAACAATAAAATCTCAGAGACAGAGGCAAAAAAGAAAATACCATTTACTATACCAACAAGAAAAATAAAGTACCTAGGAATAAACTTAACCAAACAGATAAAAGACCTGTACACTGAAAATTATGCAACATTGAAGAAAGAAATTAAGGAAGATACAAATAAATGGAGGCAAATACCATGTTCTTGGATGGGAAGAATCAACATCATCAAAATGGGCATACTACCCAAAGCAATTTACAAATTCAATGCAATCACTATTAAAATACCAATGACATATTTCACTGACCTAGAACAAATCTTCCAAAAATTCATATGGAACCAAAAAAGACCCCGAATAGCAAAAGCAATCTTGAAACAGAAGAACACAGCAGGAGGAATCACGATACCATACATCACACAATACTACAAAGCCACTGTGATCAAAACAGTCTGGTACTGGCATAAGAACAGACATATAGATCAGTGGAACAGAATTGAAAGCCCAGAAATAAACCCAGGCCTCTATGGTCAACTGATCTTTGATAAAGGAGGAAGGAACATAAAATGGAGTGAGAAGAGCCTCTTTAACAAATGGTGCTGGGAGAACTGGACAGGGACGTGCAAAAAAATGAAACTAGATCACCAACTTACACCACACACGAGAATAAACTCAAGATGGATTAAAGACTTAAATGTAAGCCATGATACCATAGAAGTCCTAGAGGAAAACATAGGCAGGAAAATTTCAGATATCACACGTAACAATATCTTCACGGATACATCTCCCAAGGCAAGAGAAATAAAGGAAACAATAAACAAATGGGACTACATCAAACTAAAAAGTTTCTGCTCATCAAAAGAAAACATCAGCAAGATGAAAAGGAAACCAACCATATGGGAAAACATATTTGCCAATGATATCACAGACAGGGGACTTGATCTCCAAAATATATAAAGAGCTTATACGACTCAACATCAAGAAAACAAACAACCCAATTTAAAAATGGGCAAAGGACCTGAACAAACACTTCTCCAAAGAGGACATACAGAAGGTCCATAGGCACATGAAAAAATTCTCAACCTCATTGGCCATCAGAGAGATGCAAGTAAAAACCACAATGAGATACCACCTTACACCTGTCAGAATGGCCATCATCAACAAATCAACAAGCAACAAGTGCTGGTGAGGATGTAGAGAAACGGGAACCCTACTGCACTGTTGGTGGGAATGCAGACTGGTGCAGCCACTATGGAAAACAGTATGGAATTACCTCAAAAAACTAAAAATGGAACTGCCATTTGAACCAGTGATTCCACTGCTAGGATTATACCCGAAAAATCCTGAAACCCTAATTCAAGAGAACTTATGCACCCCTATGTTCATAGCATCCCTGTTTACAATAGCTAGGTGCTGGAAACAGCCTAGGTGCCCGTCTGTGGATGAGTGGATCAAAAAACTGTGGTACGTCTACACAATGGAATACTATGTAGCAGAAAGAAAGAAGGAACTCCTGCCATTTGCGACAACATGGATGGAACTAGAGAGAATTATGCTTAGTGAAATAAGCCAGGCAAAGAAAACAAAATACCATATGATATCACCCAATACAGGAAACTAAAGAGCAAGACAAACAAACGAACTAAATAGGCAAAGACTAGAATAGTAGTCAGTAGGGGGGAGGGGGGAGGGAGAGAAGGGGGATAAGTAAGGGAAGGGTCAGGTCAAGGAACGTATATGAATGACTCATGGACATGGACAACGGGGAGGGATATAATTGTGGGAGAAGGGATGGGCTGGGAGGGGGGAGCAATGGGGTAAAAATGGGACAACTGTAATTGAATAACAAAAAATAAAATTAAAAAAAAAATAAAACAATATGCAAAAACTTTAGACCCTTTTATAGCATCCGCCACAACTGAACATTCCCTTTCCAAAACATTTTCCTTCCTTTCTTTTCTTTTGGTTTATTTCCTATTTCTTTAATTGCTTCTCCTAATTTCCTCAGCTGGTTCTTCTTTACTCCAAATCAACTTACGAATTCTTCCAAATTTGGCTTTGGTTCTGCTAACTTCACCTATTCTCATTATTGCAGCTATCTATACCTGCATGGTAAATAATATCCAACATCTACTTCTCTTTTAAATTTGTTTATTTTTCTAATTGCCCCCAAATATTTCCATTTATATCTTATCACACCCCTGGCTGGTTTGGCTCAGTGGATTGAGCGTCGGCCTGCGAGCTAAGTGTCGCTGGTTCGATCTTCCAGTCAGGGCACATCAGAGAAGGAAAACTCTGACTCCAAAAAACCTCCGCTGCCTTGCGGCATACCTCTTCAGGGGAAAGGCTAAGGGAGTAAACCCCGACAGAAAATCCGGAGCCGGAGTCCCTAAGGCGGTTTGACGTTGTAGTCAACACCGGCAACTCCTGCGGCGCACCTGAACCCAAGCTGTATTGACTCCGTCTTTCCCTTGGATCCTTCAGCTGCGAAGAGAGGGGGGGTCTACTGCATGGGCAACAGCAGACCCTCCATATCACCCTGCCCAGGCTCTGTAGCTTCAGCTTCACTGGAGAGGACACTCCAGCGACATCGCAAGATGTCGATTCAACACGGGAGGAGACAGATACCGTGTCACTCCCGAGTCGGACTGCACAGCCATTCTCGGCGGTGCAGATAGACTCTTAAGAAGCTACACCATCGTCTCTCGAGACGGACGGCTGCCGACGAGGGGATATCTTATCACAGGCACCTCAAATTCAACATATCCAAAATCAAAACCATGACTTTGACTTCAATGATGTCCCTCCTCCTGCATTCCTTAAAGTTATCACTAACTCCCTCAGACCACCCTTAGTTAGAAACATTTCAATTGGACATTCTAAGTTAGAGACCCCACACAACAATCAGTCTCTAATTCCTGTCCACTGGATTTCCAAAATGTCTCTTAAATCTATTTTCTTCACTCCCACTACTACTCCACAGTAGTTTTCAATTCCTCTCCTTAATCACCCAGTCTGGTTTAAATACTCCCTCTCCCTATGTTCCTGGGACACAGTGAATATAGCTACACAGGGTATTCAGAGAGGATGTGCCATACTACAAGTGTCCAATTTATTTGTCTTCCATATTAGTCAAAAGTGAGGAACAGATTCTTCTTAAACTGAACAAATGGGTGAATGCAGCCTGTTTCTCTCCAAATTAGGATCCCTTTATACATACCTGTTTAAACTTCCCCATCAGTTCCCTATCACCTCCTGCATTATTAATAATAGAAACATGAGCCAACATCCTTGTCTCATGCCTAAGTTACATTATTTAATATTCAGAACCATTCTATAAATTAGCCACTATTAATAGAGTTTAGGTCTCAGATCAGCCTACCTGGGTTCATATCATGGCTCCACCACCTAGTAGAACAATGGAAAATAATAGCCTCCACCTCCTAGGTCTGATGTGAAGACTAAATTAGATAATCTGTATAAAGCATTAGCACAATTCTGGGTACATGGTAAGACTTCAATAAATGTTAGCTTTACTTTTTATCCTAATTTTATGTAAGGCTTAGAGAAGTTAGGTAACTTACCCCAGGTCATGACTCTACAAAATGATGTCTATGCCCATGCCTTCAACCAGCATTCTACGATCAAGCTAGCTTCTACCTCTTTTTTCACACCAGAACCAGAACGAACTATTCAAGTTTTGGTCAAGTATTCTTGCATGCTCACAGCATTCCTGTGTCCTCTTCCCATGTGGTACTTATTGCACTTGTTGCAATTACCTATGACCTATGAAATTATAGCCCTTTTACTCAGGTATATTTCCAGTGTCTATCACAGTGGATGTTCAATAATATGTTGAATATATAAATGGTATTTTGTTTCACCATATATCTATACATTCAGATGCTCTGTCTGAAGTTACCTCACTCTCCCTATTGCTCCTCTTCCAAATTGCTATTCATCCTTCAATGCTCTGTCTGAAGTTACCTCACTCTCCCTATTGCTCCTCTTCCAAATTGCTATTCATCCTTCAACACCAAAGTTAAGTTCTTGCTATGCCCTTGGAAAATGAAAATATCCTCATGTCTCAATAGTAACAGTAAACAAAATAGTTCACATAGCTATCTCATTCCTAACAAATAGTGACAGTAAAAAATAAATAAATTGATCTTTTCTCCTACATTGATTACTACTGCATTTTGCCTATCAGTTTTTCTAAAATGTAGTAAGTAAATCTATTACAGTCATACCTCAAAGATATTGTGGCTTAGATTACAGACCACCACGATAAAGAGAGTATCACAGGAATGCAAGTAGTAATCTTTCTGTTGGTGGACGGTCTTGCCTTCCATATGTAAAATACACAACACATGTGAAACACAATAAAATGAGTATGTCTTAATGTTCACACCTGTTTGATTAGACAGAACTGAGGTAAACACACACACACACTAGACCTTATTTATCTTTGTATCCTAATATCTGCAATATAATTAGTTTTACTAAATAAATCTATAAACTCAAATGCCTCCTAAATATAACTAAAATCTTCTTATGCCTAAATGGAATATAGTTTTTCAAATTTTGATGCCTAACAAAACAAAGTCAAAGGTAAAACTCACCTGAATTTGCATAGGTCTCATCCAGAAACAATTGTAACCATATGATCATAAGCAGGTCATTAGTCTAAATGACTGTTTCCTTAAGTATAAAATTTGGGTTCATACCTGCCTTTTAGCTCCAAAGATATGCTTTCATATATTTTTAAATGCCTTTGGATGTAATTCAAATGTTAAAATCATAAACTTATGAACAACCTCTCAAAGTTAGCAATAATGAATAAGCACAAAAGTTATTTTTTTTCCTGAAATTTAGAGGTAAACAAGCCCCTAAGTACTCCATATTAACACCTATCTAGCTTTGTAATGTGTCTGTTAACTGGTATATCAACATGGCTATTAACAACCTTCTACATAAAGCTAATGTCTGTATTTGCTGGCAATACAAATTTGACATAACATAAAAAATGTTATAAGCATAAGTAGCAAAAATATTTCAAATATGTATTGAATGTTTTTGATATGGAAGGGAATATTTAAAATGAGGGCCAAAAAGCAACCTAATATTGCATAATTTAACATTTATTCTAACCATTTTAGTTGGGACCCTAATACTGGTATGTAGTAACTTTCCATCCTATTTCTCATATGAAACACATGAATCAAAACACAATAGCGTTCTTGTTTTTCATTGCTCAGCTGAAATTGAGTTGGTAGATTTTAAAGTCTTTTTCAGTTGCTGAGCAATGCAAATCCACAGTACTCAAACAAGAGATTGTCAAAAGTTGAGAAATTACGGAACTATTGTATAATTTTAAAATACAAGAAAATAATCAAAAAATAAAAACTTTTAGTACTGCCTACCCTTCAATTTGTAGTAGGAAAACTGCAGCAAAAGTTCCAGACATAGAAATCCACAATAGTTAAGAAAATTATAAAAGATGGTGCCATAGAGACACTGACATTATGGGGAATGAGCTTAGCATGCATACTATGTACAGCATCATGTCTTAAACAGTGTTATTAATGGAACATTATTATTGTAAAAGTGATCCACAGGGTGATAATCTAAGGACAGGACTCCACAAACCAAAGCCTAGTTCTCAGTTTAGGTTAAAAATAATAGACTTTACTGAACTATGAAGTTGGTATATAAAATATTAATACTTCAACTTTAAACTATAATGTTTGCTTCACTCACTGAATGCACAGTTCCAAAAGTTTCTTTAAACTTGAGTGTAGGCATTTATATCAACTGATACAAAGTACAATAGTCACAAAAGAAACAATCCTGCCTACAACATCAGGTAGCAAGTAGTGGACCTCATAAAGTTTATGGGTGGGGCAAAAGTAGGTTTAGTTGTAAACATTCAAAACACAGAGTTTATTCCTGTATTATTATTCATTAATTATTGTATTATTTCCCATATGAACAACTGTAAACCTACTTTTGCCACACTCTGTATACTAATCTTTTAAAATTAAAATTCCTTTTTTGAGGTCCTACTACATGCTAAATCCTTTATATATGTATTATCTCTAAGTTTGAGCCATACAGTAATGTTATAGAAAATCATTATTCGTCAGTTTACAGAAGACTCAGAAAAATAAGACATGCTTAAGTTCACATATTTAATAATTGGTACAAATTAGGACTCTGACTATAAAGTTCATGTCCTCATCTGTAAACTTGGGTGTTCAGTGAGTAAAAGAAAGACATCTTATATGGATTAAAACATTAATTATAAATAGGGACATTTATCTATGAAGCCTCGCTGAATAAATGAGTATGTCCTAATAATTTCTGTTTCCTCTATAATTTTTCTTAGAATACAAAATAAATTGTGGAATTATTATGCTTCCCTCATTCTGTAGACATGGAATGCTGCCATACCAATCATAAATCACAACATAAGAAATACACTATGTACTGTATTTAAAAGCTGGGTATCATACTTAAAATTTCTAACTTGACCTTAAAGATTAGTTGAAAAAGTGCTGATGGATCTACTGCAATTATGAAATGAGACCATGTAAAATTCAAGAAATAAGCTAAGTGAAAAGACCAGGTTTCATCTACCTCATGTATATTTCCCACATGATAACCAAGTACGTTTTAATCTTAATTTTCCACTTCAAAATAGTACTTCTGCAAAGTCAGGATTCCTTGAAACCAAATGCAGCTTGTAAGTTAAGAGCACCTAAAAGCACACCTATGAAACATTGCAGGTTCGACTCCACACCACCCTAGTGAAGCACATGTCCCAGGGAAGCGGGTTGTAAAAAACTGCAACACTAGTGCGGCGCAATAACAGTGGAGCACAAAAAATTGAAGCCCAATACAAGGAGGTGTGCCCTAACCAATAAACCGAGATGAAAAGTAACATAAAGTACGTAGAGGAAATTAAGAGGCAAACCATCATGATTTAGGCGGTGAAGACATTTTCATCAGGTTACCACATTCAGGAAAAATTGAAACTAATATATCAAAAAGTCATAAACCGAGACTGTTCCATGACGTTTTCCAATTCCGCGCCTTCTCTTTAAAGCAGACAAAATATTTTTCTCTTCAGAGTGTCTTTCAATTCAACACAATTGAACATTTAGGTGGTGCTTTTGGTGGAACTGTACTTGTACAAACTTTTACAGTAGCTTTGCCTCAAATACCATTAAATAAAACTTTTGACACAAATATTGAATCACTGTGTTGTACACCTGAAACAAATATACGTCATTTGATAGCATATCATTATATCTTAATTATTTCGTTTTCTTCTGTGAATTGACCATACATGGTTCTTTGCTATTTTATTTCCCTATCGGGCTTTCTTTTCTTGACTATAATTTCAGGTAAGTAGTTACAAACTAGTTTGACATGTATTTTATTAGTAATAAAAACAATTACAGTAATATATAAAAAACACATTTGCCCAAAGTCAGTAAGGACGATGTCGGGGCACGGGCGAAGAAAAGTGGTTCCTACCCTACCTCCTAGGGCCTGGTCCAGTAACGAGTTCGCAGAGTACCTACTCCTGGGCGCTTTGGTTTGGTTTGGTTGTTTCCATCACCCCTCGGCTGGAATGCAGCAGGAGCGGCGTGCAAGTCGCTGGGCTTTCCCTTCTTTCCCAATGGCTCGCTCCTTTTCCCTCCACGCCCAAGCTCTTCCCTGTTCCCCTCAGCCTCCCGCACCACAGAGGAGGCCCACCAGCTCTTCATACCCAACCCGACCTCTGGCCAGCTCATCCTCGCTGACACCTACCGCCTCAGTATCCGGGAGGCTACTGCGCTCAGCCCTGACGCCGGTCGGGAACGGCCTCCGCCGCGTGTCCGCTCGAGTCCTGGACACCGGGAGCAGGCCGAGGGCGGCTTGGGTAACACACCGGCAGAGCCGAGGACAGCTTCGGAGAGTGAGGCTCGAGGGCTTTGCCGAGGATGGTCGTCGGGGAGGCTATGAGGAAACACCTATACTAGCCCGAGCCGTTGAAAGGGGTGCGGGAACGCTGCCTAAGGCATCTTGGGGAAAGGTATGGCGGGGTAGGGGCTGAGAGAGGTTGGGTGGGGCTCGTGGGTGGGGCCTAGGTGGGCCCGGGAGGCAGGACTGAGGGACCGGGTGGGGGGCATCTGGAGTGCTCGCGGGCGGAGCCAAGAGTGGCTGGGAGAGCACGAAGGTGGGGCGAGGGTCTAGACTGAGGGCGGATGTAGGCGTCGGGGCCCAGCCAACAGTGGCCGGTGAGGAAAGGGGTCAAGGCTTGGGGCCAAACTTGGCCGAAGGGCAGAATCCTGTCCGAGACTCTTAGGCTAGGGGGTGGCTCCCTCTGTGTGGTTCCTGAGGTCAAAGAGGTGGCCCCGCCCCGGCGTCCAGTTGGGCTAGGTGGAGGGCCGTCAGGAGTGACAACTTGAGACGAATACTTTATGTCAATGCAACTCCTTCCGAATCGAACCCTTTGTTTTCAGTCTTGTTTTGCAGGTTTATTCCAGCCCTGGGGACAGTTGTGGGGACCGTTATGGGGCCGCACAAACGGACGGCCTAGAGATTCGCTGCAGGAAGAGGGTTGAAGGGAGAAGCGTGTATGGGGTGGGCACGAAACAGGAGATGTGGCGTGAATCCTGTTTTGAACCTTTTACAGGTTGGTTTGTTTGCTTTTGAATATTTGAAAGATCACCCTGATAGCAGTAGGAAGGATAGAGTTTTGGAGAAAGCATACCAGTATTAAATCCACCACAGAAAGGCTTCCCTGGAGGTGTTTGCAATAACCCCAGGATGGAACAGGGTCTCAGAAAGTTGGGAAGTACAGTCAATGAAGTTTAGTGACAGTGGATGTAAGGGGTGAATGAGAGAGCATCTAGGATGACTCTTGGGTTTCCAATTTAGGAGAACAAGTGAGTAGCTGATAGTGACATAATGTAGGGAATACAAGAGACAGTACAGGTTTGGAGAAGGAAATTAGTTCAGTTTGGGACTTGTAAATATGACATTATAATAGGATATTTAATTTGAGGTGTCTGAACAGCTATTTTATATAAAGGCACAGAAAATATATACGCAGGCATTTTAGCATATAAATTCATAGGCATATTATAAATAAATTGAAACATTGGAAAGGGGTTACTGATTTAGAAAACGTACCCATTCTACTGGGAGAAGATGTCATCTAGGACTTTCACAGCTGGAGCAGAGAAGTCAGTTATGGCTTTAGAGCTTCAAATAATAGGCTTACTCTCTTGTTAGGGGCTCATGCAGTCGGTGACTTTAAGTTGAAGACAATGCTCATTTACTGTTATGAAAATCCTAGGGCCTTCAAGAATTATGCTATATCTACTCTGCCTGGGCTCTATAAATGGAACCACAAAGCCTGGATGATAATACACCTGTTGTAACATGGTTTAATGAATATTTTAGCCCCATGTTGAGGCCTACTGGTCAGAATAAAAGATTTATTTCAAAATATTACAGCTCACTGACAGTGCACATGATCACCCAAGAGCTCTGATGGACATGTATGAGGAGATTAATGTTGCTTTTTCATGCCATTAGTCCCTCTTTATATTAAAGATTAACTCTTCCTACTATCGTGAAAATAATCTTTGCTAGTTTGTCTTTTGGCTCTGCTTTTGATTATTTTCATACAGAAGTGTTTTTTTTTTTTTTTCTTTTAGTCATACAATGGATCTTTTCCTGTATGATTTCTGCTTTAGGGTTTTAACATAAAATTATGTACATATTTACCTATACATTTTGGAACAAAATATACAGTCCAGGCCCAAAAGTGTGTAAGAATTTAACATACCAATTCATTCAATCATTTATTTATCAATGCAACAAATATCCATATACATTAGGCACTGTTCTAAATGTTGGAGATAAAGCAGCAAGCAAGATCACCAAGGTTCCTGCCATCATGGAGATATATTCCAGAAGGAATACAATCATGTGGCATATACAATGTGTGGCCAAAGTAGGTGTACAGTTGTGAGTACCTGAAACACAGAGTTTGTTCTTGTATTATTATTTATTAATTATTATATTATTCTCCATGCAAACAACTGTGAACCAACTTTGGCCCACCCTGTCATTTAACCTGAGATTTCAAACTAATATGAAAATAATGGATTATTCAATATATAATGCTGTTACTAGTTAACCATTAAGAAAAAAAAAGATTCTTTTTTCATACCTTACAAATAGATACAAAATCGATATTTTAAAAATAAAATCATGAAAATACTAGAAAAAATAAGTGAATACTTTATTTAAAATGTATGTTCTTAAAAAAAATTCAGAATAAGATCTCAAGGCAATTTTAGAAATTACATCTTATTTTTAAAAGATGGAATATCGTCGGCAGCCGTCCGTCTCGAGAGACGATGGTGTAGCTTCTTAAGAGTCTATCTGCACCGCCGAGAATGGCTGTGCAGTCCGACTCGGGAGTGACACGGTACCTGTCTCCTCCCGTGCTGAATCGACATCTTGCGATGACGCTGGAGTGTCCTCTCCAGTGAAGCTGAAGCTACAGAGCCTGGGCAGGGTGATATGGAGGGTCTGCTGTTGCCCATGCAGCAGACCCCCCCTCTCTTCGCAGCTGAAGGGTCCAAGGGAAAGACGGAGTCAATACAGCTTGGCTTCAGGTGCGCCGCAGGAGTTGCCGGTGTTGACTACAACGTCAAACCGCCTTAGGGACTCCGGCTCCGGATTTTCTGTCGGGGTTTACTCCCTTAGCCTTTCCCCTGAAGAGGTATGCCGCAAGGCAGCGGAGGTTTTTTGGAGTCAGAGTTTTCCTTCTCTGATGTGCCCTGACTGGAAGATCGAACCAGTGACACTTAGCTCGCAGGCCGACGCTCAATCCACTGAGCCAAACCAGCCAGGGAAAAGATGGAATATAACAAGGTGAGTTTTGAACAATAAGCTTTATTAGTATATTTTCAAAGGTACATAAAATCCTGAGCTATATAGTTATCATTCACTTTTCGAAGTTTACATGTATTTTGCTGCAAAATTTTTGATGAGTACATTTTTATACAAATAAGGAACATAAATAAATTAAAATATTGTTCTTATCCCTGGAATAGCCAATTAATTTACTCAGATAACTCATTTTCTAATTCTACATTAAGAGCTTAAGAACATAGTTTTTCAACTGAGCAATTTCTTTTTCAAAACTGCAAAAAAGATGGGCAATATGAGGTCTGATTCCTTAAATCCTAGTGAATTCTTTGAAAACTATGTTGCTTTTGGTTTTTAATCTATTTTCATGAATAAATTTGTAATTATCTGACCAATTATATTTGAGAAAAATGGTAAGAGTACCTCTAATCTTAACGTTTTAGCTAGTGTAAAATGTCATGGGCTCCCTTCACATATAAGTAGTCCACAATTATCCCAATAAGAAAAATTTAACATGATTTAATAAAGAGGTCAATCTAATGTAAATATATCATTGTTTAAATGGTTAAGTATTATAAAACATATTTTGTAAGCTACTTCCTCCAGGCTCTATAAAGAAATACATACAGCTAATTAACATTGAATTCATCTACCAGAACTTTTATAATTGGTAAATAAAACAACAAATAAATAAAAGATAAAAGTCCTGTGATCTTTGCAAAAAAATATCCAACATCTTCTTTAACTGTGAACAAGTAAATATTTTCATTCTTGTATTTTTAATTACTACCAAAATAGTGTATCTTTCTACAAACAACAAAAAACAAGCTTACAATATCTAGAAATGGTTTTTATCTGACAAGAATATCAAGTCTCTGAAGGTACACTCAAATATTTTTCCCAAATAAGGTCACTATGATCTTAGGTTAAAGTTACAATAAGCAGTTCAAGCAAAATGCACATCGCTTAGATTTTAAAGCAGACAATTTTGATAGTTTGATTACAATGTAAGTATAAATGTGAAGCTATTGTAGAAACATTTATAAACATTTCTATGATTACTCACAGATCAGCAAGTAATGGAATAATTGGTTTAAAATGAAAGGTGATATTAGATCTAATGCTTGGTGACAAATCCAAAAATATCTTTCAAACATATAAATGAACATGAAGATACGGGCTTTATTACTTGGAGCTTGAAAACCTAGCAGCAAAACAAACTTATTATTTGCATATAATGTAGTGCAATGACCTTTCATTCATAAAAGACTCCCAACATCTTAAAACTTGACACATGAACCAGAATGGAATTCATTAGGATAAATGATTTAAAGATGTCCAGAGCAACTTACTAAGAACTGCTAGATACTCTCACCTGCATTGCTTACTCATAAGCAAGCTCATGCAAAACTGTGTTCTGGATAACTCACTTTTATGGCTCCCCAATAACAAGCTCGGATAAGGCAGATCAAGCCTAAGAGATAAGCAATTGCCCATGAAACATAGGTTGCATGAAATCGCCTTGCAAAATCTTGAGTGCCAACCTAAAATAAAAAGCAATATAAAAATAAAAGGTTGGGAATTATTTTTTAATTACTTGCTTAAATACTTTATGTTGATTTACATGTGATTTTTATGTAAAAATCACAGGCCACAAAATCCCTATAAGATATGAGTTGGTGTACTTTTGACTATCACTGACAGGGTGAAATTTATTAAGATGATACTGCTAGTTATATCAACAACTAATTTTGATGAAATAAGCAAAGAAACCCACTAAACTATGTTATCTCTAAAAGGAACTTACTCTATATAATTTCACCTGGCTAATGATATGAGGACAGGTGCAACAAAGGTGCATGGAAAGTAAATGGCAGCAAAATAGATCAGTCCCTTCCTCTCCTCCTGGGATTATCCCCATGTCAACAGTTTAGCTTCAGTCTCTTCTGGAAACAAAAAAACAAAAACCCATATTGATAACAACCTGTGCTTCACTTGAATAAAGAGGAAAGCCTCCATAGTTGATTAAATATTGCTTCTGTTTTGGCTGGGGCCAAATTGGTTCTGGCATAAAGTGAAAACAAATGGGCTTTTGTTAAATAAGATGGTAAAGTCCCCAATGTCAAGGACCTTCAGAGGAGTCCCAAGACACCATTTCCCCTGGATGTGCAAGCACCACTAAAAACAGGTCCATGGACTGAACTTCCATTTGCCCATAGTCCTTCAGAAGCTTCTGGGCCTGATATGCCAGGGTGGCAGGCTCTTCAGAACTCACCATTTGCTTGAGATAAAGTTGAGAGGAAAGAATTCTAATAGTGAGTAGAGTAATACTCACAGTTAATCCAACTCCAATGAAAATACAGATAATTCCAATGGTAATATATGCACAGCAGCGTCTTCGTGGAAGAGCAGTACCCACTGAGGAACTACAAATTCATGAGAACAAGAGAGAAGATTACCTATATAATCATTCTCCATTTCCTCTTTGTGAGTACTCATCTAATGGCTTTAGTAACATACGCACTTCCATTTATTTCTTCAACTTGAGAGACAAGAACATGCATAAAAATGTCATTGTTAAGAACTAGTGAATCATAATCATAAATAATGAATTTGTGATATATTATTGTAGCTTTAAATAAAGGTGAAGCCTTGGTCATTGACAATATCCACAAAAAACAGTGTGGTCAATAATGATCATCCAAGATAAAAATCTACCTCCAAAAATTATATTCCAGAGTGGAAAATTAGTGCTATCTTACAAATACCATTTGATTTTTTAAAAGCCATCTTGATTTTATGTCAACAATAAAGTTAAAAGACTAAATCGTGTACCTTTGAATCTGCCTCCAGCAGTCTAATCTACCATGGATTAGAAACCAATGAAGTTTATTAGAATTATGTATTGAATAAATCAAAGATCCTTCTTAATTATGTTTTTTAAATTTTATACTTTTCACTGAAGAAAGAAACTTGGATAAGAAGAATTAACTATTAAAATGTCCATACTACCCAAAGCAGTCTATAGGGTCAACACAATTTCTATCAAACTACCAATGACATTTTTTACAGAACTAGAACAAATAATTCAAAATTTTATATGGAACCACAAAAGGTTCTAAATGAATATTAGAGCAGCTATTTTGTGGGTCAAAAGAAATCAATTTAGTACATTAATTTCAGTGCATGAATTCTACTTGGAAAACACGCTCACTTTCATCACAACTTAAATAGTCACTACCTCTGGGAAATCTTCCCAGAAAAGAAAGAACCTACTGTCCCTCTACTACCCAAGTGCTATCTCATCACAGGAATAAGGCAATGACCAATAAGCACCTATTGCATGGACAATAAAATTTATTATACTTTGAATACATATGTGATACATGTATGTAATTTATAGTATTGTTCTGCATGTGTTAAGACTTTATGTATATGTGTTAAACTGTATGCTTCTGTGACTTGCCTTTTTATTTTCTCCATACTCTACATGAGACTATTCCATGTTCATATGTGGATACCTAGTTCATTCATTTTTACAACTATCCTTCTTTATATGAAAATATCAGTTTATTCTCCCTGTTGATGGACAGTCAGGGTTTTCTTTAAATTAATTTTTTGCTATTATAATAAGGCTGCTTTAAACTCTGATAGGCTTCCTCATGTACATATGCAGGAATTTCTCAAACATATACATAGGAATAGAATTGCTGGGTTGTATTGTAGACATAACTTTCACTTCAATAAATGTCAAAGTTATATCCCCACCAAGACTGTATGGAGCTCCCATTGCTCCCCCCTTACCCTCCTCAATACTTCCATACTTGGTTTTCTTTTTTTCATACTTGCCAATTTCATGAGTAGGAATGGTTTTCCATTGAAGTTTTAATTTGTATATCTCTGATTTCTAGCATGTTGGACATCTTTTCAAATGCTAGTTGGATATTGGTTTTCTTTTTCTAGTAATTGCTTATTTATATCTATTGTCCTTTTGTGTTTGGCTGCCTTATATTACTGATTCACAAGTCAATGTAAGAAACATCCAAACCTGTAAGAATTTTTATGATTTTATTTGAGCCAAACTGATGACAGCTAACAGAAAGCAAATAAACAACATAACCTTACGTCTAAAAGAACTAGAATAACAACAACAAAGCCCACAGTGAGCAGAAGGAAGGAAATAATCAAGATCAGAGTAAAATTTAAAGGTAGTCCTTTGCTGTGTCTGCCATTTTATTTTTCATTCAATCCCAAGGTTTTCTTGCTTTGCTTTTTCCCTGCCTCCCTAATCTATCACCAATGGATTTTATATAACCCCCCTTACGCCTCCTCTTTTAATTGTAATGTATAAAATAAGGAGCAAAATGACCATTTTCCAGAGCACTTTCTCAATCTGTTGAGGTTTTGCTTCCCAGCAATTGTCATCAGTTTGGCTCAAATCAACTCATGAAAATTCTCATAGGTTTGGATGTTTCTTATGTTGACATATAATAGCAAAATCTAGAATATAGTAGCTTAAGAAAAAGTATATTTCTCTTGCATATAGGAATGTGAAGGTAAATGTACGGGCCCGGGGTTGATAGCTGGCTCTGCTCCATGATGCTATTGACTCAGCACAGGTGACTAGTCTCCTGCTGCAACTTCCTCTTCCTGCCAATTGTGGAGTTAAGTAGGTGTTTTTCAGGTTTAGAGGAATGAGAAAGGGATTAACCAGGTCATTCCAGGCCTAGCAGCATGAGATTTAAGGGACAAAAGCAAGGAACTATATTGTATATTTATGTAAGTAGAAGACTTTGTTTAAGCAGGGACACACAGAGTTGTGTGCAGAAGTGGAAGAAAATGTAACAAAGATATTAGAGAAGTTAGGCAAATACCTACACCTGGAGGGTTTTATATATCTTACTAGAAGTTAGTAGTTTGATTTTGCATTTTAGGCAATGGGCATATTTTAGGCAGAAGTCCAAATAGTGCATTGATGTCAGTAAGTAGAAAATGCCCTTCCTCTGTATACCTTATATGCCTCTAATAGCCAAACCTAGGATAACAATAGAAATATCACTTCTGTGGGTTGTCCAGTGTTTAACCTACACAACCATATACCATAGTCATGAATTTGGAAGCTACCAAAAGATCTGAGGCCAGAGCATTTAAAATCCATGTTTGCATTTGAAGACCATCACTCTAGCAAATGGATAGAAAATTGTAAGGCTAAAGGCCAGGAGATACATGAGAAAGTTGTTGTAGTTGACTTGTAGAGATTTTGAAAGCATGAACAGTGAGACTAAGAAATGAAAATTAAAATGACAAACAGAATTGATAGGATTTGTTTTCATTTGAATGGGGAATAAAGATGCCCTTAGATATCTAGATCCGTCAGCTGGGCAGATGGGATAACGTTCATTAATATAATAAATTCACCTACCAATACATTAATATAATACATTCATCAACTGTAGAATGGGGTAAGGAAGCTGGATATGTTGTATTTGAGAAGCCTATGGACACCTGGGTTGAAATAACAATAGGTAAAATAGTGAATACAGATTGTATAGTTTTATCTGAAGCTGCAAAGAGTGAGCAGGGGTGATTTAAAGGAATATTGGTTGGGTTTACTGACATGCAAATGACAGCGGAACCTATGAGAAAGCCCAGATGTAATGTGGGCAAGTCGCAACCCTGGAGAATAAAAATATTTGATAAGTTGGCAGAGAAAGTGAAGTCAACAAAGGAGATAGCAAAGCAAGGATCCAAGAAGTGAGGGAAAAATGAGAGAAAGTGGTGTCTGGAAACTAAGAAAAGAATAAATGTTATGGGGGGAAAAAACAGCATAATCAACAGACCCCAACACTACAGAAAAAAACAAGCAGGATGAAGGCTGAACAGATCTATTAGAATTTGCAACAGGGATGTGAATTTTATCAGAACAAACTCAGTGGCCTAGTGACTAATTGCACTCTACTCCAGAGAGAATGGAATGCCATGATCACATGAAAGGAAAAGACCTGCTCCTCTCTGAAAAGAAAAAAGTGAAGTGAGCACATAGAGAGAGGTTTCTAAGTAAGACGTGACAGGAGAAGTAGTTCACAGATAGCCTAAGTAATCTCAGAGACATGAGGCAACTCCTTTGCTGAGACAGAGTAATAGGCATAAGGGATGGACATTTAATAGGAACAGTAACTATCTGGAGATAACTGATTTGGGGCTTAGGGGAGAGAGTTAATCAAGAACACTTAAAAAAGGAATACCAAGCAAGGGTTTAGCTGAAGTGTAAAGCTATATGTTTGCAAAGAGCTAATCAATACAGAGTTTCTTCAGCTCTCAGATATCTCGGGGTGAAGGAAGGAAGAAGTCATGGCCATATTGGTGGTTTGAAAAGCAGATGGGTGTATTTGAATTTTAAGGGATGAAGATAGCTAACTAGAAAACCTAGAAGTCTCTCTAAATCTTATATAACCAAAATGAACTTAACGTCTCTCTGCCAGACACAATTCTAGATCCTATATTCCATATCCTAGTAATGGTTCTGTATTCTCTCAGATGTGTCGCTTTTGACCCCGGCTTTCTCTTATGCCTTCATATCCAACCCTACTTACCACATTTCTTTAACATTTCCACTGACCCCTCTTTTCAAGTAGGTCCTCCCCACAGGGCATCCCACCATTTTTCACATCATCCCATATATCCCTCCATCTTGGACACCTTCTCCCATTTTCCCTTTCCCTCCAATCTGAATCAGGGGCTCTTCAGAGCAGAGAATGTGGGACATACCTTTTTCAAAGCAGTTAAAACTTTATGGTGATGGTTTATTCTTATTTTTATACCCACAAGATGAAATTCCCTGAAGGCAGGGTTATATCTTTAATTTCAAGTACAGTACCTAGCACAAGACTGTTTGTTTAATTAATGAACAATGTAAAAGAAAGCACTAAATTGCAAAATAAGAGTAAGAGTCTGCTGTTGTTTAAAATGGTAGGAGGTGATCCACAAAGAAGTATATCAGTGGTATGGAGAAATTATATTTAATGATCATTGTAATCACCATCTCTACTTGCCTTAGGCTTATTATAATATTTACATGGAAATGTAACCCAGCTTGTATTTAAAAATTCTAGGACTTCATCTCCTGGCCAGCAGTGAACGCAAGGTGCCCAACTGAAAAAGAACCTCACCATCAGCTGCAATAGAGCAGTGGCTACTTGAGTAAGAAGCAGTGATATGAAAAAAAGACTTCTTAGTCTCAGGTGCCCTGAGGGAAGCCTTCCCCACATGTCTTGTGATAGTTTTACAGTAATGATTTAAAAATAACTTAAAAATAATTTTAGGGTATTTGCTATCTGTGTTTAAAGAAATAAAATTCTGTATTAGAATTTTACTTCAACAGATGATTTATCATTTTGTTATGAAGAAAAACATTCAAAGAGAAAAGAAATCTAGATATGAGCCAAGAGTGTTCATGTGATAACAGCATCTCTGCTCAAATGAATTCCCTGAGTCTTCCCATGTTTAGCATGTGATTCCAATTCTACCAACATTCCTCTAGGATGACATTTAGCTTATTTAGTCCATGCGAATTTCTAGTAAGTTGTTCCTTATGTAATTGATAAAAGTTTTTCTTCACATTAACCCACTGTCTTGTAATGTTTTAACCAATCACAGACTACCTAGACATTTAATACTTCTTTATTATTTGCAAAATATTGCCACTGTTCTAAAATAATTAACCAAGCAACATCACTTCAGCTAAAACTTTAACCTCTCTAACAGTTCCTCATCTGTAAAATAAGGATAATAACTCTTGCATTCCTGGATTGTGGGACAGATTACAGCTAGTAAGTCTGTGTCTAAAAGCACAGAGACTGCTAATCACAGGAAGTCTTTGTTTTTTACTTTCTATAGAATTTTAAAATCCAATTTAGTGTTCTCAGTGAGGATATCTACAATTTAATTTTCTTTGTTTTTGTGAAAATACAGATGATGCACAAATATGGATCATTCACATACATATTCACATACTTGTGTTTGTGGGGAGAGTACCCCCCCAAGTAAATATTTTTTCTACATACTTATTTGTAGTTATTCACTTTTTTCCATACACAGACTTATAATAGATTCAACAAAGTAAAGAATTCAGATTATTAATTTCACAAATAAATAAGAAAAGAAATAGTTGTTCCTTTGAAGCTAGAAATATGCTGTAGAGTTACTCCCTCAAGGCTATATTTAGCTGAAACCAGTTTAGTAGAGATAAAGGGAGATATTTTGTTACATATTCCTTACTTCTCAGACAGTTTTAAATTATTTTTTCCTATAAATCATTCTTAGGATTTCTCTGCTATCAAAATAGATAAAGTATTGATGTCAAACTAAGGATCACACAAATTAAAAACTAATATTTTCAAAACTGAATTGTCAAAACATTATAGTTTAATTTCCTTAAGTTACAATTCACACACATATATAGAGAATAATAATTTTTAAATTAAAATTTATTATCAAAATAGATGCTGTGCAGAATATTGTTAATCCAGTAGGCCTGAGACTGCAGTCCTTGGAAAGATCTGCTTGCTATGTCAGCCCTTGGCTGGGTCTGGAAACTTAGATTTCTAGGAAGTTCCCACCATTCCCTAACTAAAAAGAGTGGCTTACCATGCCTAAATAGTGGAAAAAATATGGTTAATGCTGAACATTGGCTTTCCTTCTGGGAGTCTAGAAATGAGGTTTGTGCTATGCAGCAGGTGCCTATGGGACAAGCTCCAGTAAAAACCTTGGATACTTAGTCTCTCATGAGCCTCTCCCATAGACAACATTTCACATGTGTTACAACAGTTTGTTGCTAGAGGAATTATAAGGGTCAGGTCCTGTGTGACTCCACTGGGAGAGAACTCTTAGAAACTTGATACTCTTTCTTCCAGACTTTGCCCCATGTGCCTTTTTTCTGTTGCTCATTTGTTTTGCATACTTTCACACTAATAAATCATAGCTGTGAGTACAAGCACATATTACTAATTCCTACTAGTTCCCCTAGAAAATCATGGAAAATTGGGGTTACTTGGGGAACTCCAACACAGCTGCCATAAAATGTCTTTAATAAAAATATCTTCTATTTTTCACAATAGTTATATTGTCTTTTATTTTCCTTAAGTATACCATTTAGAAATATAAAGAAATAGACTCAATAGTTAAGGTAGATTAATAATTATGTAAGCTTTGCTGTCAGATAATAATCTTAGGCAGGAGATGAGAAAAGCTAACAACTACTTTTTCTCCCAAATATAGCCCATATTTTAAAATATAAATTTTAGATTATCTGCAATAGACTATAACCTCTTAGAACATTTTAAGATGCTCACAAGGTTATTGATAATTTTAGTAATTTCTTAGAAATTGATTTCCTTGCAAAGAGTGATAGTCAAGCCTAATCATTTAAATTTCACAGTGAAATATATATCAAGGTTTATTCTCTTTTTTTTGTTTGTTTGTTTTGAAAAGCATAAATATATTAAGTATCCATTCATTCATGGCATGTCTTAAAACAAAGTCTACTTAAATGAGAATTCTGAAATCTTTAAATTGTTCACAAGTATTTCCCAGTAGCATTTCCAATGGTAGGGAACTTACATTTTTTTGCAGTGTGGACATTTTGCCAGAGTGTTGAACCTCAGTTCCATCCACTGTAAAATAAATAAAGAGAGGGATTGAAAAGAAAAATAACTAAAAACTACCCTAACTGTTAAAATGTTTCTTTTAGTTGAAATGTCATCCTGGATCACAGCAAAAGCAATCACCTTCTCATGTTGCATGATCTTTTCCCTCTGACGGTTCTCCCTCTGCCTTAAAATAAACTTTGGAATTCCCATCTGAAACGGTTCCCCTGATTTTTTCAAGGTTCTGACGCAATCTGGGTTTGCTTTACAATGAAAACTGAAAGTACTGCTGTTAATTATGGTCATTTCTTTCAGATTTATGTCTTAGTTCACTCCCGGAAAATAAAAACATAGTTCATGTATCTTCAAAGTTATTTTTCTTTTAAATCCTGAGAACTAGCCTTTTAAATACATGGGTATTTAGATTTATTAATAAAATGTAGCTATTTATTATATTAATGTAGGAAACCCACAAAGTAAATAAACTAAACAAATTAGATACGCGTAGAACTCAAGTCAGGAAGCTACTTCCTGTTCTGTCCTTGCTCATTCTATGTAACAAAAACACATTCTTGTGATGCAACCTTCTCCTTCAGTTCCCTTCTCTGTACAGGTAGGTACTAGAACAGGCTACCTTCCTCACAGAAATGTTATTCAGATACTTAAAATGGATCACTGGTAGCAAATTCACTGGTTGAAAGAATGTGCTATATAAATTTAAAGTAAATCTTTACCACAAAAAATATATATTTTAAAATGCCTTCCTCACCTTGCAGCTTGTTTGATTTTCTATGTACTTTCTTGTAAAGTATATATTTCCTTTATAGTTTTGGAAGAATTCCTTTAAGCATGTTAGCAGTTTTATCATCAAAACTTTTATTTTATTAAAATTAATTTTGTTTAGGATTTCAGGTCACTCGCTTCTCTTTTCAGAACTTTTCAAGTCTAGGTACTTCAACTCTCTGCTGTCTAGGTGTCTTAAGAAACTTCTTTATATTCATGCGGGACTACCTGATAGCTATATATTTCCTTTATTCTTCTGCAAATTTATTTTCTAAGCAATGTCCCTCAAAATATTACTCTGGCTAGATGATCCACATGAAATGGTTTGGAGGTTAAAAAATATTTTTACATACTACATTAAAACTGCCTCCCAGATATTAACAATGATGCACGCTGAAATGGCCAAAGAATGCACCAATTAAAAAAAAAAAAACGTGTATTTTTTTATCCACCCAAATTCCAATGACCATGAAACTCTTTACTCACATAACACCTATTAATATTCTATAAAATCAGTATTCTATGCAATGCCTTCTGGAAAACACAAATTTAGCTTTTCTAAACATTATTCACAGTTCTAACCAGGCTATGAATTCCTGGTAAATTTAACTTTAGTGTTATAACACTGATGTAACAAAAAATGTTGAGGATCCAATCCATTGTATTGCTATTTTATCTTTATCCATGGGAATAATTCTCTTTTGAGTTGCAGTAGTCCAATAAAGGTTCTCCTATGTGACCTTTTTAAAGCATCATGAAAACCTTGTAAAAGATTGTGTTTTCCTCCTTTCATTGATTTTAGGAGACTCAGAGCTAAAATTTAGTCTCATTTTAACAAATACACAGGATTAAATATTACGCATATTTATATTCTTATGGATTACATCATATTTTTTCTGTCCTTTTAAAAATTTTCCCTGAGTTTTTAAATTTTATTTTCAGTGCTATTGAACTTTGTGACTTGTCGATTGTTTTTGGCCTTGTAAGTCAAGGAGAAAAAAAGAGAATAATCAAATGAATTATCCTAATAGTTAAAAGCTTGAAGAGCAAAGAACATACTACAAACGACATGACTATTTATGATCAGCATAATAATAAAAAGGTAAAATTCTCAAGTCAGAATTTAAAACTTTGCAGTTTGTTCATTCTTCATACATTGAGCATCTCTCATTTATCTCAAACTCTCAAAGGTAATAATCATCCTATAGATATATAGTGCATTCCCTTACTCACCAAACATTTTGTTTTCCAGGAATTTTGAAGTCATCTTCAAATACCATATATTAATCCAAAACACCCTTTCCTGCTAAAAAATTAAAGTTCCTAATCATAATAACTGAGCTAATATGCTAATATGATTCACTCACCTGCACTGAATATTAAGTAAGAAAGAGCCAGTTTTAGAAGTTAGTCTTTGGCTTGGATATTACTTTAGTAATTTTCTTCCAGGAGGAAAATATCTAAATGTATAATTGCTTTAAAAGTAGTAAAAATCATGTCACAAACATATCTATTTAACTTCTCAATTGGGATCATTCTCTAAAATTTACTACCAGATGATTTCAAAATAGTTGTCTTTGATTTTTATTCTTCATTTCCTTATCTACCCTTTTATCAGTAGGTATGGTGATTCTCTCTCTCAAATTCATTATGCTATTCCCGACCATATTCATCACTTTTCTGAATGATAAAAGCCAAACATCTACTTGTGTGCTCCCTCAGTCTTGCCCCATGCAATCTATTCTGTGCACAGCATCTGTGTGTACAGAATTAATTATAAAGCTATATATAGCATTCTGCTACTCTTAGGATAATGTAAGGTCCTCTAGACTAGGCACTTCTATGTGTGCACTAAGAACACTATATTTCATATAATTCTTGTTTTAATTGTCTTTCTCCTTCTATTAGATTAGAAAAATCCATGAGGGCAAGGAATGTGCTTTCCTCTCTCCCTAGCACTTAGCCCTATGCCAGAAACTCACTCAATGTATAATTTTGAACACATACAGTCAGCTGGCTTATAATGTGACTATAAAAGATTATCCACAGCAAGAACTTGGAAGATAAAATATAACTAGGAAAAATGCAAGGAAATAATGGAGGGGAGCTCATTGAAGTAAGTGGAAAAAAGCTTTTTGAAGATTTTAAAACAGAATTTCAAAATATAATTTTCTTACATGTAAGAAAGAAAAAAATATATATTTAATTTAGTCCAAGTTCTAAATGTAGCAATACCTATAGTGTATCATTCTATATTAAATCAATAGATAATTTTTTAAAAATTTGTTAACTACCTTCACCACGTATATCCTCCAAGTTATGTAGTTTGTCACTGACATCAATAAAATATAGATGAAAGGAAGATTTATCTTGCTCTACTAAATAAGAAAAATCTTAGCAATTCTGGCTAAATGTAGTAAATTGGATAAATGCATGCATTTCCATTTCCTTGCCCAAATCTGACTAAAATAATAGTAAATGGATTTTAAAATGTATCATACAATAAAGACAAAGAGAATCAGAAGAGAAATGGCCTCAGATTTTTGGACAGTGGAATGCTGATGTAGACTTGGCACCTAACTTAGTGAATGGGTGCCTAACCACCTGTTGAGGTCCTATCAGTGAAAAGCAGGTTGATTCACATGAAGAACAGCAGACAGCTCAGGTGTTGGGGCTAGCAGGTGTTTTCTCTCAACAGTAGAATTTAGGAGTAGTGGTAAAAACAAGGGTATCAGTTGTAAACTTCCCACCACATCACAAAATCAGGAGCTTCTCCTTCCACAAAACATGCAAGAGAAGAGTTATTTATTCTGAATGAAAATGGACTAAAGGTTTGTGGCCTGAGCAACACTATCCACAGCAGAGGACAAGATTAAGACAGCATTCTAAAAACAGGAACTAAGTGAAAGTCTACAGTTTGAACAGTGGGTGAGACCTTCACCCTATTACCTTTCTTATCTCCTAGAAAGCATCTTCCAGGCATATCCCTCACAAGATATCTCAGATATGGAACACCCCATAGAAACAACATAAAAAAATAACATTACTTCCAGCCAAGATGTAGGCCTAGACTGACATGCTCCATCTCCCTCCACAACTAAGAAGGACTACAACTATCGCAAAACCAGAAATAACCAAAAGTTCCAGAAAATAAAGCTACATGGAAGTCCAACATATGAAGTTATAAACAAGTAGTGCTTGTCCGGATGGGTAGGAGGGGCAAAGCTGGGGTGGAGAGGTCAAGCTGTGTCAGCGGTGGCAGCAGTGGCGATCAGCAGTAGGACTGTGGTAAGCACAGATGCCTGTATTTAAGAGGAGGTGAGAAGCACCAGGGGAGCACCCCCAGCTGCAGACCAAACCCGTCAGCTCGCAATTCCAATGCCAGGGAAGGCAGATCCCTATTGCCTCAGACTGTGAGACTCACAGGGTGTGGGGACAGAGGAGGAGGCTCCCGGTCTCTCAGCAAAGACAGAATGGCAGGAATCCATCTTGGACCCCTTACCCCCACACAAAACGCCACAGTGTGGTGAGAAGGGTTGTCTGGTAGTGATGAGTGCATGGGGCTCCACCCACTATAGCATAGGAGGTATGACAGCCCCATCCAGGAAGCAAAAAACTGCCAGGATGGCGGGAATAATGATAGAGATCCCAATCATGCAGCTGACCAGAAAGCAAATACATGAATTAATCGACGAGCAGATAGAAAACCTTTCTGAGGCTCAGTTCAGAGCTATAGATATAAGACAGCTCACAGAAATAACAGCAGGACTTAATCAAGATGGAGAAGGAATGAAGGCTAGTGAACAAAAACACATACAAAACAAGTGGTGAGGGAAGGAAAGCCATGGTTCAAATCAACAAATTGGAACATAGGGAAGGAACAAACAGTCAAACAGTGCAGAAAGAGGAAAGAAAAAATGAGGAAAATGAGGAGAAGCTCAGAAACCTCTGGGAAAACTATAAGAAAGAGAACATCCAAATTATAGGGTTGCCAGAAGGTAAAGAAGAAGAACTAGAAATAGAAAAATTATGTGAAAAAATAATGGAGCAGAACTTCCCTAACTTAGGGAAGGAATTAGACTTACAGGTCCAGGAAACACAGAGAGTTCCAAAACAACCAGACCCAGGGAGAACCACACCAAGACACATTATAATCAAAATGTCAAAAATTGAAGATTAAGAGAAAATCTTAAGAGCAGCAAGAGAGAAGAGAATTACATACAAAGGGGTCGCAATAAGACTGTCAGCTGATTTCTGAAAAGAAACTCTGCAGGCAAGAAGGCACTGGCAAGAAATATTCAAAGTAATGAACATCAAAAACCTACAACCATGATTACTCAATCCAGCAAAGCCGTCATTCAGAATAGAAGGGTAGAGAAAGTGCCTCCAGGACAAAGTAAAACTGAAGGAGTTCATCAGATCCAAACTACTGTTATATGAGATATTAAAAGGACTTGTTTAGAAGAAGGAGGATCAAAACTATGAACATTAAAATGAAAACTGTATCACAACAACCAACAACAGAAGCTAGAGAATTGAAACAAAAGCAAACTAAGTAGGCAACGAGAGTGGAAAAACAATTAATAGGTATGGGGAACATATAGGGGGGACGTCAGCGGGGAGGGGGAAGGGGGAAAGGGAGGGAGATGATGCAGGAATTAAGAAACATAGTAAGAGGGAGTGGAGTAGATAGGAAAATGTTGATAACTATATGCACAACCACTGTGCATGGACTAAGTTGGGGGTACAACTGGAGGGAGGGGGGTCACTGGATGGAGGGGAGAAGAGGGAAAAAATATTGGGACAACTGTAACAGCATAATCAATAAAACATATTTTAAAAAAGCTAACAAACATCAATAAAAAAGCAATAAAACTAGGGTTATCCCAACCTCTATTAACGAAGACTTGGCCATCTTCTCACACTATCCAAGATGACCAAATAAATCCTTAGGAATGAAACCCATTTTTTAAAACTGTATATATAAACTACTTAACTGGTAAAAAAAAATAATAACTTAGTGACACTAGTAGTTGACAATTCTTCACAAAAAGGGAAGGAGGAGAGGAGGGGAAAAGGTGGGAGAGGAAAAGAGTAAGAAGAAAGATGAAGGAAAAATTTAACTCCTGTTACATGCTTAGAAATGCCATCAGGAACTTGCCCTCCAATAAATAAACTTTTCAGTAAAACCTATCACCGAAGAAGAACAGATAAAAAAGTGGATAGAAAATAGAGATAAGGTATAAAAAAGAACAAATCTCAGAAAACATATAATAGCTGCAAAAAAATGCTATAAAGAAGTTAATGCTCTTTAGAAAAAGGAAAAGTTAATCAGAGAACACAAGTAAATTCATGCAAATCAAAAAATAAGTTATATCAGTGAGTAAAAGAAGCCAAAAGGGAAGAGAAATTATATGAGAGAGAGAGAGACAGAGAGACAGACAGAGAGTCAGTCAGTGGAGGTGATTCATAAAGAGTTCTAGAAAAAGGGAACAAAGCGAATATTAGTGGACTGGGAAGAACCACTGGAAATTCAGTGAGTTTGCACACATAACCCCAAGGCATATCTGAATGCAATTTCAGAGCACTGGACAAAATAAAAGAAGAAAGGACTATATAGAGGAAGAAAGGGTCACACAGAAAGGATGAGGAGTCAGAACAGCAGCCAAATTTTTCAACAGCAGAGCACATCCTTAGAATGTTTGAGAGGGAGGAGAAACAAGATGGCGGAGGAGTAAGTGGAAGCTACACTAACCTCCTCCCACAACTAGTCAGGATTTACAACCTAATTTTGGAGAAATCATCTGGAACAACCAACAAAATACTAGCTGGAGAAAAGT
The DNA here is from genome assembly GCF_987537825.1 of Furipterus horrens. Taxonomy (NCBI): domain Eukaryota; kingdom Metazoa; phylum Chordata; class Mammalia; order Chiroptera; family Furipteridae; genus Furipterus; species Furipterus horrens. The sequence continues at coordinate 74,757,359 of NW_028327177.1, forward strand.
TTTATAACCACGGAGAGACAGAAAGGCCACTAAATCACAACGTGACCGGTAGGGAGTGCAGAGACATGGAAGGGCTGGCTGGGCTCCCACGGGTGGCAGCTGAAGGGACTGAGAAACAGCTCAGGAGCTGGGGGTTCCCCCTGAGAAGGGCAGGGTCTAAACCCCCAGCTGGGCTTCCCAGCCTACAGCAACAGAGTGGAAAGTAAAATAGTATCCAGCTGAGAAAAGCGAAAAGCCACAGGGTTTCTTGCTAGCTGGAGAGAAACAGGGGGATAAAAAGAGCTCTTAAGCGGATCACATACAAAAATATTTTACCCCCACTTACCCTGGGCTCAAGCAGAGGGAAGGCAGAGAGGACTGGAGATGCTTGGGGAGAGTTTGGTATGGTGGATTTGAGGGGAGAGCTGGGGAAGCGGCCGACCGGGTCCCAGTGCTGACTCATCCCCAGTACTGCAGGCAGACCATTCCCCCACTCCAAGTGGCATCATCCTGAGGGAAACAGAAGCCCTGCCTACAGGAATTAAGCTGCCACACCCACGGTCCTTAAACCTGATGGCTAATCACAGATTGAATAGATTAACAACTAAAGAAGACAGACAAAGGCAGTAGATCCCTGGAAGTCTCCAACAGGTTGCCGAGGCCCAGACTGGTACAGGATCTGACACCACCAGTGGCAGATCCAGGAAGTGCAGATCATTCTAAGAAGCACCAACAAACAATAGGAGTCACAAAAATGGGGAGACAGAGAAACAACCCCCCATCGAAAGGAAAGAAAGAATCCCCAGAAAGAGTGCTAAATAAAATAGAAGAGAGCAAACTATCAGACATGGAATTCAAAACATAGATTATGGAGAAGATCAATGAGCTCAGCGGAAACTACAAAGAACTCCAGAAAAACTACAAGGAACTTACTGAGAATTACACCAGCATGAAAAAGAACATGGAAGCTATCAATAAGAGCCAGGAGGAAATGAAGAATACGATCTCTGAATTGAAGAACACAGTAGAAGGAATTAAAAGCAGGCTAGAGGAAGCAGAAGATCGGATCAGCGAGCTGGAGGACAACTTAGACAAAAACTCTCAGACAATGCAACAAAATGAAAAAAGACTGAGCAAGACGGAAGAGGTTCTAAGACAGCTGCAGGACAACATGAAACGTAATAATATCCGTATCATAGGAATTCCAGAAGGAGAAGAAGAAGAGCAAGAGATAGAAAACCTCTTTCAAAAACTAATGACAGAAAACTTCCCTCACATGAGGAGAGAAAGAGTCACGCAAGTCCAGGAACCACAGAGGGTCCCAATGAAGATGAACCCCAACAGGCCCACGTCAAGACACATCATAATTAAAATGGCAACATTCAAAGACAAAGAGAGGATCCTAAAAGCAGCAAGAGAGAAACAACTAATAACATACAAAGGAACTCCAATAAGGCTATCATCAAATTTCTCAGCAGAAACACTACAAGCCAGAAGGGAATGGCAAAAAATATTCCAAGCAATGAAAAACAAAGGCCTACAACCAAGAATACTCTACCCAGCAAGGCTCTCATTCAGAATGAAAGGTGAAATAAAGAGTTTCCAAGACAAAAGAAGGCTAAAAGAATACATCTCCACCAAACCAGCATTGCAAGAGATGCTAAAGGGTCTGCTTTAAGAAGATGTAGAAACAGAGAGAGACAGAGAGGAACACGAGTACAAAGGGGGAAAATGACAATGAATAAGTACTGAAAGAAAGAAGGAACTTCTACCATTTGCAACAACATGGTTGGAACTAGAGAGAATTATGCTTAGCAAAATAAGCCAGGCAACAAAAATAACTTATGCTATCACCTATTACAGGAAACTAATGAACAACACAAACAAATGAGCAAGATTGAACCAGAGGTATGTAAACAAGGAATAAACTAACAGTAACAAAGGAGGAGATGGGAGGGAGAGAAGGGGGTAAGAAGGGGAAGGGTCTAGTCAAAGAACATGTATAAATGACCCATGGACATGGACAACTGGGTGGGGACTGAATGTGGGAGAAGGTGGGGGCAGGGTGCAGGGAAGCAAGAGGGGGAAAAAGTGGGACAACTGTAATGGAAAAAAAAACTTTTTAGTGGAGGAAAAATAAAAATATAAAGAATAGAAATGCAAGTTCAGTGAATATTAGAAGGACAAGGATTTTCCTTCACACTGTATATTTTTCTCCTTATCTGATCCCTCCAGAGTTCGACATTCTAAAGAAGTAAGTAATGACATAAGTTTCTTTGCATAAAACTAATAAGACCAGTTGTTAATAGAGGTTTTTTTTTGTTTTTTTGTTTTTAACTAAGACTTTGAATGGAATGTCATGCCTAAAGGAGACATGCTTGGACTTTGGTTGTTACCAAAAAGCTCTGAGGAACTGGGATTGACTTTCAAAGGTAATAAAAGTCCACAAGATAAAAGGCCTGGTACCTTGGGTGGATGCGTGGTCCATGGCAATCTTTCCAGGGAAGGAATGAAGGCTGTTTTCCTGAAAGATGGCTATATGGGACCTTAAGGCACAATGGAAATGCAGAAGGACTTGGAAAAGACAGGTGTTTACAGGCAAGGCTGAATGCCAGATATGTGGTTCTGCTTCTGTGCCCTGAAGAGCAGACTGAAGATCACCCTAAATGTTCCTTGCATAAGTTCCAGCAAAGCAGAACTAAAGATCATAAGTGATCATTTTCTGCTCTTGTGTTTATGCAAGTGAGCAGGATAAATTAAAAACGGACTTAATGCAGTCCCTTTAATGACAAGGAGGGTAATCTTAGGGAGAAAAATCGCGATTCAAGGAGAATCACAATGCTCAGTGGTAGACTATAAAGTAGTGCAGCTAACCATCTTTAAAGTTTCTTTTCTTTTCATTTAAAATTTGTTTTCATTTGAAAGTTAAACTATGTCTGTGGCATTATCAAAGATGTTTAATTTACAGGCAAGAAGAATGTCAAATGTCTTGCAACTGGATGTCTTTCCAATAAGATAGTCTTACAGATTTAGACACTTGTTTGTGGGTTATATTGCATAAATTAACATGTGTTTTCTGTTTTCAAAGGGCATAAGCCTATGATCTCATTACCTGAGTGATTGTCTGTGCATATAGGCCTCACTTAATCCTGTCTGCAGCGCTGCCTCCTGAGACTCAATGGTTTGGCTGAACCAAGTGGATGAGTTTGTGAAGAATGGGGTTGTCTGTGGGCTTCACTTTAAAACTGGTTTCTCTTTTCTGTCCTAAAGGCTTGGACAGAAAGAGCACAGAGGGCTGAGAGTGGGGAAACCTAAAATATTTCCCTCAGCCCAAACTAAGTATAATGGGCTAAAGGGTTTTGGAGAGGTGAGATGTACCTGGCACACCTTCCTCCAAAGAAGCCTTTCTTTTTTCTAATGTGGGACATTGAAAAATTAATACCTGTCTTTTGTTATCTAGTGTTTATGGATTGAATGATGTCCTTTAACCTGTTGCCAAATCTGTTGCCTCCAGAATACAACAAGAGTGCCAGCCTGTTAAATCAAGCATGCCATTGTCCGGGAACAGCCAACCAACCTGGAGTCTGCACGATCCTTCCCCATGTGGGAAGGCTAACCTCCCCACCACACCCTTATTAGGGATTTCTGGACCCAAGGGTAGGTAGGACAACGTCCATGTCCAGTTTGAAGCAGCTAGAGGAGCTCGAGACCTTTGCTCATTGTTTTTTTATAAGATTATGAAAAGTCTTAAGTCTGAGAAGAAGGGATTGTTATTTTTTATTGTTAAAATAATTAATTAATTAATTATTTTTTAAAAAAGAAGACGAATATATGAAAGGGTGAGGCAGGAGAGCTTGTATGTATGACCCATGGGCATGAACTTGGGGGGGGATTGTTGGGAGGGGTGCTGGGAGGAGGGGAGCAAAGGGGAAAAAATTGGAACTATTGTAACAATAAATAAAATATACTTTAAAAAAATGTTTGAGAGGAAACAATGGTCAACCTATAATTCTAAATCTGAACAAATTATAAAGTGAATGTGAGATTAGATTAACAACTGTTTAAAGAGTAAAAGTGCTCACATTTATATTCCTACATCTTTTCTTAGAAAGGCAAGAAATGATGTACTCCACTTGAAGGAATAAACCCAGGGATCCCACATGGGAAATGATTCAAGGAATTCCAAGGATAATATGAAGGGAAGTCCCAGGGTGATGGCTGTGAGGCAGGAAGTTGAAATAACAAGTTCCTTGACTATATTGATAGAAATTTTATAGTTCTGTGAAAGAATATGAGAAGAATTAATGATTTCTATATACAAAAGTAAATTAAAGAGGGGAAAGAAAATTATTAACAAATTCAAGAAAAAATTTAAAAGCCATAAAGGAGAGAAATGTACTGTAGTATTTGATTCAGATGGGAACACAGATTACTTAATTATAAGAAATGCAAGCACTAAGTATTAAATAAAATATAACTCTACTGGGAGTATGGAATGAGAAAAAAATATGAGTTGGGCAAGGGTGGGATGAGTGCTAAATCCTCAATTTGCATTTTACAAGGTAATAACAATATCTAAGATTGTTTAATCAAAAAGAGAAAGGATAAGCAAACAATTTAAACACATGGAAGTAAATGTCAGCAAGCAGCTGAAAGAGGTGAAGGTTTCCTTTTTTTAAAGTATATTTTATTGATTATATTGTTACAGTAGTTCAGATTTTTTCCCCTTTGCTCCCCTCTGCCCAGCACCACCCCTCCCCCATCACCCCCTCCACCCCCCAATTCATGCCCATGGGTTGTACATACAAGTTCTCTGGCTTCACCCTTTCATATATCATTCTTTTTTTAAAAAATAATTAATTAATTAGTTAAATATTTTAACAATTAAAAAAACAATCCCTCCCTCTCAGACTTGAGACCCTTTACAATCTTATAAAGGACAATGGACGAAGGTCTCGAGCTCCTCTAGCTGCTTCAAGCTGGACATGGTCATCGTCCTACCCTTCCCCATGTGGGAAGGCCACCCCCCGCACACACACACACACACCCTTATTAGGGATTTCTGGACCCAAGAGATGAAGGTTTCTCGGTAGAGGTGTTCACAGGTGAGTTAACTAAAGAAGTGACCACCATTTTCCAATAAAGCTTTATAGTTCTATTTAACATTTGAAATTATGTACACAAACTACTAAAATAAAAATTGGAAGAAGAAAAAAGCAAATCATCTTAAATTCATTTATTCCTTAGTGACAGGTTTTGTTTATATGGAAATTGCAATCTCCAGAGCTCCACCCATGCCTGCCCTCAAATAAGTTTTTTTAAAGGCCCTAGGGAGAGAGTGAAAAATGGCGGCAGAGTAGCTAGCAGCCCTGTCAACTTGCTCCCATCCCAAACCGAACTTGGAGTGAAAACACAGAATGGAAAGTCAAGGAGAGCAGCGGTGAGTAAGCGCAAACACGGACGGGAACATGGGGACTGAAGAGGAGCAGCCAAGAACCCATGCATGCAGGGCTCTTGTGGGAACCTGTGCTTCCTAAGCAGGGACCAGCCACCGCTGCCAAGCCTAGCACTTCTGGGTGCACAGTGTAGAGACAGCTGCTGATCGGCTCAGGAGCCATGAGCTACTGGGGAGGAGAGAAAAGGCCTGGGAGGTGCGGTCCCTAGCAACTGCCTGCCCTAGGTGGAAGATCGCTGGAAGGAGCAGGGCTGGGACTCCACCACTGCCCCGTATTACTGAATCACCACAAGGCTCTTACCGGTGTCATGCCACCCAGGGAAAGATCCAGTTAGAAACTTTATATTCAAAAGTCGGAGGCTCAGGAAAGCACAGGCCAGCCCAGACCATGAGAGACTGTGATTTTGCGGGAGGGAGTCCGCATGGAAAACCAGACACCCCGGGATGGGTACTACAATGAGAGGACCACACAGAGACTTTTAAAAGGGGACCTGAGGCAAGACCTGAGACTATACAGAGACCAGGGGTTTGCTTGCCTTTTGGCGGGCACAGTGGCTCTGCTAAACAAAAACTCAGAGGGACACAGTGCACAGCAGGACCAGGGGCTGGGACCAGACCCAGTCTGGCTTAGAGCAGAGGGTAGGTCAGAGAGGAAAATATGACAGAGCAACCAGGGAGAGAACAGCAAGCTCAGTACTGGGAGGCAGGAACTGAATGCAGGAGTACCCTGCTGAGAACATTTCTGCAGGGGAAAGAAGAAAAAACTCTGAAAAGACCCTTCACCAGACACCAGGAGCTACACAGTTTCTAGAGCCAAGGAGGCACAAACCTCCCCCTTGCATAGCTTTTAAACAGCCATATGTTGCCCTTCAAGCTAGAGCCTAATGCATCACCAGGTTTTATATTATAGTTTATTTCAAACCTCATATATTGCCCCCTCTTTTTCTTACCCCCATTTGCCTTCTTCCTTTCTCTTTTTACCTTGGATTTAAGTTCTATTTTTCTCTAGCTACGACTTATTTTTATTCTCCACTCTTACTACTCCCCTCCCCTGCCTCCAGCCTCTCAAAACCATTTGTGATTATCATTAGCTATCTTAAATTCTTTTACCTGTTCTTAAAATACCCATATTCATGCCTCACCTTTATTAATCTTACTCCGTACTGTGGATAAGGTGGTTGTTAATACATTTCTTCAATCTCATATCTACATAGTCACTATTTTTGTATTTTAAATCTCAAATTTTATCACTCCCCTCTCCTACTCCATCTTGCCTTCCTCCTGTACTTTATATTTTTCATTTTAAATGTAACTTTTTCCCTGTCTTAGCCTGGTTTTCATTCCTCACTTTAAGTACTCCTTCTCCCTCTACCCTCTCCTCCCTCTAATACCCAACCCACCTATATAAATATTAGCTCATTTGTTGTTGATAGTGTTGGAAGGGATCCTTTTCTCCAGTTAGATCCCTATTACTTCTTACATTTTTGTTTTTTGGTTTTTTCCTTCTTTTTCTCCCATTATTGGTTGGTGCAAAAGTAATGTCCGACTTTTTTAAAAGGAAGTTTTAGATAGTATTTATTAAATTTGTGCCTCTTCTTATAATTTTTTGACATCACTGACTAATTTATACCTTATTTTTCAGATTATCAAAGTACTGTTCATAATCATAAGCAATATTTGCATCCATGTTCATCCCATCTAAAAGCCACATTAGAAATGTTTTACTCTATGAGTTTCATAAAGGTGCCAATGAAAGTACAGCAGCAAAGTCTATTCAGAACGCTTATGGGGATGATGCAGTGACTGAAAGAATTTCCAAGAGGTGGTTTTCCCATTTCTGAAGTGGGGATTTCAGTTTGAAAACTGAGCCAAAAGAGGGTCATCCAAAAAAACTTGATTCCGAAGTGTTGGAAGCTATTGTCACAGAAAACCCCAGCATTACCTCTAAGGAACTTGCAGAACAATTTAACGTAGCCCATACAACCATGCTACACCAACTAAAAAGGATCAGAAAGGTTTCAGTAGTTGGAAAATGGGTCCCACATGAACTGTCTCCAGAGAATCTGCAACGGTGTGTTGCTTGTTGTGAATCATTGCTTCCACGACACTTTTAGGCACCGTTTTTAGGTAGGCTTGTTACGGTGCTGAGAAGTGGATCCTTTACCATAACATTAAATGCCACCAATCGTGGATCAATTGAGGAGGAAGAAGAGTTCAATAACCAAGAGGAGGACTTCATCCAAAGAAGATCATGTTGAGTATATGGTGGTATATGGAAGGAATTGTCCATTACGAACTATTAGACAACAATCAATTACTGCTAATCTTTACTGTGAACAACTTTGTCATTTAAAAGCAGCTTTGAATCAGGAGTGACCTTCCTTAATCAATAGAAAGGGTGTCATCTTCCATCACAATAATGCTCATCCTCACACAGCTCAACTCACCAAAAATTTCTTATAAGCGCTTGGTTGAGAAATATTGCTTCATCCTCCATATTCTACTGACCTTGCTCCTTCTGATTATCACTTGTTTTGGGAACTACAGAACCATTTTGATGGTCTTAGGTTGACATCAAGAGAAGAGGCTGAAAATGAGTTGGATTCACATTTTGCTTCAAAACCTAAAAAATTTTACAAGCGTGGCATTTATAAGCTAGTTGACAGATGGAATGCAGTTCTAGAAAGCAAAGGAGATTATATTAATGAATAAACATTTTCATAATCATGGGCTTTTTCATTTTTAAAATAGACCTCAAATTGGACATTATTTATGTACCAACCTTATATTTAAATTTAGGCTTAAGCCTAATACTATATGCTTCCCTTCTCTTACTCTACTCAACCTTCCCTCCTCTCTTTTTCTCCTGTGAGGTAAATTTTACCTTTTTTTCTATGCCTCATCTGTATTCCCCACTCTTATTATTCTTCCCCCCTCTACTCTCACAAAATCACTTTTCTCTGTTAGTCATCTCATATTTGTTTTTCCTTTCTTATAACAGTCTTAATCACTTTACACCTGTGTTAATATTGGCTTACTTGCTGTTGATAATGTGGTTGTGGCTGGGGGTTATTTTGGTGACTGTGATCTGTTTCCTGGGCTGTTTGGTTTTGTTCTGACAGCACCAGTACAATGGAATAAAAGACGTGGTGGGCAGAGTGACCTTCAATCAGCCAGCTAGAGAGAAGGACCCACCAAAGAATGACCCAACAACAACCAAAACACAATCACAACCAGAAAGCCCACAAAAACAGCAAAAAAGGACCATCCAAGACCATCAAGCTCAAGAACTCACAGGAACTATACCACTAAGTCCCGCAGTTCTCCTAACCCAGAAGGTTACACCACAAAGACAGGGAGGAAAAGCAGACCAAGCTAATACACAGAAACAAGTAAGAAGAGTCATCTAAAATGAGGAGACAAAGAAACAACCATCAATTGAAAGGAAAGGAAGAATCCCTAGGAAGACTGCTAAATGAAATCAAAGCAAGCAAACTATCAGACCTTGCGTTCAAATTAATAGTTATAAGGAAGCTCAACAAGCTCAATGAGAACTACAAAGAACTCCAAGAAAGCTATAAGAAACTTACTGCAAATTATAGCAGCATGAAAGAGGACATAGAAACTACCAATAAAAGCCATGAAGAAATGAAAAATTCAATTGCTGAAATGAAGAACACAGCAGAGGAATTAAAAGCAGGTCAGGTGAAGATGAAGCAGAGGATTGAATCAACAAGCTGGAGGACAAAGAAGTAAAAAATTCCCAGCCAGAGTAACAAAATGCAAAAAGGTTAAAAAATGAAGAGGCATTAAGAGAGATACAGGGCAACATGAAACATAATAATATCCATATAAGAGGGATACCAGAAGGAGAAGAAGAAGAACAAGGGATATAAAACCTGTTTGAAAAAAATAATGACAGAAAACTTCCCTAACTAGGTGAGAGAAAATGTCCCACAAATCCAATAAGTATAGAGGGTCCCAATGGAGATGAACCCAAGACACATAATAAGTAAAATGACAAAATTCAAAGACAAAGAGAGAATCTTAAAGGCAGCAAGAGAAAAACAACTTATAACATACAAGGGTGATCCAATAAGGCTACCAGAAGATTTCTCAACAGAAACACTTCAAGCCAGAAAGGAAAGGCAAAAAATATTCCAAGCAATGAAAAGCAAAGGCCTACAACCAATACTACCCAGCAAGGCTCTCATTCAAAATGGAATGGGAAATAGGAAGTTTCCCAGAAAAAAGGCTAAAAAAATATATATTTCCACCAAATTAGCATTACAAGACAAGCTGAAGGCACTGCTTAAAGAAGATGAAGAAAGAGAGAGGGGAACACAGGTACAAATGGAAAAATGGTAATGAACAAATACCTATTGGTAATAACCTTAAAGGTAAATGGGATATATGCTACAATCAAAAGACATAGGGTAGCTGAATGAATAAGAAAATATGACCCTCAGATATGCTGCTACTAGAGACCCACCTCAAAACAAAGGATCTGCCAGGCTGCAAGTAAAAAGATGGAAAAAAAATATTCCCAGCAAATGGACATAAAAAAAAAGCTGTGGAAGCAATACTTAAAGCAGACAAAATAGACTTCAAAACAAAGGCCATAAAAAGAGACAATGAAGCACATTTTACAATAACTAAGGGAAAAAGCCATCAAGAAGATATAACCCTGGTAAACATACATGCAACCAACATAGGAGCACCCAAATATATAAGGAAAATCTTGGAGGACTTCAAGAAAGATACAGACAGCAACACACTCATAGCAGAGGATTTTAACACCCCACTGTCAACAATGGATAGATCTTCCAACAAAGAATCAACAAGGATGTTGTGGCACTGAACAACACTCTAGATCAAAGGTACTTAATTGATACACACAGACTCTTACACCCAATGAAGCAAAATATATAATCTTTTCAAATCCACATGGAACATTTTCAAATATAGAGCACATGGTAGGACACAAAACAGCCTCAACAAATTCAAGAAAATTGAAATCATATCAAGCTATCTCTAGGACCATAATGACTTGAAACTAGAAACCAACCTCAAGGAAAGAGAAAAATTCAAATTCATGCAGACTGAATAACATATTATTAAGCAATGAACGGGTTAACAATGAGATCAAGGAAGAAATCAAGAAGTTTCTGAATACAAGTGAAAATAAACACACAAGAGCCCAAAACCTATGGGACACAGGAAAGGCAGTCTGAAGAGAGAAAATCATAGCAATACAGGCCTACCTAAACAGGATAGAAAATTTTTAGATAAACAACCTAACCCTACATCTATAATAACTAGAGGAATAACAACAACAAAGCCCAGAGTAAGTACACGGAAGGAAGTAATTAAGATCAGAGCAGAATTAAATGACATAGAGACTAAAGAAAAATTCAAAAGATCAATAAATCCAGGAGCTCGTTCTTTGAAAAGATAAATAAACTTGTCAAGCCTTTAATCAGACTCATCAAGAAAAAAAGGGAGGACTCAAATAAATAAAATCAGAAACGATAGCTGAAAAATCACAACTGATACCACAGAAATACAAAGGATTGTAAGAATTACTATGAACAACTTTAAAACAAGAAGTTTGAAAACCTAGATGACCTGGGAAAATTTCTGAAAACATATAATCTTCCAAAACTGAATCAAGAAGAAGCAGAAAGCCTGACTAGACCAATAACAATGAGTGAAATTGAAGCAGTAATAAAAAAAACTCCCACACACAAAAGCCCTAGACCAGATGGCTTCATAGGAGAATTTCACAAACATTTAGAAAAGAACTAACTCCTATCCTTCTCAAACTATTCCAAAACATCCAAAAAGAGAGAAGACTCCTAAACTCTTTTTATAAAGCCAGTAATACCCTAACTCCAAAACCAGGTCAAGATACAACAAAGAAAGAAAGCTACAGACCAATATCACTGATTAATAGATATTAAAATCCCCAACAAATTAATGGCAAACTGGATCCAGGAACACATTAGAAAGATCATACACCACGATCAAGTGGAATTCATCCCAGGGATGCAAGGATGGTTTAATATTTGCAAATCAATAAACGTAATACACCACATAAACAAAATGAAAGACAAAGATCACATGATCAAATCAATAGATGCTGAAAAAGCATTTGATAAATACAACACCCATTTTTTATGAAAAAACCCAAAAATCTGGAAGAGAAGGAGCATACCTCAACACAATAAAGGCCATATACAAGAAACGTGAAGCCAGCACCATAGTCAATGGGCAAAAACTGAAAGCATTCCCCCTAAGATCAGGAAAAAGACAAGGATGTCCACTATGTCCATTCCTAATCAACATAGTTTTGGAAGTTCTAACCACAGCAATCAGACAAGAAAAAGAAATAAAAGGCATCCAAATTGGAAAAGAGGAAGTAAAACTGTCATTATTTGCAGATGACATGATAGTGTACATAGAAAACCCTACAGACTCCACAAAAAGCTACTCAACCTACTAAGTGAATTTGGCAAAAACAGCAATGTACAAAGTCAATATTCAGAAATCAAAGGCATTTCTGTACACCAACAATAAAATGTCAGAGATAGAAACTAGAAAAAAAAAGCCATTTACTATAGCAACAAGAAAAATAAAGTACCAAGGGATAAAATTAACCAAGAAAGTAAAAGACCTGTACTCGGAAAACTACATAATACTGAAGAAATAAATTAAGTAAGATACAAATAAATGAAAGCATATACCATGTTCATGGATGGGAAGAATCAACATCATTAAAATCTCCATATTACCCAAAGCAATTTATAGATTCAATGCAATCCCTATTAAAATACCAGTGACATATTTCACAGACCTAGAATAAATACTTCAAATATTCATATGGAACCAAAAAAGACCCCAAATAGCCACAGCAATCTTGAGGAAGAAGAACACACCAGAAGGAATCACAAAACCTGAAATCAAACTATACTACAAAGCCACTATAATCAAAACAGTCTGGTACTGGCACAAGAACAGACATAGAGATCAATGGAACAGAAAAGAGAGCCCAGAAATAACCCGGGTCTATATGGTCAACTGATATTTGACAAAGGGGAAAGAAACATAAAATGGAGTGAAAAGAGCCTCTTCAACAAATGGTGCTGGGAAAACTGGACAAGGACATGCAAAAAAATGAAACTAGAGCACCAACTTATACCATACACCAGAATAAACTCAAAATGGATCAAAGACTTGAATGTAAGGCATGACACCATAAAAGTCCTAGAGGAAACCATAGGCAAGAGAATTTCAGATATCCCGTGTAGCAATATGTTCACCGATGTATCTCCTAAGGCAAGGGAAATAAAGAAAAAACAAATGGGACTACATCAAACTAAAGAGTATGCTTAGCAAAGGGAAACCTCAGCAAGATGAAAAGAAAACCAACCATATGGGAAAACATATTTGTCAATGATACCTCAGACAAGGGTTTGATCTCCAAAATATATAAAGAACTTATATGACTCAACACCAAGAACATAGACAATCCAATTAAGAATGGGCAAAGGACCTGAACAAACATTTCTCCAAAGAGGACATACAGAGAGTCCATAGGCATATGAAAGAATGCTCAACATCACTAACCATCAGAGAGATGCAAACAAAAACCACAATGAGATGTCACCTCCCATAGGTCAGAATGGCCATCATCAACAAATCAACAAACAAGTGCTGGTGAGAATGTGGAGAAATGGGAACCCCAGTGCACTGTTGATGTGAATGCAACTGGTGCAGCCACTATGGAAAACAATATGGAATTTCCTCAGAAAATTAAAAACGGTACTGCCTTTATATCCAGCAATTCCATTGTTAGGATTATACCCAAAGAATCCTGAAACACCAATTCAAAAGAACCTATACACCTCTATGTTCATAGTAGCACTATTCACAATAGCCAAGTACTGGAAACAGCCTAAGTGCCAATCTGTAGATGAGTGAATCAAAAAACTGTGGTACATTCACACAATGGAATACTATGAAGCAGATAGAAAGAAGAAACTCCTACCATTTGTGACAACATAGATGGAACTAGAGAGAATTATGCTTAGTGAATAAGCCAAACAATGGAAAACAAATACTGTATGATATCACCTAATACAAGAAACTAATGAACAACGCAAATAATTAAGCAAAATTGAAATAGAGGCATGTAAACAAGGAACAGACTAACAGTGACCAGCAGGGAGGGAGAGAAAGTGGGTAAGAAGGGGAAAGGTCTAGTCAAGGAACTAGCATCAATGACCCAATGGCATGGACAATGGCGTGGTGACTGACTGTGGGAGAAGGGGTGGGCAGGGTGTGGGGAGCAATGGGGGAAAAAGTGGGACAACTGTAATAGAAAAACAATTAAAAATAAATAAATGAGAAAAAAACTGTGGTACATTTCCACAGTGGAATACTATGTGGCAGAAAGAAGGAATTTCCACTTTTTTGTGACAGCTGGATAGAACTACAGAGTATTATGCTAAGTGAAGTAAGCCAAGCTGTGAAACACAAATACCATATAATCTCACCTATAAGTGGAAACTAATGAACAAAACAAACAAACAAGCAGAGCAGAACCAGAGACATGGAAATAAGGAACAAAATGACAGCGACCTGAGAGGACAGGTGAGTGGGGTAATGGGGGCAAGAAGGGGAAGGGTCTTGTCAGGGAACAAGTATAAAGGATCCATGGACATGGACAACAAGTGGGAATTGACCATTGGGGGGTAGGGAGGCAGAGGAGATCAATAGGGGCAAATCTGGGACAACCGTAACTGAACAACTATAAAATTTTTAAAAAATAAAATATAATTGTTAGGGAATTTTATTTTCTACGGAGGCTGAATAATAAAAGAAAGCCTGTTTTTACTCTTCCTGACAGCATAAGTCATTATGAAATTAACTTTTAAAAATCAAACTTAGGGTTAAGGGTAAAAGTATAAAACAAGAACTCAACTTTTGCTTATATCAAATTATATATCTCTAAATTTTTATCCATTGGTTTATCTAATTACAGAGACCAGAGTTAATTCCCTTTATTTCATTTGTTTTTTAAATAAGAAAATTTTTGAGAAGTTATACTAAGAGTTTTTTCCTGAATCTATAAACTTGTACTTTGTGTTCCACTAAGGAGGTGAGAGTAGGGTGAAACTGCCATTAGCCAGGCAAAGGGAAACTAGTGCTCCTTCTCTCTTTTAGCCTATTCAGAAAGGCCCACTTTTGTAAATGAACCAAGCAGGTGATGCACCTTTTATCTAATTCACAGAAAATGCATTATATTCTAACTGTACCTCTTTCTCAAAAAGGCTCCATTTTAATCTGTTGATGGGTTTACATGGGACAAAACTATAAGACCATGAGCAGTGGTCAAATCCACGTGATCATGATCAACACTTACAGATTGATGTCATTGTAACAAATGCCTGATTACTTACCAGGAATGTGTTTCCACAGTGTCCACACATGACTCTTGTACCTTCCGGTTGGATTGGCAACACAGATTGAGCTGGTTGTTCTTCAGAAGTAAGCATTACTGGGCCAAGATTAATTATGCGTCTACTGTGGAAAGAGAACGGAAACAACTTAATTATCCCACCAATGGGCTGGGAAAAACCTGCTATGTATAGCCAAAAACATGTAATACAGCATTAAAAACGGTTTATAATAATTGTTTTTAAAATTAAGTGAATTAAGTATTTGGCTTTGGAACCAAAAAATAGCCAATATTTTAAACAACAACTTGGGAATCATTTAACTGCCATTTGCAGGTTCTTATAAGTTAAAATCAGAAAATAGTTCTTATTTCCTATATCTATGAAGACAACTTGAGTTTGGAAGAAGACTAAAGTAAAATATTCTACATCAACCAATAGTGTATGCCATGAAGGTATCAATGTGCTGAGTCACAGTGACATTTTTTAGAGAAAGCTGGCATTCATTCCTTGATGTCTACTTAGAATCAGACAAAAAAAGAAAGTGGGTGAACTCCTTTTCTTTCAGGCAGGATTGCAAATGATTTATATACTGGTCCAAAAGCCAGAAACCACACAAAAAAGCAGTCAGGGTCTTGATATTCTACAACCTGGGCAGAGCCTTGGTGACATTTGGCATGCGAAAAAACTCCAGAATTTATTGTACAGATTATGCTATATAGAAATTAGTGCAGCAGAAGGCAGGTACACAATGATGATTAAAACAGAAAACACTTAACTGTCTTTAAAGTTTCTTTTCATTTAAAATTTGTCTTTATTTGAAAGATAAACTATGTCTGTGGTATCATCAAAGATGTTTAATTTACAGGCAAGAAGAATGTCAAATGCCTTGCAACTGGATGTCTTTCCAATAAGACAGTCTTACAGATTTAGACACTTGTTTGTGGGTTATGTTGCATAAATTAACATGTGTTTTCTGTTTTCAAAGGGCATAAGCCTGTGATCTCATTACCTGAGTGATTGTCTGTACATATAGGCCTCACTTAATCTTGTCTACATCGCTGCCTCCTGAGACTCAATGGTTTGGCTGAACCAAGTGGATGGGTTGGTGAAGAATGGGATGGTCTGTGGGCTTCACTTTAAAACTGGTTTCTCTTTTCTATCCTAATGGCTTGGACAGAAAGGGCCCAGAGGTCTGAGAGGGGGGACACCTAAAATATTTCCCTCAGCCCAAACTAAGTATAATGGGCTAAAGGGTTTTGGACAGGTGAGATATGCCTTACACACCTTCCTCCAAAGAAGCTCTTTTTTCCCCTAATGTGGGACATTGAAAAATTAATACCTGCCTTTTGTCATCTAGTGGTTATGGATTGAATGATATCTTGTAACCATGTTGCCAAATCTGTTGCCCCCAGAATACAACAAGGATGCCAGCCTGTTAAACCAAGCACACCATTGTCCAGGGACAGCCAACTGACCTGGAGTCTGCAAGATCCTTCCCCATGTGAGAAGGCCACCCTCCCCTCCACACCCCAACTCTTATTAGAGATTTCTGGACCCAAGGGTAGGTAGGACGACGACCTTGTCCAGCTTGAAGCAGCTAGTGGAGCTCAAGACCTTCACCCATTGTCCTTTATACGATTATAAAGGGTCTTAAGTCTGAGAGGGAGAGGTTGTTATTTTTTATTGTTTAAAAATTAATTAATTTTTTTTTAAAGAATAATATAGGAAAGGGTGAAGTCCATGGGCATGGACTTGGGGGGTGGGTATCGCTGGGGGAGGGTAGCAAGGGGGAAAAGATTGGAACTATTGTAACAATATAATCAATAAAATATACTTAAAAATAAAAAAGAAATTCACAAGAAAAGTGAAAAAAATAAAAATAAAAATAAAACAGAAAACACTTCTAGGTTAAGATGAACTATATTAAAGGCAAGCTAATTAGTTATTTTTAAATAAGTTTAATAAGGAACTAATTTATCATAGTGCATTAAGTATGTACATAACATCAAGAAAACTTCCATTGCACATTCAGGAATATTATATCTTACAAATACTTGCAACCATTAATTTCAAACTAAGCATTTAATTCCTTTAACAAAAAAAATAATAAACTAGGTTCTGTAATTACTATAAGGACAATGACTCTTGTTTAGAACAATGCCTGGCACATATGAGCCTTAAAAAAATACTTGTTGGGATATGATTGTGGGAGAAGAGGTGGGCTGGGGGGCGGGGGGGAGCAATGGGAAAAAAATGGGACAACTGTAATTGAAAAACCAAAAAATAAAATTAAAAAAAAAAAAAAGTAGAACTAGGGTTTGAAACTTGTGTAACTCCAAAGTTCAGGCTCTTAAGCATTCTGATATACTGACTCCACAGTATATGAAATGATTGATGCATATTTTTAATAAATGTATTTTTATTGTGCTTGTGCAAAAAAAAAATACTTGTTGAATGAATAAATGAATCTTCATCTCTTACCAGTTGGGTCTCGGACAGCCTATTCGCCGAGATGTGTCCTTGCAAATGAGGAGACAGTTACAAGGGCATCTGACATATTTCTTCCCTGTTGGGGGATTTTTGATTGGCTAGATAAGGGAAGAAAATGCAAACACAATAAATTAACCAAAGTACAGATTAGTTTGTATGGGTCTTTTAACATGGGAGGAATATTTAGTGTACACCAAGAGTTGTTTTCTCTTTGAGGTTCACAAGACAAGCTCATCTCTCTGTCTGGCCAGTTGCAAACATTCACTGGGAACCTGTGCTCCTGTCTGGGAAGAGCAGGTTTTGTAAGAATAGTGGGCAAAGAGTATATGATAAATTTAAAGTTTTCCTAAACTTTCCTCACTAGAATATCAGAAGTGGTTAATTTTATGACAGCTTTTATTTTAGAAAAATTTATAACAGCACTTAATGGTTGTAGTCCTTTTTTTTTTTTTCCTTGAATTTTACAATCAATTTAAAAGCAAGAATAAGTAATATCAAAGAAGACACTTCCTTCAATCTTAGGACTTAAGCTTGTTAAATATCTATGGTGCACTGAGAGAAACATAATATCACTCCTGTGGCATTTCTACCAAAAATGTGTAACCTGAATATAACCATGAGAAAACATCAGATAAACCCAAATTCAGGAACATTATACAAAATATTTTCCATGTACTCTTGAAAAAATACCAAGGCAATAAAAGGTAAAGAAAGATTAAATTTCAGATAAAGATTAAAAAGACATGATAGCCAAATGCAGCATGTAATTCTACACTGATTTAGGGAACAGAAGTTTATTTTTAATATAATATTAGACAAACATGAATTAAGTCAAAAGATTAGATAACGGATTCTATCAACGTTAATTTCTTGCATTTGTTAATTTTCCTGTAAATGTGTAAGTGGATGTTTTATTTTTAAAGAAAATCACACTAAAATGTTTAGGGGTAGACAAGCACCCTGTCTGCAATTACCTTAAAAGTTATGAAAAAAGATAATTTATTTATTTAAAGAGAGAAAACTAATGTTACAAAATGTTAATATTTGGGGATTGTGCATAAAGAGCTCATGGGAAGTCTCTGTACAATCTACTATTATTTTTATAGCTTTTCTGTAAGTCTAAAGCTTATTTTTAAAATATTTTTTAAATTTAAGTTAATAATCTTGGTAGAAATATATAACAGTAATAAGCCACCTATATTTTATTAATCCATATTATATAGAAAATAAATCTCAACATCTCAAATTCACAAACATCCAGAATGTATTACTATACTATCAAAAATATCAAGAAAACCAGAATTTGGCTTAATTTTTGTATCACCAAATTTTGCCATTAAGTAAACATGTGCTTGGTAAATGGAAAGACTTGTTTTTATATTATATTCCCACCACACTTCTAGACCTCAGTTCCTTGTCTTGTAAAACAAGACTGTTGAACCAGAAAAGTTCAAGCATCAGCTTCAGTGCCAGCCCAGGCCATGTCACACCTGATCTATAGTGAAAGCAGCCAGTGGGGGTGGGGGGAATGACACTGTCCTTATGCAGAAGTTTTAATATTCTTACTTGGCACAGTAAACTTGCATGTTCCAGGCATTGTGCTGGGCAATTTACCCTCAACAGCAACACTATGAGGCAGGTATTAATATTATTTATTATTACTATTATACCACTTTTCAAGAGGAAACCACAATTTAGAGAAGTCCCCAAGTATATATCACTGCTAAGTGACAGAGCTAAGATTCAAACTCCAGTGTATTGACTTCCAAATCTCAGTCATCATCAGTTCTGTAGCCAACTAGCTCTACTCTTCAGGACTTCTCAAATTTTCCATTCAGTTGTCTTAGAAATTGCTTCTCCTTTAACCTTAAACTTTGTATTCTCTAAAGCTTGCTAAAATTTATCCATATTCTCTCTCTCTCTCTCTCTCTCTCTCTCTCTCTCTCTCTCTCTCTCTCTCTCTCTCTCTCTCTCTCATACACACACACACACACACACACGGGTTTTTTTCCATCTGCACAGGAATATCAGGTTCCTCACAGAGGTGTTTGACATGAGGACAATAAATCAGAGTAAAACTGAGCTGTGTTTGACCCTGGTCCATTATATGTGTTATTTTCAACTTAGAAATTCTCCTCACTCCTAGTTGCCTAACACCTCCTCAATTCATAAATCTAACACCAAATTACACAAAAAAATAGCAAGTAATGCTAAAGCACTCCTCAAAGACTTTTTCTCCACTTTTTTCCTCCTCTATAATGTTACTGATTCCACACAAGGCAATCTGATTGAATACTACTCATTTTCTCTGGAATATTCACAATTATTTACATTTCTTTATTTAGCAGGGGTAGTAATGACATAAAATTTTCAGCACAATTTCCTTTATGTCCAGAAGTAACTTATTCGTAGTCAAATCCTTTTGGTCTTGTATGAACTCATCACCTCTAAGTAGCCAGATTGAGGGTGGTGGCTAAATCCACTGTGACTTTTAGATTCTGGCATAAACAACCTAGTCTGTGTGTTTACTGCCAAGTGCAAATATAAAGTTTTAAAACTCATTTTATCCTGTTCATTAAAGAACAAACGTTTGTATGGCTGGAGTATTGTGTATTTTTGTCTGATATGATTTCAAATCCACCTGTTTATTACTTAAAGGAAGTGGTTTCAATCCACTTGTTTATGAGAAAGACTAAAAAAGGTTTTTTTCAGAAGTAAAGTTGTTTCAGGTCATCATCACCTGCTCTGTTGTGGATAAGCACACAGTGACTCTGGTGCTGAGAGCTTATCCACAAGACCAGGTAGAGAAGTAACTATGGCAAGGGGACCTTTAAGCTAAATACTAAGAGCCTCTGAAGTCTAGTGGAGAGTTTCTGTCTGAGCAAGGCACACTTTGCTGACCTCAACAGCTCTCCAATGATGCTGAAACATTTGTTCCTGCCTTGGCGAAGGGGACTCTTTGGGTGGATGTGTCTCTCAACTGTGTGGCTGTAGCTCTCGACTGTGCATCAGTCCTGGAGTGATAATCCCCAGAGCAGCCTCCAACACCAGTGCTTTGGTTCCCTAGGAGCATGACCTATCAACAAGGGACTTTGATTTTGGAGCTGGCAGCTGGAAGTCAGGTGAAGCTGGCTCTCTGAGAAAGGTCACCTCTGTTAAATTTGTATTTTATTCCTTTTGTCTCCCCTTGCCTGGAACAATAGTGTGATTAATCTGCCATTTGTTTGGACTCTGCTTTTCTGTTCTGACTTTTAAAGAGATACTGTCTTGTATTACATATTATTGGTTTGTGAGATTATTTTAATTCCTGTGACAAACCTGTGATAAATCAAAGACAGAATCAGTCTCTGATCATAATTTTGCTGCATCTCCCAAAACAAAAACAAAACAGTACAGGAACAGAAAAAAAGACCCACTAATATCAAATCCAGGTACACCTTCGGTATCTTTTTTAAATTACTATTTATATCTAACAACTCATATTTGCTTGCCAACTCTAAAAAGAGCACTTAGAAAATTAATGCTAATTAAATTTACTAAGTGTTCAACTTTTTTAAAAAAGCTCATTATCACCTATCTATAACAATAAAGTTCTCCAAATAATGTCCTTATAGAAAAAATATTCACAATAGAATATATTGTGTTGTAACTTAAGGTTTTATTTTATGACTTTTACATAAAACATATAAAGCCCAGGTTCCACATTTGATGTTTTTTAGAGACATAATAATACTCACTTTTTTAGACTTTTCTAAAGAGGAAAAGAATACAAATAACAAAAATTAAATTAATATTTAATTGCAGATTTGAGAGAGATTGACATTTTAAAAATAAAGCCTAACCATAAAAACAGAAATATATTGAATCTAGCCGGTATACACTTTACCAGTTTATTACTTTAAACTATAAAAATTTTACTTAAAATTTAGTTGCTTTTCCCAAGGCTCAGTAAAAAAAAAAAAATTGTCCTTCAAATTTTTTTAACGTTTCACCAAATTAATATCAAGTAAATGGAATAAAACATCAAACTTCTTGTAAACATTTTGGCACAGAAGTCAATAATAACTCATAATCAGAAAATCCATACTGACAACATACAGAAATAAAATAAATAAATAATTTTCCACATAAGTACAAAGTCCACATCTGTGGCACACTTCAGTATATTTTTACTTTACTGAAAATCAGATTGGATTTCATTATGAGGTGGATAAACACTGAAGATAATTATAAATAACTGTTTATGGTCAGTCTGTTTTAGAAAATAAAGAGCCAAATGGCATTATATTTAAATTCACCATGATATTTTTGTAATGAAGTAAGCTTTAAACACCTGGAAATATCCTTGCATGCTAAAAGAGACAGCCAGAAAGAAGAAAGAAAGGATAAAAATATACTCCATATCTGTGTCCACATTTACCTTTAAAGTACATTATTGGTGTACTTCCTTGAGGGAAAAGATCTCAGATAACAATTGATGCTTTTATTAATGGTAACCGTACTTACTGTAGCTTCACTGCAAACTGTGCACTTAACCACATGCTGGTGAAGTTTGCCATCCAAGTTGATGAGTGACTGGCACACGCGACAGTTTATCACTGGAATGCCACCAGCATCTGGACTGGCAATGGTGGTGTATGGAGGGGGGAGTTCCGCTGAAAAGATACCAGTCACTGAAATCAGTCACATATATTATAGCTGGTTTGAGCATATAAATAATAGAAGTAAAGTAGGAAACTATAAAAAATAACCCCTGTTCTTTTAGTTATGTGTTGAAAGCTAGTCAATTTATCACAGTTTCAGAGCAAAAATACACATGGGACTATCTTGTGAAGTAGAATTCCTAATTCCGATAAAATCCAAATCATTTTTCTAAGATCTATCCCAATAACCCAGTTCCCATTTACAAACCTATACCCAAATATCCACTGCATTTCTATGTGCAAACCTGTAGAGCTTTTATTAGAAAAGTGATGATTTATGCTTAAAAATATTATACTAACAATCTAACTACCAAGAAATAGAAATAATAAATAAAAGCAAAGTTTTTATTTTATTTTATTATTATTTTTCCATCCAATGCAGCTCAAGCCCCATTCAGAAGAGTGCAACATCACTACGTGGATGGGTAGGTGAAAGCAAGGTTTTTAAATAGCTTATAAATGTACAGATAAATAATGTAGCTGTCATGCTGAGTTTATACTAAAACCAGTGTAATAATTGCTAGTTATGACAAACAAAATAGAGTTTTGGTGTCAGTCAAGGAAAGACAAAAATGAACCTAGAGAAAACAAACATCAATATGGAACAAAGCTAGTTAGGATGGAACCAGTTAATTTCAGGCACAAAACAAAAATAAACTTAATTTTTTGTTTCAAATTTTTACTTAACATTAACAATCTAAGAGTTTCACTATAGTATGAGTTAAAAATACTCCAAGAAAAAAATGAAGAGATAGATAAAACAAGAGTAGCAAAATATTGATAATTGATTATATAATGATATAGAAGGTCATTTTGTTCTTACTATTATACTTTTGTATGTATTTGAAAATCTTCAGAATACAAAGATAGAGAGAGAGAGAGACTGTTTTTTGATAGTCCAAAGGTTGACTGATTGAGTAAAGGGCAGAAGACCAGTTTCAGAGTCCCATTTATCTACCAGAAGTATATACTTGTTAGGAAAATCAGACAAAAATGATCTAGATATACTACTCCATGATGGGTCTTCTAAGGGGGACGACCTAACATTCCTCTGTAGGTTTCTCAATTGAAAGCAGAATAGAACGCTTCAATGTGAAGTATTATCCTAGGATGCTTAGGACACATGATTGAAATCCCAAAAAAAGAACTGATATTTCAAGGGGTTCCTGTAACACTATAAAATACAATCACAATAGCTAATCATGAAAAGAGCTACTTTTGAAATAGAGATTTTTCTATCCAATGGATTGGATTCTGAACTCTGTGATATTTTTAAATGAGTAGAGCAGAGCTCACTATATATGTCTAAAATTCACATGTGACCACCTAGCATTGTTGCTGTTCATCACATAGATTTTTTTCAGTTTTGCAAAGGATTAGCAATAAATATTGTTCATTAAATGATCCATAAGAAGCTAAATTTCTGTGGCACCCAAGGCTCTGACCTAGCCACTCTAGAATGATGATACATAGACATTTCTGGGAGGTTTATACCAGAGGACTCCTGAACACTGAACTTCAAAAGGAACTATAGAGCCCTGGTGGCTCAATTGGTTGGAGCATTGTCCCATACAACAAAAGGTTGTGGGTTGAATTCTTGTTCACAGTACATACCTAGGTTGTAGGTTCAATCCTTGGTTGGGCTCATAAGGAAGGCAACCAACTGATGTTTCTCTCTCACTTCAATGTTTCTCTCTCACTCTCTCTCTCTCTCTCTCTCTCTCTCTCAAATCAATAAACATATCTTTGGGTGAGGGTTATAAAAAGCAGCTAGAAATGCCTTAAATTTTAAAAAGTAGCTTTAAATCTTTGAAAGAATTTGAGGTTCATTCAGAGTGACTTGTAATAATCAAGAAGACAAAAGCCAGCCAAAGGAACAAGGAGTCAGCACAGATGTGAGCCCTTATGAGTGGCAGAGAAGTTATCAGATCTCAATAAAGTAAGTATAGTCCTGGCTAAAAATCACATACTTCATGAGACAATCAAGGCACACTGCCCGGTATATAATAAATATCATTTTTAATAATTATTAACAATAGCATCATTAATAAAAGTGAGTTTCCTCTCTTGCCTTTCCCTTGTTTTAAAGTAACTTGAAGTAGTTTTCCCATAATTCTAGGTCTCTATCTTACATAGTATGATAGAAATTTAAAGACAAGACCATACCACAAAGAAAACAAGTGCATTGGAGCTGAGGGAAGGAGGCCACACATCACAACCGCACAGAAGGACAGTAAAACCCAGACAAAAGCTTTGCTCAAAGAGAAAATTTCAATAGATAACCTTAAGAAGCATTTGAGGTGCATCAGAGCCATTAAAACCCTGTGAGTTTTTCCGCTAAAATTTGCACTATGTAATTTCTAACCTGTCAAAAAAAGCCATCAATGACAAAAATATGCCCAAATCTATTCTTTTGGAAGCTTGGGAAGCAGAGGGAGGGGAAAAGAATATTAAGTGAGGATTATAAACCAAAATGGGGATATTATAAATTCTGTGAGGCTTGCTCAGAACTGATTTACGAGCACTGCCATAGTGTCTGGTCTATAACAGATGTTCATAAATATTTATTTTATGGAAGAGTGAATGAAGGAATAAATGAATGAGTGAATCTCTAAAATCTATCAGACACGTGTATGTCTCTTAAGAAAATAACATTAAGTATATTACTGCCACTCTCCTTATGGAAGAGCTGGGTCCTAGTAGGTGACTCAGCTTGGGTGAAAAAAGTGGTCTTTTCTACGTAGAAGAATACTCTCCCCAAACCATGCAGAGAGAGGGAAGGCAGTCAGGGAATATGTGGACCCACCAGAGGAATGGAATCCATTCAGGAGATCAATAGAATGACAGATGTTGCCGCCTAATTGTTCCCATAAACAATGCTCTCAGGCCTATCATTTTAATTTTCTGTTAGTTACTTCAGCCCTAAGGTGCTTAAACATATTTCTTGTACTTTTATCCAAGGAAACCTTCACTTATAAGTCAATATCCTCTTATAAGGGACTTGCAATTCCAGAAATTTATTTCACAGTTAGTCGTCGGCAGCCGTCCGTCTCGAGAGACGATGGTGTAGCTTCTTAAGAGTCTATCTGCACCGCCGAGAATGGTTGTGCAGTCCGACTCGGGAGTGACACGGTATCTGTCTCCTCCCGTGTTGAATCGACATCTTGCGATGACGCTGGAGTGTCCTCTCCAGTGAAGCTGAAGCTACAGAGCCTGGGCAGGGTGATATGGAGGGTCTGCTGTTGCCCATGCAGCAGACCCCCCCTCTCTTCGCAGCTGAAGGGTCCAAGGGAAAGACGGAGTCAATACAGCTTGGCTTCAGGTGCGCCGCAGGAGTTGCCGGTGTTGACTACAACGTCAAACCGCCTTAGGGACTCCGGCTCCGGATTTTCTGTCGGGGTTTACTCCCTTAGCCTTTCCCCTGAAGAGGTATGCCGCAAGGCAGCGGAGGTTTTTTGGAGTCAGAGTTTTCCTTCTCTGATGTGCCCTGACTGGAAGATCGAACCAGCGACACTTAGCTCACAGGCCGACGCTCAATCCACTGAGCCAAACCAGCCAGGGTGGTTCCCTTACATATAGAGGAGAAAACTGAAGCCCAGAGATTCTAACTTTTGAATAGAGTTTTTCAAGCCCTTCAGCAAAGTCAAGAGCTGACTCCTGTCCCAGAGGCCCCTGCACAATAACAGCTGCCTCTCTTAATGAATACAGTAATTTTACTACAGGAAAGAGAATGTCAGGACTAGTGTGGGTTTTGTAGGACCACTTAGACAAGAATCATGTTTGAGTTAAAAGGGATTAGGAGCAGGAGAAGGAAGAGTCAGGGAAAATAAAAACTAGAAGAGGGTATGAAAAACTGAGATTCATAAAAGAGACAAGATGGAAGAATTTAGATCGCAAGATACATGTAATGTTCTTTCTGAAACACTCAAAAGAATCTTTATTATTCTGTAAACCCACAAGTGATCAATTTACATTTTCCCATCACAAACATCAACCTAATTAAGCTCTTTATGGCAAACAGATCCTCCATTCTGTAAATTCATCCTGGTGTATTAATCTGTACATCCTTTTTTATTTTTTTTCAAGATTTTATTTGTTTATTTTTAGAGAGAGGGGAAGGAAAGGAGAAAGAGAGAAGCATCAATATGTGGTTGCCTCTCACAGGCCCCCAATTGAGAACCTGGCCCACAACCTAGGCATGTACCCTGACTGGGAATTGAACTGGCGACCCTTTGGTTCACAGGCCAGCATTCAGTTCACTGAGCCACACCAGCCAAGGCTCCATACTTCTTTTTTTTTTACCAAAAATATCTCCAGCATTTAAAAGGCTGACCTTCGTTTGTTGGACTGCTCCAACCTTTATCATCTCAGTTATGTCTTTGTCAGTCTCTTCAATGGGATATTTTCCAGTTAATTAACTTATTTAATTAATACACTCTTTTTAAATTTGTATTGAATTTATAGGGGTAACATTGGTTAATACAAGTATATAGGTTTTAGGTGTACAATTCTATAATATAGAAGTGTATTATATAATGTATGTTAACCACCCCGAG
The DNA here is from genome assembly GCF_987537825.1 of Furipterus horrens. Lineage (NCBI taxonomy): Eukaryota > Metazoa > Chordata > Mammalia > Chiroptera > Furipteridae > Furipterus > Furipterus horrens. The sequence continues at coordinate 74,784,006 of NW_028327177.1, forward strand.
TCAAGTCTCCTTCCATCCCCATTTATCCTTCCTTTACCCTCTTCTACCACCCCCTCACCCTTTATCCCTTTGGTAATCACCATACTGTTGTGTCTATGAGGTTTGTTTGTTTGTTTGTTTGTTTAATCCCTTCACATTCTTCATCCAGCTCCCCAATGCCCCCTCCCCTCTGACAGCTGTCAGTCTGTTCTCTGTATCTATGAGTCTATTTCTATTTTGTTTATTTTGTTCATTAGATTCCACATGTAAATGAAATATATTTGCCTTTCTCCGACTGATGTATTTCATTTAGCATAATACTCTCCAGGTCCATCTATGCTGTTGCAAAAGGTAAGATTTCCTTCTTTTTCACAGCTGAGTAGTACGTATTCCATTGTGTAAATACACTCTTTCTTCTTCCTTATCTTCCAAATCATTGATTTGAACTGTGGTTTTCTTCCCTTCACCATTGGTTTTGTGTGGATTTTCCTTCATTTCACTTAGCATAGCCTTCACTTCTTCTCTTATGCATTTGCCGTACTCAAGCATATCTGTCAACCCTGTGAGCACCTTTATCATCAATGTTTGGAATTCTGCATCTCTTAGATTGGCTATCTCCTCATCTGTTACATTGGCTATCTCCTTGTCACTTAGTTCTCCCACTGGGACCTTGATCCATTCCCTCTTTGGGGTCATACTTTTCTGTCTCCTCATTCTGACAGGGTCCTGTGTCTGTTTGCCTCTGTGTCTTAGGTAGAACTGTCACTCCTGTTATGTTGTAAGGGGCGGAGCCTTAGGTATTCATCAGTACAGGGTAATTTGTTTCACCATGTTGTGGCACTCTATGTGGGGGAGGGGTCTGAGAGGGAACAATGCTGCTTGCCCAGCACTCGCCCCTTTTCCAGACACTTCTCCCACTTCCGTATGGGACTGGTGCTTCTCTAGCTGTTGCTCTGGCTGTGGTTCCCAGAGTGGATGGGTCTGAGGACATTCTAGGACTGTGGGGGCCATTTAAACAAGCGGACTCTGCTAAGAGACCGGCAGTTTCTACCTCCACCTCAACCCCCACTGGTTTGCACAGTCAGAAGCAATGAGGCTTGATTTTCCCCGGTGCTGGGAACCTGAGGTGCACATTCTGGTGAGGAGCTGGGAACTCTACCCAGGTGTCCCTCCTGACTTTTTAAAACATGTAAATGTGCTTACTGCTGGCCTGTTGCTGCCGCCATTGCTGCCACCACCACACTGTGTCCTCTCCACCCCAGCTCTGTCCCTCCTACCTATTTGTTTTTTGGACTTCCATGCAGTTTGATTTTCTAGATCTTCTGGTTGTTTCTAGTTTTGTGGTAGTTTTATTTCTTCTTAGTTGTGGAGGGAGATGTATGCAGCGTGTCTGTCTAGGCCTCTATCTTGGCCCTCTACCAAAAGGCAGCCTATTGATGTTTCTCTCCCGCTCTTTCTCCCTCTCTTCCCCTCTCTCTAAATATAAATAAATAAAATTTAAAAAATAAAAAAATAAAAACTCACACCAAGAGTCATCCTGGGAAACAACCCACAGAAACAGGCTAGAGGAATGGTTTGGTCATATCTTGGGCTGGACTGCAGTGCTGCGCTCCCTTTCCAGTGGGATACAAGTGTGGTGACAAATGGCAACATGCAGTGGCATCCTCATGAATCAGATCATTCTCTGTAGATGATTGTGAGGTTTGTGGCTCCTTCACTTGACCACTATTGCAATAGTAATCACCATATGGGTTGTGATAAGAGGTGGATTCCCATGAACACACTGGAGCCTTTACGGAGAGAAAATGAGAAACTCTCAGCTCACATCCTAGTCAGAGGATCAGAGAACTTTATCACAGCCCTAAAAGTATCACTTATTTCTAATCTTCACAGGGCTTATATTGTTAGAAATAAAATACAAAACCTAAGAGTGTAGATTGTAAAATTATATCAGGTAAATTCATAGTCTTGCTGAGTCTCTTATGAAAGTTAGGGGACAAATTGCAGAAGAGTTGAACTCTGGATTCAGAATGGGGCCACCTGGTTGCATTAATTAGAGCAGATATTGAGTAGAAAGCAGGTAATCTTCTTTTGTGTTTGAAGAAATGAACCCTCACTTAAGGGAAAACTGTCATAATCTCACCTGAGGCAGTTGTCTTACAGAGCACAGCTCTTCTCCCTAGGACCCATCCTTCAGCCCCTTGTTTCCTTAAGACATGTAACTAGGGTCTGATTTCAAATTGCCTTAGGAGGTCAAGTATAGGTGTGACTCAGAATGAAGCAGCTGACACAACAAGAGATTGCAAAGTTTTGATGAAGTATATTGTCAGATACCTAGAGAATATGAATACTTTTAAAGAGGGTGGAATCTAACTCTGTGCTGAGCCAAATCTAATGATATGGGTGCACCTTCCAGATAGATGTTCATGATCTGATGTTTGTTTTGGAGCTGGAAGTTGCTCAATCAGTTTACTTGGTGGTTGATGAGACTTGATCTTACATTTATTGAGCTGAGGTGTTAGAACATCCCTAGCATGATGCAGAAGCAATCAAAGACCTGGGGAGTTAGAAAGGCTGGAGTGAATCCATCATATGAAATCTGCATACCCATGCCCCACAAATCCCATGAGGACCTGGAGGAGACACCTTTTGTTAAGGCATGGATATGCCCATCATTCAGGGAACACATGTCCTATGTGGGCCGGGAACTGCAGTGCAGGACGACTCTCTGAAGATTGCAGAAGATTAGAGCAACAGAGGCTAAACAGCAATGCTTAAAAAGCAAAAGACAAGGTGAGTGCTTTTATATAATGAGAAATAGTCAATATTAGAAAAACGTTGACTCATATGGGCCTCTGACAGTAGCTAACGGAAATATGTCTACAATTGAAATGGATTGGTAACCTACAAAAATGTTACTTGGTTATATATAATAGAAAATGCTACATCTTGTAACCAGCAGCCTGACTTGAGTAGCCACAGTGGAGAGTCACAAGTTTTCAACCAATATGTAACAAAGCAAGTTCACAGACCCAGAACACCTTTATTGAAAGGTTGGTTTGTGCCCCTTACAAAGAAGCCCCCCCCCTTTTTTTTTTCCTAATATGGAACATTGAAAAATTAATCCCTGCCTTTTGTCATCTAGTAGTTATGGATTGAATGATGTCTTTTAACCCTTTTCGCCAAATCTGTTGCCCCCAGAACACAACAAGGACACCAGCCTGTTAAACCAAGCACGCCATTCACCGGAGACAGCCAACTGACCTGGAGTCTGCACGATCCTTCCCCATGTGGGAAGGCCACCCTCCCTTCCACACCCCCACTCTTATTAGGGTTTTCTGGACCCAAGGGTAGGTAGGACGACGACCATGTCCAGCTTGAAGCAGCTAGAAGAGCTTGAGACCTTCGCCCATTGTCCTTTATGAGATTACAAAGGGTCCTAATATTTGAGGGGGGGGGAATAGTTAATTTTTACGAACCAGGGGTATGGACTTGGGGGGGATTGCTGGGGGAGGGGGGTGCTGGGTGGAGGGGAGCAAGTGGGAGAAAATTGGAACTGTTGTAACAATATAATCAATAAAAAACATTAAAAAAAAAGAATGATAAAGCATCACTGGCATAATTAATTACTGTAAATATCCATGCCTTCCTTAAGAGACCTGGATCCATTACTAGAGTGACTGGGGAAAATTACTACATATATCAAGAATTAATAGAAACTGGCTCTTAAATGGTGCTAATTTCTGACTCAAAATTCGACTGTGGTCTGCCAGTCAAAGAGAGGGCTCATGGCTACCAGGTCATAGGTGATAGCTTACCTCAGGACAAACTCACAGTGGCCCCAGTAGATCAGAGGACCCACTCTGAAGTTATTTTCCCAGTTCCTGAATATATTAATTGGGACATTCTTGGCAACCAGCAAAATATGCACCTTAAATCTCTGTTCCATTGATTAAGGTAGGTAGTGTCACGTATAGGCCCCTGGAAATAGTACTAAAAGCAATGCCACTACAAAATATATGAAAAATGTAAGAGTGGTGATATCTGTCACATCTTCGTTCAGCTTGCCTGTTTTCTAAGTTTGACTGCTTCTCAAGGGCAGTCCCAGGTCTATAATGCAGGGGTTGTGTTATAAGGCCTCTCTATGAGCTCCGATGCCATAGAAAGTCCATAGGTCTTTAGCTATAATCAGGTGACAAGCAGAAGCCAGTCAGGCACTTTGTGGTGCATTTGCAGGAATTAGTAAGCATACAGTTTGTCACAAGTATCAATCCTATACCAGATGCTGTGCTAGACATGTCAAGGCCACCATGAAAAAATGAGTTATGGTTTGGGGCTCAAAAGGCTTATGTTCTTAATATGTAGCGAGGCACAATTTCATGTGGCAAGTGCTCTCACAAGAACATGCACATAGAGTACTTCTGTCAAGATGGCAGAATAGATAAATGCTGTGTCTTCCTCCTCCCACAACCACATCAAAATTACAACTAAATTGTAGAACACTTACCCTTTAGAACAACCTGAAGACTAGCTGAACAGACTTCTATAACTAACATAAAGAAGAGCAACAAAAAAAAGCCACATCAAAACTGGTAGGAGGGTTACAGCCACATTAAGAAGAATGGGAATGAATATCTTGGCTGAGGAGGTCGCCCTGTGGAGTGAGGAGTACTACCTGCACACTGGGCTCCCCATCCTGGACCATCAGTGCAGGGAAGAGGAGCTCCCACAACACCTGGCTGTGAAAATCAACCAGGGATTCTGTCTGGGTGACACTGAGGACTGTATTTATTTTTTAAAGTTGTAGATATATTTTCCTAGGTGTAACTAGATTCCTTACCAAGAACACTGTGCCACATACTATGATTGCAAAAGGAAACATGACATACCACTTCTTATCAGGTGGGAAACTGAGTCCCAAAGATGTAAAGTAATGATTCTAAGGTCAACAGCTGATAACAGGCAGAAAGTGTGAGGTTCCCAGGCCAAACAACACTTGGAGTCAGATTGCCCCTGAGGTCATATTAGGAATTTAGTTATAGAATGCTTGGGAAAATTACCTGAAAGCCAGAAAAAGGAGCTATGTTTTTCAGTTTTTTTTCACATATATACCTTTTAATCTTACAGAGGAAAAGAAATTCACTTTACAACAGCAACCAAGGTAAGAACATAAATATAGAAAAGTGCCAAAGCAACACAAACTCTGAAGCACCCTCACTCCCCCCTCCCAAAAATAAAAGTTTAAAAGTAATCCCAAAAGAACAGAAAACAGCAAGAAGAATGTATTCTCTTTTAGGAGCTGTTAAAGGGATGTCATTGCCAGGTTATACTGTACCTCTTCTTCTTTATAAAAATGAAACACAAAACAGTTGAGCACAAAGCTGTATCCAGGGTTGTCTGCTTTCCCCCAGAGTGGAAGGATTAGGGTTTCCAGTTGGATCACCTCCCCAATAGCTGCTTCTCTTCTAACAGATGTCCTGCTACATCTTCTGGCAAAGCTTACAAGTTTTTAACAAAATACTCTATCTCAACAGTTTGACATTCCTGGAAAAAGTCTGTAGAGTCCTTGGAAATAAGATGAAAAACTGAGAGTATCATCTCTCACCACAGCAAAGTGTTATCATACATATAATAAATAATTGGGGAATGAAATATACTCTTCAGCCCTGATGACCCCTCAGAATCAGAGCTGTACATCCAACTATCTAATCGATATCTACAGGTATTTCAATTCAGCTTACCTAAAACAGAATATTGATTTCCAGTATCCTCCCCTTTCCTGCACATAAACTCCTCCTCTTGTTTGTCCATCTTAGAAAAACAAAACAAAACATTTTTTACCTAGTTGCTTAGGTCATTTTGGAGATTTGTGATTCCTTTGTTTCCACTCACAATATTCCCTGAATCCCACAACTTTCACCACACTTCCCTGGTTCAGACATATTCCACTCGGACAGTCTTCTGATTCATCTCATATATTACTAATCTCTCCTCAATTTCCCCCAATCTTCCACTGCCCACATACCAACCAGAATGATCTTAAAAAATAAAACATTTCAGTGACTTCTGGCCAAGATGGAGGCCTAGACAGACATGCTATATCTCCTGCCACAACTAAGGAATACAACTACCTCAAAAACTAGAGACAACCAGAAGTTCCAGAAAACAGAGCTGCATGGAAGTCCAACAAACAAAGATATAAGGAAGAAATACTCATCCAGACAGGTAGGAGGGGCAGAAAGGATGTTGTGTGGTGGTGGCAGCAGCAGGTGGGTAGAAAGCACGGTCAAATATTTTAAAAAGTCAAGAGGGACACCTGAGGAGCACTCCCCAAACCAGACCAGACTGTAGAGCTCATAGTTCCAATACTGGGGACAATAAAGCCTCATTGCTTCTGACTATGTAGACCAGTGGGGGTTGGGGTGGAGGCAGAAACTACTGGTCTCTCAGCACAGTCCATTTGTTTAAAGGGACCCCAGAGTCCTAGAACATCTGCAGACCCACCCACTCTGGACAACAGCTGGAGAAGTGCCATGACTATAAAGAAGTGGGAGAAGTGCCTGGAAAAGGGGCGAGTGCTGGGCAAGAGGCATTGTTCCCTCTCAGACCCCTTCCTGACACACAGCACTGTAACGTGGTGAAACAGGTCGTGCTGTACTGACAAATACCTAAGGCTCCACCCCTTAAACCTAACAGGTACAACAGCTCTACCTAAGACACAGGCAAACAAACACAGGAGCCTGTCAAGATGAGGAGAAAGGGAAGTAAGACCCAAAAGAGGGAATGGATCAAGGTTCCAGTGGGAGAACTAAGCAATAAGGAGATAGCCAACCTAAAAAATGAGGAGATAGCCAACCTAACAGATGCAGAGTTCAAAACACTAGTGATAAAGATGCTCACAGACTTGACAGATATGTTTAAGTATGGCAAACGCATAAGGGAAGCAGTGAAGTCTATGCCAAATGAAACGAAGGAAAATCCACACAAAACCAATGGTGAAGAGAAGAAAACTGGGGTTCAAGTCAGTGATTTGGAACAAAATGAAGAAAAAGACAGCCAACCAGTACAAAATGAGGAAACAAGAATTGAAAAAAATGAGGGGAGGTTTAGGAACCTCTGGGACAACTTTAAACATGCCAACATCCGAATTATAGGGGTGCCAGAAAGAGAAGAGGAAGAGCAAGAAATCAAAAACTTATGTGAAAAAATAATGAAGAAAAACTTCCCAAATTTGGTGAAGGAAATGAACACACAAGTCCAGGAAGCACAGAGAGTCCCAAACACGTTGGACCCAAAGAGGACCACACCAAGACACATCATACTTAAAATGCAAAAGGTGAAAGATAAAGAGAGAATCTTAAAAGCAGCAAGAGAAAAGCAGTTACCTACAAAGAGGTGCCTGTAAGACCGTCAGCTGATTTCTCAAAAGAAACTTTGCAGGCAAGAAGAGACTGGCAAGAAGTATTCAATGTGATGAAAAGCAATGACCTAAAACCAAAACTACTCTATCCAGCAAAGCTATCATTTAGAGTGAAAGGGCAGATAAAGTGCTTCCCAGACAAGGTAAAGCTAAAGGAGTTCATCATCACCAAGCCCTTATTATATGAAATGTTAAAGGGACTTATTTAAGAAAAAGAAGATCAACACTATGGACATTAAAATGACAACAAACTCACAACTATCAACAACTGAATCTAAAAAATAAATACAAAAACAAACTAAGCAAACAAACAACAGGAACAGAATCATAGGTGTAGGGATCATTTGGTGAATTATCAGCTGGGAGGGGAGAGGGGGGGAAATGGTTCAGGGATCAAGAAGCATATTGGTTGGTACAAAATAGGGGCATGTTGAGAATAATATAGGAAAGGGTGAAGCCAAAGAACTTATATGCACAACTCATGGACACGAACTAAGGGGGTGGGATTGCTGGAGGAAAGGGGGGTACTGGGAAGAGAGGAGCAAAGGGAAAAGAAATTGGGACTACTGTAACAACATAATCAATAAAATATACTTTAAAAAATAAAAAATAATAAAACATTTTATGTCTCTCCTTAGCTCTAAACCATCTATGGCTTCCCATTACCCTTGAAATATAATCCCATTCCTGACAGTGGCCTACAAAGCTCTCCTGATTGTCCCTAATCTAGGCTTCTAACTTCTTATACTAAACCTGCCCTACATCACATGCTCTAACTCATGGTTCTCCTTGTTTTAAATCAGCATGTTTTATACTCGCTCCTCCAACTGCCTGGTACACTCCTCCCCAAAGTCTTCCAACAGCTGATTCTGACTCATTTTTCAGATCTCTAAGAAATTGTCATCTCTAAGATATATTTCCTGAACACATGATGTGAAACAATCCTATGCCACCAGTAATCCTCTGTCCTCATGCCCCACTGTGTTCTCTCCACTCTCTGAAATTATAATACTCCCATATGTCTCTCTCACTGAAATACAAGCTCTTCAACATCTGGGACTATATACTACATGCTCAAATATTTGAAAGGATGACTGATGGAGTGCAGCATTTCATGATTCATGTTTTAAAGATGCTAGCTAGAGCCAGGAGAACATGTGGGCATTATAAATAGGATAAAATGGTCATGAAGCCTGATGCCTGCTGAACAATGGGAAAGGAAATTGGCTCCCACAATACTGGAAAGCTGGAGCAGATACACTTCACCAAATTGGGCTCCATTTTCCCTTCATAAGAAAGTGGCCTCAGCAAAGCAGATTTTGATTCAAAAATAAATTTTTAAAAATTCCCTTAAATGGATTCTTAGCTTTAGTGTAGCACAAAATCAAGCTTCAGCAAGACCCTCTTTACTGAGTATCAGCAGGTGTACAGCCCTGCTGGGGCCTTCAGTGAGGTTTCAGTAGCTGCTCTCTAATACATTGCATCTGTTTATGCTCATTGTGACAACCTGGCTTCCAGAAGGTTTCAAAATCCTTGGCAAACAAAGTGATAATTTAATCTAATCTTACAGTGCATTGTGTGTGGTGTGTGTCATCCCTTCCTGCCAATCCACACCTAACCTTAAACTCTGCAAGGATGAAAGGAGGTTCAGAAGTAAATGTGCCCAAATACAGGGCATGGGTAAAAGTAGGTTTCCAGTTGTTTGGGAAAAGACATGCAGGTTATGATTATTACAATAATTTTATTAACTCAAAAGAATGTCACTCACAACTGTAAATCTATTTTTGCCCACCCCTGTATATTCAAGGACGCTCTGTGCAATGGATTGAATGCTTGTATTCCCTCAAAATTAATATGTTTAAGTCCTAACCCCCAATGTGATGGTATGAGGAGGTGGATCTTCTTGTAGAAATTAGGTCATGGAGCCTCCTTGAATGAAGTTAGCACTCCTTCGCCCTCCTTCCACCACATAAAAATCTGTCATAAAATGATGTTATGTCTCATTTAAGTTTCTTATTTCCTAGGTATAATGCCATTTGAAGTTAGTTTCTAATTATCTAATTATCATTTACCAGTTAAGAAGAAAAGTTAGGACATGGCCAGGCAGCTCAGTTGATTGAAATGTTGTCCCAATATGCCAAGGTTGTAGGTTCAATCCCTGATCAGGGCATAAACAAGAATCAACTAATAAATGCATAAATAATTGAAACAATGAATCAATATTTTTTTCTCTCTCTCTTCGTCTCTCTCTCTAAAAAAAAAAAAAAATGCTACAGCTTTAGAAGAAGAAAAGTTATTCTACCATAAGGCAGAAAGACCTTTTCGGCTAAACCAATAGTTAAAAACAAAACAGTAGGCTCAAAATGGAGTCACTTATGCTAAGCCACAAGTCACCAAAAGGAGACACAGTCACACTTCCAGCCTCCCCCAGAAATGGAATCTTAAACCAGCCAATAAGTTGCTACTTGATCCATACTAGTAAGGTAATCTGTCATCCTCTAGAAAAGTGACCTTGTCACAACCAATACATATTTTGCAGTGTGACTTCCTTGTTCCACTGTCTTCTGCCTATAATAGTCTTTCATTTGGTAAGCTCCTCAGAGCTCCTTTTTATCTGCTAGGTGAGATGCTGCCCGATTCATGAATCACTGTATAAAGCCAATTTTTTCCCAATGTCTGAACTGAAACTTGTACTTTATTGTTTAATTTGAGGAATCTTATGAGGTTTAACAAATGTATGACAAATGATGAACTCTACAGGAAGATCTATGAGCATGACCATTTTGTGGAGTAATTTAGCCACTATATGACCAAAAAATAGATGCTTGAAAATCTATTACAGGAAAGTTGCTTAATTGCGAACTCTGCCTTTTAATATATTGTCGAATATTTTGTCTTAAATGGTGACTTGATAAAGTTTGAACATTAATTGATAAGTATTTAAGCCATTCTGGACCATATAATTTAGATAACAATAAAATATTAGTATCAAATTTGCCCATGAGAGAAAATTCTACACCTGGAATCCTCTGGCACAAGTTTAATGCTGATCAAAAATCATAAGTTGTATGCTTTCTAGGGTGAGTCTCTGTTCCATTTTGTACCTTATTTCTCAACTCATTGATAATGCTGAATTATTCACAACTAAACATATGTCCCCTTTCTCTGCTCTTTTTTAAGTGTGGATTAAGATCTCAATTGTTGCTTTTCAAGTTATAATGTGTTAAATGAAAAAAAAATTAAAGTATATTTTATTGATTATGCTATCACAGTTGTCCCAATTTTTCCCCATTGCCCCCTTCTACCCAGTACCCCTCTTCCCTCCAGAAATCCCCACCTTAGTTCATGTCCATGGGTCATGCATATAAGTTCTTTGGCTTCTCCCTTTCCTATACTATTCCTAACATCCCCCTGTCTATTTTGTACCTACCAATTATGCTTCTTAATCCCTGTACCTTTTCCCCCATTCTTCCTCTTCCTCTTCCCCACTGATAACCCTCCAAATGATCTCCAGGTCTATGATTCTGTTCCTGTTCTAGTTGTTGGCTTAGTTTGCTTCCATTTTTGTGATTCAGTTTTGATAGTTGTGAGTTTGTTGTCATTTTATTGTTCATAGTTTTGATCGTCTTCTTTTTCTTAAATAAATCCCTTTAACATTTTATATAATAAGGGCTTGGTGATGATGAACTCCTTTAGCTTTACCTTGTCTGGGAAGCACTTTATCTGCCCTTCCATTCTAAATGATAGCTTTGCTGATACAGTAATCTTGGTTGTAGGTCCTTGCTTTTAATCACTTTGAATTCTTCTTGCAGTCCCTTCTTGCCCACAAAGTTTCTTTTGAGAAATCAGGTGACAGTCTTATAAGGAACCCCTTTGTAAGAAACTCTCTTCTTTCCTCTTGCTGCTTTTAAGATTCTCTCTTTATCTTTCACCTTTTGCATTTTAAGTATGATGTGTCTTGGTGTGGTCCTCTTTGGGTCCATCTTGTTTGGGACTCTCTGTGCTTCCTGGACTTGTATGTTTATTTCTTTTGCCAAATTAGGGAAGTTTTCTTTCATTTCTTCAAATAAGTGTTCAATTTCTTGCTGCTCTTCTCCTTCTGGCATTCCTATGATTAGAATGTTGGCACTTTCGGAGATGTCCTCAAGTCTTCTCATACTCTCTTCACTTTTTTGAATTCTTGTTTCTTCATTCTGTTCAGGTTGAATGTTTATTTCTTTCTTATGTTCCAAATCGTTGATTTGAACCCCGGTTTCCTTCTCCTCACTGTTGGTTCCCTGTGGATTTTTATTTTACTTTATGTAACCTTCATTTCTTCCCTTTTGCTTTTGCCATACTCAGTGAGTTCTCTGAGCAGCTTTATCACCAGTGTTTTAAACTTTGCATCTGATAGACTGGATATCTCTGTTTCATTAATTTTTTTTCTTGGGTTTCATTCTGCTCTTTCATTTGAACCACATTTCTTTGTCTCCTCAATTTGGTAGCCTCCCTGTGTTTTTTTCTGTGTGTTAGGTAGAGCTGCTTTGACTCCTTGAATTGGTGCACCTGTGACATTGTATAGGTCAGAGCCTTAGGTAATTTCCAGGGCAGGACAATCTACTTCACCACTTTGTGTCTCTGTATGTGGGAGAGGGGTCAGAGAAGGAATAATGCCACTACTTGGCTGCTAGAAGCTTGCTTGGCACTCACACCATTTCCAGTCACTTCACTCACTTCCCATATGTCACTGGTGCCCCTCTAGCTGTTGCTCTGGCGGTGGTTCCCAGAGTGGGTGGGTTTGTGTACATTCTATGACAAGGTGGGCCCTTTAAACAGACTCTCATAAGAGACAGGCAGTTGCTCCCGCCACCCCCAATGGTTTTTACAGGCAGAAATTATGAGGCTTTATTTTCCCAGCACTGGAATCCTGGGTTCTGCACTCTGGCTGGGAGCTGGGATCACTCGATCCACCACACTTGAATGTGGAGCCACCCATTCTTCCAGCTGCCACCACCTTGTTGCCACAACACATCCCAGCTCTCCATCTCTGCTCCTCCTACCCATCTGGATGAATATGGCTTTTAAAAATCCTTGGTTGTCAAACTTCCATGCAGTTCAATTTTCTGGTAGTTCTGGGTGTTTTTGTTTTGACTTTAGTTGTGATCCTTCCTATGGTTGTGCAAGGAGGCAAAGCGTGTCTATCTATGCCTCCATCTACACTGGAAGTCTCAGACTCTCTTAAGTGAGAAATATTAAATACTAGACAAGTTCAACCTGTTCTACAGCTTGCTCCAATTCCTCAATTGAACTTGAAAAAAGTATGTACAAGAAACATGATCTGCCCATATAGTAAAAATTAACATTTGCCTCCTAGGATTTTTAAACTTCTCTCACATTCAGTTAAAGAAAAAAAGAAATGCACTTAAGCTACATTTGCAAAAGCTTTGTTTGACCAATCTTTTCACTACTCTTAAGTGTTTTTCTGTTTTTTGTTTTTTGTTTTTTTTTGTATTGCCTTCCATTTTCTATATTCCTGACCCTACCTTCTTTCTCCTACAGGGATCAACTAAAAGGCTTCGAACAAAGATCTTTGAATAAATTTAATAGTTTAATAAATAGATCCCTCTTCCTTCTCCAGACCCTATGGCTATCAAATCATTTTGGAATTTATCTTGAGAAGAAAAACGCATAGAAATATACACAGTATTAACTTGGGTTAATTTTTAGAAGTTCATTTCAATCTCCCCTAGATATGTATCAAAAATATCCCAAATCCCCTCCCCGCCCCGCCCCCCAATCCCAAATCCCTTTTCTCCCTCCTCATTCACAAGCTAGCAGGGGTAACAAGGAAGAGCAGGAATTTCAGACATACTGGGAATATTGATTAATTCCATTCCTTTTGGTAAGGCAATTTCCTGATTGAACAGAGCACTAGTGGGTAAACCTAGGAGATGCAAATCTTTCAAGCTAAGCCTTTTCAAGGACAGATGCCAAGGTGAGCAGTGCTCCCAGTGTTTCTCAGCAACCTGAAAGGGTTTGGAATGATTGTGAAAGATGAGCACCACCTTCCAGCTGTACTTGGGTCTGCTCTGAAACAGAAAAGCCCACCTCAGAAATTAACGCTGCATTCTGTACCCCTGGCTCAGAAGGGGTGGCACACACAGTACACACATTTTCAAAGACACACACACCCATACACCAGAAAGCCTAGTGCAGAAAAAGGTCAGGCTTGCAGTCAGCATCCATCTCCCAACCCAGGGGGCAGCTCCTCTTCGCGACATCCACAGCTGTTTGTCTTTGTTTTTCTAGGCTTTTCCCACCGGGTAGGAGGGTCGGTGCTGGCCTTACCTCGGGGGCTGCTTTCTTGCAGGTACGATGGGGCTGTGAGGATGACGTTTCCAGAATGGGAGTCTGACAGCAGCGGTGAGCGTTCCTCTGCCCCATCAGCAGCCATGACTGCGGCAGCCGCGGGCCGGGACGGACCAGCCGCTGCAGTGCCTAGGCCTGGAAGTGTCACAAGGCAGGAGGCGGAGAGGGGAGCCGGCAGGGGATCAGGACTGGTGGGAAGGAGAGGCAGTGGGAAAGAAAGAGCGGAGAGAAGAGCGGGGAGGGAGTGGTGGAGACCCCGGAGGCAGAGGCGGAGGCGGGAACCCAGGAAAAGGGGCAGGGGGAGGAGACCAGGAAGGAGGGGTAAAAGGGGAAGAGGAGGGAAAGGGAGGGGCAGAGGATCCGGGGGGAGGGGGTGACAGGAGGAAGGGACCAGGGATGAGTGACTGACCATGGGAGGGATAAGCAGGAGGAAGGGTCTGCACTCATTTTCTCTCTAAACTTGACATTTCCGTTACTAAGGAAAAGGGTAAGGAGCTGTCTGAGAGGGTCAGGAGGAAAAACCCACGACTCCATTCCAGGAGACCTGCAGCAAACACGGATCTCAAGTTCAGCCCCTCCAGAGAGGGATTCTTTGCTGTCAAACTTTGCAGCTTATTCCTTGGAGTATCAATTCTTTCTTGAGGGCTGCTTCTTTCTGCTAGAAAATCATTTTTCACTATGTGTCATCTAAGAGAAAGTAAATTTTTGATGATGTTTTGTTCATTTTTAAATAGCTGTTTGGCACTCTAGTAACAATGCCTTATTGAAACGATGCATACTGGTTTAGGGCACCATTTTAGTTTTGTTTTTGTACTAAATTTTCCCTAGCACATAGACAAGACTGAAGTTTATGAATAACATAAGACAATGAAAAACCATTTTCTTGAGATAATGCTTTAAAATTATGTTTCATATGTAAAAGTAAAAAAAAACTGGGCACTGTTCTTGTTTTGCTTTTTGAGTTTATTTTATTTTTTTCTTTCTTTGTTTTTCTTTTCTGGTAGTTTGCTAAAGTGACTTAAAAATCAACGTTTTGAACATGCCCAGGCAAAAACGCAATAGGAACGTAGTCATGGTCTCGAATAGTAATATCTCTGCAGTGTTTCTCTGCATCATACAGCAAATATTTATTTTGTTCTTGCAGAGTCTACAAAGGTGAAGAAGGTAGGTCTTAGTCCTCAGGTGCCTGTGAGGTAGCATAGTCAAAAACAAACAAAAAAAGAGGCCAGTGGTCCCAGCCGTAGACCTAAAGTGGCATGAGAAAACATAGACTTCAGGTAATTGAAACTACTTCTCCTATGTTATTAAGAAGAGTCTTCATTTTGCTCTCTGAAGATTCTCTTTCTTTCAAAAAATGCATTTAAGCACCAGCTGAAAATCTTAAGAAACAATCAAAGAATGAGTTCTAATATGCATCATCTTTTGTGGGTCAGTAGTATCAGGATACAATATAATATAACAATCCTCCTATGATAAAATGCAGGGGCATCTATAGGTCTCCAGGAACCTGGAGTCAAGATATAGCACTCTTTGCAAAAGTGAACAATTTAGAAAATAAACATCAACTTTTTTTACATTTGCAGCCTGGAAACTATTGAGCTAAAGAAACTTTTAAGAAAAATCAACTAAACCGTATTACTATATTGTCCTATCTTGTGAGCAGTCACACTCTGTGGTAACAGTGTGTTCACATTTCAATCATCCACCAGCCCTTAACCCCCAGCTGACTTTGTGGGGACAGAAACTACATCTCTCATTCACCATGACATCTACAGCATCTAATACAATGCCTGGCATAATAATAAGTGCTTAATAACTATTTGCCAAATCAGTAGGCAAAGGAGTATATAAACAAATCCCACACAGTCCCAGAATCTCACTAAAGGAAATTGTTAGAAAAAAGTTAAGAACATTTCTTGATTTTTTTGATAAGGCTGATAATTTTGCCATCTGACTGACCAGTGTTTTTATTGTTTGATTATATCTCTATAACTAGGTGTTCTTTATTATCTATGTAAAAATTATCAGTATATATTTTTCTTTCTTCTGTTATGGCTTCTCTATCCCTTTCAGACCTCTTTTGAGGGTATTACAGCTAATGGAAATAACTCTTCTTATAAAAGGTAGTGGGTCTACTGAGATTATAACTGTAGCAATGTTGAGTTTTACAAAAATTTTAAAAAATGTTTATTAGATGAACATCACTTTGTTCTAGTTTAAAGATAATACTATAGTTTATAGTTACTCAGTAAATGCTCATCAAGCTGAGGCATTCATTAGTGATTATACCTTATCATCTCTCTTCATATGAGCTAAAATGTCTTTTGGAATAATAGCACAATATAAATACATAATGTGTGATCTAGTAAGAGATATATCTTATTACTTATTTAACTCCTGAAAATACAGTTTCAGTTATCTATTACTGAATAACAAGCCAAATCAAAACCCAGTGGCTTAAAACAACATGATTTATTATTTTTCATGATTCTGTATGTTAAATTAGCGGTTATTCTGTTGGTTTTTCCTGGGCTGGCTGAGGGCTGGACTCAGCTGAGCCAGCTTGAATAACCAGGCATCTTTCTCTCTCCCTCTCTGTAGTCTTTCATTCCAGGCTGTTCATATGCCTGGTAGTCTCAGAGCAGTAGCCCAGCATGGTCCAACAGCACAATTGAAAAACTCTCCACAGTCTAGGCTGAGTAGTTCAGTTGGTTATAGTGTTGTCCCGATACACCAAGGTTGTTGGTTTGATCCCCAGTCAGGGCACATATAAGAATCAACCAATGAATGTATAAATAAGTGGAACAACAGTTAATCTGTATTCTCTCTGTCTCTCTCTCTCTCTGTCTCTGTCTCTCTCAGATCAATAAATAAAATCTTTTTTTAAAAATGAAAGAAAAACTCTCCACAGCACCCCTTAAGATCTAGGCTCTGGATCTTAAATAATGTCACTTATACCACATTCTTCTACCTCCTTCAGCCTGCTTCCTGCCCAAAGAAAGTTGGGGGCCCAGAGGTCTCTTTTATGATCAAAGGAAGTCACAAGACCAGTTGAAGGACCAGGTTCCATCTCTTCATAAGTGGAGTGGCAATGTCACACTACAAAAGGGTGTGGAACACAGGAAGGCATGATTCTTTGAGGTGGTTATACAGCAATCTAATGTAATGTGTCCTCTGGTCACAGTAATTCATTCCCAAGACTCCAATGTCTCATTTAATCACCAAAGTCACTTTTTGTGTATCTTGTCATTTAAATCAAGTCCAGGTGCAGACAAAGCTCCTTAAGTATCATTCTACAGGTTTATCTTCTTGGCACCCATTGTTTCAGAGGACTGTGAACTGGAAAGACAAATTGTGTGCCCTCTTTCTTTCCTCCCATCCCAGCCTCCAACATTTAATAGTAAAACATGAACAGGATAGCAGCAATAAACAATCCAATTTTTTAAGGCAAGAAGTGGGAGGTGATTTGTTTTCAGAATGGAAGGTACATAGCATACACAAAACCACAAGATTCTGAAATCCAGTTGGGCATGTCACCAGCTCCCTTAACGCTAGAACCAGGGGGTGCTTCTTAATTACAACATGTTCTGCTCCTGGCATTACTGAGTTTCTTCATCTATTGCTTTTCTTGACTTTTGGTCCTGCCACTGATTTCAGTTCCTTTCCATAAGATATGAGTGGGCTCTCTGTAGTTGGCAGGTGGGCTGCAAATCATGCAAACTTGCCCAGCTCACATGCTCATTGCATCTGTCAGTTCTATCTGAGCCAGCACCTCAGTGAGGTTTTCAGAGATATCAGTGCAATCAAATGAGGAGACTCAGCAAAGTGGTTGGAAATTTTGGAAGGCGCTATATTGCCACTATGTCTGGCAGGCACCCCACAAAGGTCCTAGACCCAGGAACTCAGTTTTCATTTGTGAGGGGAACACCACAGTGCTTCTCTGACCTGTTTTATGGTGATATATTGGCAACCAAAAGAGACACCAACCAAGGCCCACTTTGAAATCATTAAAGTGCTGTGTCAGTATAAGTGGTTGGAGGGGTCTTGTCCTTCCCAGGGAAGGTGCCAGGAATGGGAACTCTGCCCTTGTGGAGAGTGGGACCTAAAGCCATGTTTAGAGCATGTGCAGTAGAGCAATGACTCAAGGGAATGATACAGCCCCTTAGCATGCCCAGTATTGTGTGGCAGACAATATGTGCTTATATGAAGGGTAGCACCACCCTCTCAGAGCATGTGTAGCAGAGCAACATAAACCATATGTGTGTATGGAGGCTGCACAAAATAACATGTGCCTCTCGGAACTGATGTAAATATGTGCCTATCAGAGCTGATGTATACATGTGCCTATCAAGACTGGGGAAAATAATATGTGCTTATCCAAATTAAGAAAAACATATTTACAAGAAATTGTTCAAAATTAACGTGGCTTTGCAATAAAAAGAAGCATAAAAACAGAAGATTTCAGA
Organism: Furipterus horrens; assembly: GCF_987537825.1. Classification (NCBI taxonomy): domain Eukaryota; kingdom Metazoa; phylum Chordata; class Mammalia; order Chiroptera; family Furipteridae; genus Furipterus; species Furipterus horrens. The sequence goes on from NW_028327177.1 coordinate 74,802,219, forward strand.
CCATGGATGATGAATCCAGAGAGTGAGTCATTTTGAGACATCCTGCACATTCTGCCGCAAGAGAGAAAGACCTACATTGTGCTTCTCTCCTTCTAACTCTGCCTTGCAAGATGTCGATTGACCTCTGTTGCCTCCCGGACCCAGACATGATCTGGACTCTTGGGATTTGAGTTTGTTATTCCTCAATTCTCTTGTATGCGATGTCATTGCTAATTGTTTCTGAGTGATTATTTTTATCAGGTTAGTATGGATTTGGATTGAATATGCATTAATAAAAGCTGAGTGAATAGTTGACTCACTGTTATTCCTCAGTGCCAGTGTCATCTGTAGGACTGGTGGTCATATAGGCAGCCCAGCACTTTCAGTTCCTGAGGCCCTAGTCAGATGACCCAAACAGGGACTGAGGGCTGACTTATAGGAAAGACTATATTGTAAATCACACACTCATGAAACCCAGCCAGAGGCATTCCTTCACTGAGGCCAGGGCTACAGCATTGTACACTCACCATTTATATAGGGAGAGATAGGAGCCTAGTGCCCCTCAAATCTTTGACTTCAAATAGTCTATCCAGAACTGGTGCCTAATCTCCCCAGGATCAAAAAGAATACATGTAAACATTGGACAATGTGTTCCCCCAAAGTCCTAGGTTTGCTGTTACAGTCGTCATTAGCTTAAATAGAAGAAAGAGTAGCCTTGAAATCTCAAAGTTCTAGGTACATGGAAACTAAAGATATTTTCACCAGAAAGAAAGGGAGATTTAATAATGAAATAGAGGTAGATTGTTTTTAAGACCCTGATAATAGAGAGAAAAAATATAAACCTCATGTGAGTTGCTGATGCAGAAGATCTCGTTAATTCTTACTGTGATGAAGAGGAGACAGTAGTGGAGAGGAGACCATGGTGGAGAAGAGACAGTGCTGGAGAGAAGATTGTTGCAGGGAGGAGACTATGATAGGGAGGAGACCACAATGGAGAGAAGACTGTTGGGGATAAGAGCCCATGGTGGAGAGGAGATGATGAGGGAAAGGAGATCATGGTGGAAAAGAGACCACGATAGGGAGGAGACAATGGTGGAGAAGACAAAGCTATCAGGGAAAGGAGCCTGCAACAAGGAGGAAATGAGATTGTGAAGGGGAGGAAAGCTTGGCAGGGAGAAGACCATGGTAAAGACAAGATCATAATATGGAGGAGATCTTAGTGGGGAAGAGACCATGAGGAAGAGGAGACTGTGACTGGGATGAGATTATGGTGAAGGAGACTGTGGCAGTGAGGAGTCTGTGACCAGAAGGAGAATGTGACAGGGAGGAGAATGGTGGGAATGAGGTGACGGTGTAAAGTAGACTGTGGCAGGGAAATGAGACCATGTTGGGGACAAGACCATGGTAGAGAGGAGACTGTGGTAGGAAGGAGATCCTGATGAAGAAGAGACTGTGATGTAGAAGGAAGAAAGATACTTCAGCTACCTGCAACTCAGAATGCCTGGCTAGGAGGTGAGTCCTGTTTGCTTGGAAAGATCCAGAGATGTTTGAACCCCAAATCTGCGTGGCAGGGTAAAGCAGAGTTTCCTAAACAAAACAACCTTACCCTCATTTCCCAGTGGCACTTGGTAATGTCTGGAGGTTTTTTTGTGACAGGTAGAGGCCAAGGATGCTACTAAACACTCTACAATGCACAAGAAAACTCCTATCACCAAGAATGACAGTAGTGCCAAGGGTGAGAAACGTGGGTATCTCAGCCAGGAGACACCCAGGATCCCAGCCCACCCCTCTTCTTGCCCTGTAACTTGATCAAGTTTAAGACCCTTTTGTTGAAAACTGGTTGGGTGAACTGACACCCTGGTTTCAAAAATCAGGAATGAAGGATCTCATGAGCTCCCTACCTGATGGGCTCAGAGTGGCTCTCCACACACCACTTCCTCCCTGCCCTTCCATTGTGGAGCAGTGTTTAAAAAGCCCAGGCAAGCAGCTGCTGGGCTTTGTGGTAAAAAGTTTGGTTATGGTCTCACTAGTAATGTACAATGTGGTATTTGGGTAGAAAATTTCAGTTGTGCAAAATGAATAAATACTGGAGGTCAACTTTATAGCATGTTCATGTAGTTAGCAATACTGTGTTGTGCACTTGAAATTTGCTAAGAGGATGGATCTTATGGTAAGTGTTCTTACCACACACACAAATGGTGATAACAAAAATAAATAAATAAAACATTTGGAAGTGATGGATGTGTTTATGGCATAGATTATAGTGATGGTGTCTCCATTGTATACATTAATTATGTACAGCTTTTTGTGTGTCAATCATACCTCTATTAAGTAGTTTTAGAAAAATAAAATAAAATAGGAAAGAATATAATCACCCAACACTGAGCAATTGCCTGCCACAATAAATACACAACTAATATGATTATATCTTAACCTCAGCTCAGGACTGGGAGATGGGCCCACAAACACTTGGTGCCTGTGGCTACTGAGTCCAGCCCAACATGGCCAAGCAATGCTTCTGCTAATTGTAAGGCCCAAAAAGGGACCCGCTTGTTCCTGGCAGTTGTAGAAGGTGAGCTGCTCCAGACACATGACACTTTTTTCTGGTTACTTGCTATCTTCTCCTTTTTCTGATGCCCAGGTCCCTAATCTTTATCACCTATAAGGATTTTATCTTGAAGATTGTTGTGGACATTTTGAAGTGTAAGATCTGTGTTGTCTTTGTTTCCTGTCCTTGAGTCTGGAGATAAAGGTGGGAAAACTTCACACACTGTGAAAGTAACAATAATACAAGGAGTGCTTTGTTCTTGGTGCCTGAGACTTCAAAGAAATGCCAAAGTGCACACCTCACTTTATGCACAGCCCTCTTTAAGGGTGTATCTATGTACAGAAAATAAAATTGAACTGAAAGAAATCTCATTACTGTACTTTTGCTTTACAGAAGACACTTTGGTATAAAAATCTCTATGAAAATGTGTTTTTGAAGGAAAACAATGGGCCCTGACTGGGTAACTCAGTTGGTTAGAGTGTCATCCCATTATGCCAAGATTGTGGGTTTGGTCCCCAGTCAGAGCTCATACAAGAATCAACCAATGAATGCATAAAGAAGTAGAACAACAAATTGATGTTTCTCTCTAAAAAGAAAAATCAATAAAAAATTTTAAAGGAACAAAAATAGGGTAAGATTGTAAATGCAAAGTATGTTTCATGGGTAGAGTCTGCTTTTTCTGTTACTCAAGGGAAAATGGGCAGACTGTACAATCCAATTTCAGCTGCACCTCCATCACTGCCACCAGATGTGTTTGCAGAGCCCCAGAGAGCTTATCAGCTGGGAGGGGTTATAGCCTTGTGCCCCTTCTGAAAATACAGAGAATATCTGTGGTGCTCTAGGTGCTGAAAGGCCTGAGGTGGGTGAGGGCAAAGGAAATGGGAGGTGGGTGAGAATACAGTTTTGTCCAGATGGCTAATTGGTCTATTTGTATTTTCTTTCTTTTAGATTCCGTTTTATTAACATGTATTTTTAGTAAGAAGTCACCCATTTCTTCTAGGTTCCCAGTTTGATGGAATAGATTTCTATTATTTTACTTTCAATTTCTCCTCTCTTCTAGTTTTCTACAGAATTGTTGCAATTAAAGAACAAATATTGACACATTATTTTTAACCTAAGTCCATATTTTATTTGATTCCCACTCAAGGCTCAGTCTCTGATCTTCCAACCAAAGAAGTTAATGCAACAGCAGGGGTGCCTGGTGATCAAATTGAATGGTATGATAGGAAATGAGACCAGGAGAAGAAATGAGACTGATAAAGACTCTCAACACTGTGCAAGTGATAGACTTTATTCTCAAGTTTTGGGGGGGGGGGGCAACTGTTGGTAGTTCTTACACATGAGAAGTGATAGGATTAGTCCCCAATTTGGAAAGATCAAGCTGGTCATAATGTGGAGGCTGAACTAGATGACAGAGGGACAGGAAGCAGAGACCACTGAGTGAACTGGTGAGAAGTGGTGCAGGCCTGAGCTGAGGTAGGTACCATGGGGTTGCAGGGGAATGAAGACCAGAGAGGGCTGTCATCAATACCCTTAGGATAAAGCCAGCACAGGTGCAAGAGTAGTATGTAGGGGGAGCTTGGCTTTTTGGACACCAATAGGAGAGCTCATTCTGCTAAAAGGAGACAGTTTGCTAAATTCTTTATTTATGTGACATATAGAAGATTTTAAACGGGACAAAGAAAGGAAGAGGAAGGGATAATGAAGGATGATCACATGTTGGGCAGGAGATAACATGCAGCACCTCACTGAATCCTGATAGTCACCATGAGAGGGAGTGGTTATCCCCATCTGACACATGAGGAAACTGAATTTGCATTTATTTTTCTGAAATCACACAGCTAGTAGATGGTAGAGCCAGAAGTCAGCTCCGCACCGCTCTGGGGTTCAGGCACTCCCCATAAAAAATGCCACCCTAGACTCTATTCTGAGCAGTTAGGAAGCTCTTGTCAGTTGAGGCCTCAGGGGAAGGGAATACGGAAAGAAGCAGATTGGTGATCTAGACAGAAGGACAGATTTTAAAACACCAGAGGGTGGGCAAAGTATAGAAGCAAGGAAAGCATGTTATAGGAACCTGTTCCTTGTTGTGCTCCAGTGAAGGGCCAGACCACCTGTCGCTTTCTCTAGCTTCTTGCCCAAGCCCCACTCCAAACACTAACTTTGGTGAGTGCATGGCAAGCTGGACCATTAGGCTATGTGCAGATTTTCTTTAAATACCAAGATTCAACCCAAAGCTGCAGGACTACTTGGATTACTCTATTTGTCCAGATTCTTGTGTGCGCGTGTTCTTCTGGCCCATTTTGGCTCATTTAATCCAAACCTGTATTAGAATCAATCTTTAGTTTAAATATCTTTAAAACAGAGATAATAATTGTCCCTGTCTCCTCTGGCAAATGAAAGCAGGTGAGATGAGGCATGTAAAGGGCCTAAAACAGGAATTACAATATTCCCTCACTTATCGCGGGTATTACATTCTAGACCCCCTGCCCTCGGCGAAGTAGGAACCTTACATTTATTCTACACTCTTAAACCTATGTAGCTTTAACAACATATGTATACAGTACTGCAAAATCCCGTGATATAGCGAAAAACCTATGATAAATAATTAAATATAATATTTTTTTAAATCCCACAATACAGTGAGGCCAAGATAAGTGAACCGCGATATAGAGAGGAACTACTGTATCTCAAAGTGAGCTTAGTATCAGGGGTCTGGATTTTCATTTTTATGAGTAGTGGGGAGAACCCTCAAGGCAGGAAAACACTCTTTGCTGCCATCTCATGTGGATCTTGGAAATAACACCTAAGTACAGGTCAGCAGGCAAAGTTTTTCTTTGCTGCTACAGTATCTCCTGTGCTTCTGAAGAATACCTGCGTGGAATTCACCTTGGAAAGCTACTCTCTGCTGCCGTCTAGTGTATAACTACTGAATAACAACTGAGTGTAGCCCTCATAAAACGTTTTGTCTGCCAACTAGTGTGAATCTTTGAAATACACCTTAGTGTAGCTCACCAGAAAAAGCTCCTCTTTGCTGTCATCTAGTGTGCAAATTGAAAATAACATCTGAATGGAGGTCACTAGGAAGCACACAACTCTATTGCTGTCTAGTATCTCATAAAGTTACTCTCTACTGCTATCTAGTGTGCAATCTGTGAATAACGGTGTCACCAAAAAAAGCTGTTTTCTGCTGCCATTTAGTGTTTACCTTTAATAACATCTGAGAGTAGGTCATGAAGAAAAGCACATCTCTGTTGTCATCTAGTGTGAAAATCAGAAATTACTAAATAATAAAAGTCACCGAAAGGTACATTTCTCTGCTGCCACCTAGTGCTCAACTTAAAAATAACAGCTAAGTGGAGCTCAAAAGGAAAAATTCTCCACTGCCATATTGTGGAGGTTACCAGGAAATGCACTACTCTGCTGCCATATAGTTCACAACCAGTGAATAACACCCAAGTCTATGTTATAAAAACCTATTCTCTGCTGCTGTCTAGTATGCATTTAGTGAATAACACCTAACTGGTTCTACCAAAAGAGCTCTTCTCTACAATCATCTAGCACTCATCATGGTAATAAAACTTGAATGCAGGCTACAAACAAAGGCACTTCTCTGTTCCATCTAGTGTGCAAATCAGAAATAACTTTTAGTGAAGCTGAAAAACAATACTCTGCTCCCATCTAGTGTGAAACCAGTAGATAATATCTGAGTTATGCCATCATGAAAAGTAAATTCTCTGCTGCCAATTTGTGTTCGTCTTGGGAACAACACCTGAGTGGAGCTCACTAGGCAAAGCTCTTCTCTGTTGCATCATGGCAATAACACCTTAGGAAAGTAACCAAGAAAAGCTAATCTCTGAAGCAATCAAGTGTGCCAATTGCTTGTGACACCTGAATGTAGTTCACTGGGAAGTCCACTACTCTGCTTCCATCTAGTGTGCAACCAGTGAATAACACCTGTATGTTACTAAAAAATATATTCTCTCTTGCCATCTAATGTACGTCTGGTAAATAACACCTGACTGTTCTTATCAAAATGAGCTTTTCTCTGTTGCCATTTAGTGTTCATCTTGGAAATAACACCATATTGTATGTCATGAAGAAAAACACTTCTCTGTTGTCATCTAGTGTGCATCTTGGGAATGATATCTGGGCATGTACCATAAAAATTGCTCACTACTGCAATATTAAAATAACACCTGAATGAAACTCACTAGGAAAATCTTTTCTATGCTGTCATCTAGAAAGCAACCAATGAATAACACCCGAGTGTTATTCTGCTGTGTGACAATAACACCTGAGTGGAGGTTACAAGAATAGGATATTCTCTACTGCCACCAAGTTTGCAACTGCTGCATAACAACTGAGTGTATGCCATCATAAAAAGTAATCTGGCCCTGACTGGTGTGACTCAGTGGATTGAGCACCAGCCTGTGAACCAAAGCGTCACAGGTTCAATTCCCAGTCAGGGTACATACCTGAGTTGCAGGCCAGGTCCCCAGTTGGGGGCGTGCGAGAGGCAACCACATATTGATGTTTCTCTCCCTCTCTCTAAAAATAAATAAATAAAATCTTTGGAAAATAAAGTTACACATTTAAAAAAAAAAAAAAAAGTAATCTGCCCTGGCTAGAAGGTTCAGTTAATTGGAGTGTCATCCTATACACTGAAATGTTGCAGGTCTGACCCACCATTAGGGCACATACCTAGGTTGAGGGTTTGATCCCAGGTTGAGGTACATACAGGAAGCAACCAATCAATGTTTCTCTCTCACATTGATGTCTCTCTTCTTATCTCTCTCAAATCAATAAACATATCCTCAAGGATATGGTAATTCTCTGCTACCATCTAGTGTGCATCTTGGTAATAACAGCTGAGTGGAAATGAACAGAAAATGCTATTCTCTGCTGCCATCTGGTGTGCAACTGGTGAATAAAACCTGACTATATGCAATCATAAAAAGTTACTGCTGCTATCTACTATGCGTATTTGAAATAACTGAGTGGAAATCACCATGTGCATATTTTTAATAACACCTAAGGGAAGTTCAACAGAAAAGCTTGTCTCTGCTGCTATCAACTAAGCAACACATCAATAACACCTGAGGGTATGTCATCTGAGAAAATTGTTTTCTGTGGCAATGGAGTGTGCATCTTGAGAATAACCCCTGAATGAAACCCTCCAGGAGATGGTCTTATCTGCTGCCATCTCATTTGTATCTTGACAACAGCAGCTGAGTTGAGGTCATGACAAAAGGGTATTCTGTGCGGTTATCTGGGGTACAACTAGTAAATAACAACCAAGTGTAGGTCATCATAAAAGTTAATCTCTGCTGCCATCAATTTGTATCTCGGAACTAACAACTGAGTGGAGGTTACCAGGGAAAGCTTTATTCTTCTGGTATCTAGTGTGCATGTTTGATGTAACGTTTCAGTGGAGCTCATCAGGGAAGGCTCTTTGCTGCTTGTATTTAGTGTGCAACTAGAAAATAACATCTGAATGTATACCACTATAAAAAGTAATTCTCTGCTGACATATACTGTGTGTTTTGAGAATAAGACTTGATTGGAGGTCAACAGAAAAGGTTATTATTCTTTGCTGTCATCTTGTGTGCATTTTGGAAACAACTTAATAAATGTCACTAGGAAAAACTCTTCTTCTCTGGTGCCATCTAGTGTGCAAATTGTGAATAACACCTGAGTGTATAACATTAAAAAACCATTATTTTTGCTGGCATGTAGTGTGAATTTTTAAAATAACAGACTGGAGCACACTGGAAAACGCTTTACTCTGCTACCATCTTTTGTTAATTTGAGAATAACACCTGAGTTGAGGTCACCAAGTTAAGCAATTCTTAACTTCCATCTAGTATGCATCTTTTGCATAACACCTCAGGGAAGATCACCAGGAAATGTTATTCTCTGCAATAATTCGTGTGCAACAAGAAAATAACACCTAACTGTATGCCATCATAAAAAGTAAACATCTGCTGTCATCTAGTATGCACCTTGGTGGAGATCACCAGGAAAGTCACTTCTCTACTGCCAACTAATGTGCAAATTGGGACTAGCACCTGAGTGCAAGTCATGAAGAAGAGCACTTCTCTATTGCAATAGGTGAGCAAATTAAGAATAACACCTTAGTAAAGGTCACCAGGAAAATGTATTCTCTGCTGCCAGCTAGTTTGCCTCTTTGCTCCTGCCATTTAGGGTGTAGACTGAGAATAACACTCTTTTGCTGTTTAGTGTGCATCAGGAGAATAAAACTGGAGTGAAGGTCACCAGAAAAAGCTCTTCTCTGCTGCCCTTTAGTTTGCTCATTGGGAATAACACCAAAATTGAAGTCATGAGGACAAGCACATCTCTGCTGCCATCTACTTTTTTTCTTGGGAATGACGCATGAGTGCAAATGGTGGTTTGGGATCAGCACACCCTGTGTATTTCATTCCCGTAAGTTATACAAGTATATACTAGGTACCATGGGCAATGTTATTTTTTTGTTACATTTAGAATGAGAAAGAATAAAATTTTTAAAAAATAAAGAGATATTCAATAACTTCTAGTTTCTTGTATGGGTGGTATATTCAACTATCTCTCTAAATAAATGTCATCTTTCCACTATAATCTTGTGAAATATTTAAATAAGCACCAAGTCAAAGCTTTCCAATGTTGTCAGCTTCTGGCATTGATGGCCTTTTGACTATGGAAAAGCATCTTTGATAATCTTTATCAGCCATTCTCTCTGTTAGGATGGAAGACAATAGTTTATTTTATTATAATTTAAATGTATACACTCACCTGAGAATATTTAATTTCCATGTCACAGTCTTGCCATGGGTAGCAACAGAGAGAACCCATCTCTGTTATTCATGACTCAGTTTCTACTGCATACTCATTACTTTTTCTAAAGAGGATTTAATAAGGCACTTGCATGTTTCAAAGAAGAGGAAGTTTACCTTCCTGGTTTGTGATCAGCTTAACAATAACAGTTACACAGTAGCATATTTCTTTGTATACTTAAACTGTCAATATTATTACCACAATGAACTTTAATTAGAAGAGAAATAACCTAGTAAATGATGCATGGATATTTTATACTCAAGGTTTGTTCTTCTTAAATAATATGAATGTAAAAAAAAAAATTTTTTTAAGATGCCTCCTAAAAATTTGATGTTTCACCTGTAAAATAATTTTCTAAAATTCTTGGCCAGAGTATTTGGGACAAAATTAAGCTGATAAGATCTGATACCATCTGTGATTTTGCCTGGAAGTTTATTGTAACATAAACAAGTGAGGTTTAAATACTTGAGGGTTTTTTTCTTCACTGACTTAATTAGCACATCAAGAAAACAATCTGAGCTCTGGCCACATGGCTCCATTCGTTGGAGCATCATCCTGTGCACCAAAAAGTTTTAGATTTGATCCCTGATCAACAAACATACCTAGGTTGTGGGTTCAATCCCTGGTGGGGGTACGTACAGGAGGCCACTGATAGATGTTTCTCTTTTACAACAATGTTTCTCTCTCTCTCCTTTCCTCTCTCTCTCTCTAAAATCAGTTTGAAAGCATATCCCTGGGTGAGAATTAAAAAGAAAAACAAACCAATCTGATTCACTCTTATGTCATAAAATGTACTTTAATCATAATTTAGTCAAATATATTTATCTAGAGTATTATTGGGTATTTCTTAGCTTTAAGAAAAATCAGAACTCAGCATTTTTTATTTTTTTAAATACCCTAGTTTAAATTTCTTCCCAAGAACTCTGTTAACAATACTCCAACAAGAGGAACTGCATTCTGGTGAAAGATAGGGTTGTTTTACAGTGTGCTCTATTTTGTTACAAGAAAAACTAAATTTGTACTTTATTTCTTATTTTCTCTTTGGAAATAACAGCTTTGTTTCATACCTGGTTTTTATCACCTTTCCCTCCACATGTACTTCAGCTAATCAATTATTTTCTGTTTACATGTGCATTTAGTTCTGGCTCTTTTTCTTGTGTTGACGATCTGTTCATCTCTCAATAACCAAAGCAGCATCTTTCTTTTGGCCACATTTTCAGAATATTGGCTTACTTTTTCTCACCACCAGATTTTCCATTTTGGAAATTACCTTACTCTTATTTATATCTTTCATTTTTTTTGCCACCTATTCTCTTATTAATTCAGTACACTTGTAAACTATCATCTATACTTGTAACTCTAAACCACATCATTGCACAACCTCCAGAGGCTACTTTTCCTCATCTTTCTGTAGTGGTCATCATAGCTAATCACCTCTTTTCCTCAAACTGTTCTTTGTCACAGACTCCAACCAGCAGGGTCCACAGTGTTGTGGATGAGGGGGAACAAATGCACACAGACTCAGTGAATTCTGTGGAGAAAACGGAGAGTGGCCACCTTATAGGTGTGAGAGCTCCTTGACCTTTGGCCTAGACAGGCTTTTATTACCGTTCTTGGGGAATTACATCCACGAAAGTCATAAATTATCATACTAAAGTTACTTTAAATGGTTATAGTTTACAGATAAAAAATAAGAGAATGTTGTGCATGTAGGGGGATAATAAGGATGGGCAAGCTGGCCACAACCTCTCCTTGAAACAGCTCAGAATAAACCCTAGGAAGTTACTTCAAGGTTATACAGTGAACATCTGTTGTTCTCAACCTTGGAGTGAGAAAATTTTAGCAAAAGCAAGCTTTAAAGCCACCTAGATACAATACAGGCCTGATTCACACAGGAAAGCTTGTGTGCCGCCTCATGCCTGTTGGTTTTCTGGACCAGCGCTGAGCTACATTTGCCACTGCCATGCGGACCAGTTTCCTATAGTCTCCTTCCTCTATGCCACACCAACTAAACTCTCTTGATCTGTCTCCTGCCCTAGGTTACTCTTCTGATTCCAGGCATCCTCTGCCCAACACACACACACACATACACACACACACACACACACACACACACTAAACAATATGGTTTCAATTGGACACTTTCACTAAAAAAAAACAACTTGAAGATGGAGGCGTAGACAGACACGCTGCGTCTCCCTCCACAACTAAGAAGGAATACAACTACCTCAAAACTAGATACAACCAGGAGTTCCAGAAAAGCAAACTGCATGGAAGTCCAGCAAACAAAGATATAAGGAAGATATACTCATCCAGACAGGTAGGAGGGGCAGAGCCAGGGCAGAGAGGATGCGGTGTGGTGGTGGCAACAGCCACGGCGGTGGCAGGCCTGGGGAAAGCACAGTCAAATGTTTTAAAAAGTAGGGAGAAACACCTAGTGTTATGTTCCCAGCTCCTCACCAGGCCAACAACTCACGGTCCCAGCGCCGGGGAAGGTCAGGCCTCATTGGTTCTGACTGTGCAAACCAGTGGGGGTTGGGGTGGAGGCAGAAACTCCTGGTCTCTTGGCAGAGCCTGCTTGTTTGGAAGGCCCCCACAGTCCTAGAGTGTCCGCAGACACACCCCCTCTGGGAGCGATGGCTGGAGCAGCAGCTGGAGAGGCGTTGGTCCTGTGTGGAGTTGGGAGAGGTGCCTGGAAAAGGGGCGAGTGCTGGGCAAGCAGCATTGTTCCCTCTCAGACCCCTCCCCCACATACAGCACCAAAACGTGGTGAAACAGGTCACCCTGTACTGATGAATCCCTCTCTGCTTCTTCCAATGTAACAGAAGTCACAGCTCTGCCTAAGACACAGAGGCAAACAAACACAGGAGTCTGTCAAGATGAGGAGACAACTTCAAACCAAGATGGTGACCTAGGCTGACACACTCCATCTCCTTCCACAACTAAGAAGGAATACAACTACTGCAAAACCAGAAATAACCAGAAGTTCTAGAAAATAAAGCTACATGGAAGTCCAAAGTATGAAGTTATAAAGAAGTGGTGCTCATCTGGATGGGTAGAAGTGGCGAAGCCAGGGCGGAGAGGTCAAGCTGTGCTGGTGATGGCAGCTTCGGTGACAGCGGCGGGACGGCGGTGGGATGTTGGTAAGCACAGACACCTGTATTTAAGGGGAAGCGAGAAACACCTGGGGAGCACCCCTGGCTGTAGACCAAACCCATCAGCTCGCGATTCCAATGCTGGGGAAGGCAGACCCCATTGCCTTGGACTGTGAGGGCCAGAGGGCATGGGAACGGAGGAGGAGGCTCCTGGTCTCTCAGTTAAGAGTGAATGGCAGGAATACACCTTAAACCCCCACCCCCACGCAAAACACCATAGTGTGGTGAGAAGGGTCACCCAGTAGTGATGAGTACATGGGGCTCTGCCCCCTATAGCATAGGAGGTGTGACAGCCCTACCCAGGAAGCAAAGGTAAACACAAAACTGTCAGGATGGAACGGATCATGATAGAGATCCTGATAACACAGCTGACCAGACAGCAAATATCTAATCTAATGAACCAACAGATAGGAAATCTTTCTGAAGCACAGTTCAGACCTTTGGTTATATGAATGCTTACAGACTTAACAGCAGATCTTAAACAAGATGAGGAAGGAATGAAAGCCAGTCCTGCTGAAATGAACAAAAACACATATGAAACCACTGGTGAGGGAAAGAAAACCAGGGATCAAATCAACAAATTGGAAAATAGAGAAGGAACAAACAGTCAACCAGTGCAGAAAGAGGAAGTGAGAAGTGAGGAAAATGAAGAGAGGCTCAGAAACCTATGGGACAGCTATTAACGGGCCAACATCCGAATCACAGTGTTGGCAGAAGGTGAAGATTATGTGAAAAAATAATGAAGCAGAACTTCCCTAACCTGGGGAAGGAATTAGACTTATAGGTCCAGGAAGCACAAAGAGTTCCAAATAAACTGGACCCAGGGAGAACCACACCAAGGCACATTATAATCAAAATGTCAAAAATAAAAGATAAAGAGAGAATCTTAAAAGAAGCAAGAGAGAAGAAGAGAATTATGTACAAAGAGGTCCCAATAAGGCTATCAGCTGATTTCTCAAAAGAAACCCTGCAGGCAAGAAGGGACTGGCAAGAAATATTCAAAGTACTGAGAAGCAGAAACCTACAGCCACGATTACTCTATCCAGCAAAGCTGTCATTCAGAATAGAAGGGCAGAGAAAGTGCTTCCAGGAAAAAGTAAAACTAAAGGAGTTCATCAGATCCAAACCACTGTTATATGAAATGTTAAAGGGACTTGTTTAGGAGAAAGAGGATCAAAACTATGAGCATTAAAATGAAAACTGTATTTCAACAACCAACAACAGAAACTAGGGAATTAAAACAAAGGCAAACTAAGTAGGCCATGAGAGTGAGAAAAGAATTATAGGTATGGGGAACATTTTGGGGGGAGGTCAGCGGGGATAGGGAAGGGGGAAAAGGGAGGGAGATGGTACAAGAATTAAGAAGTATAGTAGAAGGGAGAGGAGTAGATAGAAAGATGTTGAGAAGAACTATATGCACAACCAATGGGCATGGACTAAGGAGGGGTGACAACTGGAGGAAGGGGCATCGCTGGGTGGAGGAGAACTAAGGGAAAAGAAATTGGGACAACTGTAACAGCATAATCAATAAAGCATATTTAAAAAAAAAACTTTTTGGCTGCTTGATTTAGGTTCCATTGCCATGGTTTCAAATGATACTTTTATTCAACTGACTTTTGTATTACATGAACTGCTCACATGTTTTCATTAAACTTCATGTTCATAACTACATCTGGTTTTCGGCTATAGTTTTTTTAATGAACCACTAACACCTAATTTGAAGGTGTCCCAAAATGAGTTATTTCTCTTCTTCCTAAATATCTATGCCTTCATACTGACTTTTCAATTTGAGAAAGTCTCATTGTTCTAGTCACATAGATTAGAATTTACCAAGTTTCTTCCTGTTTCCCGCCCCCCAGGGTGAATGGATTGTGTTTGTTTGTTTTTTCTATTAAAATTGTCCCACTTTTTCACCTCATTGCTACCCCCCACCCAGCTCACCCCTTCTCCCACAGTCAATCCCGACCCAGTTGTCCATGTCCATGGGTTATTTACACTAGTTCCTTTACTAAACCCTTCCCCTACTTACTCCTCTTCTCTCCCTCCCTCCCTTCCCCCCGATAACTGTTACTCTGTTCCTTTTCAATTTCATTCATCCGTTTGTGTTGTTCATTAGTCTCCTGTATCAGGTGATATCATATGGTATTTTTCTTTCATTGCCTGGCTTATTTTGCAAAGCATAATTCTCTCTAGGTCCATCCATGTTGTCGCAAATAGCAGGACATCCTTCTTTCTATCTCCCGCATAGTATTCCGTTGTGTAAATATAACACAGTTTTTTGACCCACTCATCTACAGGTGGGCACTTAGGCTGTTTCCAGCACTTGGCTATAGTATACAGCGCTGCTATGAACATGGGGGTACATAGGTTCTTTTGAACTGGAGTTTCAGGATTCTTCGGGTATAATCCTGACAAGAGAATTGATGGTTCAAAAGACAGTTTCATTTTTAGTTTTTTAAGAAATTTCCATGCTGTTTTCCACAGTGGCTGCACCAATCTGCATTCCCACCACCAGTGCACCAGGGTTCCCGTTTCTCCATATCCTTGCCAGCATTTGTGTGTTGATTTATTGATGAAGGCCATTCTGACTGGTGTAACGTGGTATCTCATTGAATGGTTTTTATTTGCATCTCTCTGATGGCTAGTGATGTTGAGCATTCTTTCAAATGCCTATAAACCCTCTGTATATCTGCCTTGGAGAAGTGTTTGTTCAGGTCCTTTGCCCATTTCTTAATTGGGCTGTCTGTCTTCTTTCTGTTGAGACATGCAAATTCTTCATATATTTTGGAGATCAATCCCTTGTCTGAGATATCATTGGCAAATATGTTTTCCCATATGATTGGTTCCCTTTTTATCTTGCTGATGTTTTCTTTTGCTGAGCAGAAACTCTTTAGTTTGATGTAAATGTAGTCCCATTTGTTTATTTTTTTCTTTATTTCCCTTGTCTTAGATGTATCAGTGAAAATATTGTAACATGGGATATCTGAAATTTTCCGACCTATGTTTTCCTCTAGGACTTTTATGATGTCACATCTTACATTTAAGTCTTTGACCCATCTTGAGTTTATTCTGGTGTATGGTGTAAGTTGGTCATCTAGTTTCATTTTTTTTTTTGCACATCCCTGTTTAGTCCTCCCAGCACCATTTGTTGAAGAGGCTCTTCTCATTCCATTTTATGTTCCTTCCCCCTTTGTCAAATATTAGTTGACCATATATACCGGGGTTTATTTCTGAGCTCTGTATTCTGTTCCATTGATCTATATGTCTGTGCTTATGTCAGTACCAGGCCGCTTTAATTTCATTGGCCTTGTAGTATAGTTTGATGTCAGGTATTTTAATTCCCCTTACTGTGTTCTGTCTCAAGATTGCTGTGGCCATTTGGGGTCTTTTTTGGTTCCACATAAATTTTTGAAGTATTTGTTCGAGGTCTGTGAACAAATAATTTTAATAGGGATTGCATTGAATCTATAAATTCCTTTGGGTAGTATGGACATTTTAATGATGTTGATTCTTTCCATCCATGAACATGATATATGCTTCCATTTATTTCTGTCTTCCTTAATTTCTTTCTTCAGTGTTATGTAGTTTTCCAAGTAGAAGTCTTTTACCTCCTTGGTTAAATTTATTCCTAGGTATTTTATTTTTCTTGTTGCAATAGTAAGTGGGATTTTTTTCTAATTTCTATCTCTTATATTTTATTGTTGGTGTACAGAAATGCCTTTGATTTCTGAATATTGACTTTGTACCCTGATATTTTGCCAAATTCACTTATTAGGTCAGGTAGTTTTTTGTGGAGTCTGTAGGGTTTTCTATGTACACTATCATGTCATCTGCAAATAATGACAGTCTTACTTCTTCTTTTCCAGTTAGGATGCCTTTTATTTCTTTTTTTTTTTTTTGTCTGCTGTGGCCAGAACTTCCAACACTATGTTCAATAGGAGTGGAGAGAATGGACATTCTTGTCTTGTTCCTGATCTCAGGGGGAATGCTTTCAGGTTTGTCCATTGAGCATGATGTTGGCTTCAGGTTTTTGTATATGGCCTTTATTATGTTGAGGTATGCTCCCTCTATTCCTAGTTTGCTTAGTGTTTTCATCATAAATGGGTGTTGCACTTTATCAAATGTCTTTTCAGCATCTATTGATATGATCATGTGGTTTTGTCTTTCATTTTGGTTATGTGGTGTATTACATTAATTGATTTGCAAATATTAAACCATCCTTGCATCCCTGGGATGAATCCCACTTGATAGTGAAGTATGATCTTTTTAATATGTTGCTGGGTCTGGTTTGCCAATATTTTGTTGAGGATTTTAGCATCTATGTTCATCAGTGTCTTTACCTGGTTTTGGAATTAGGGTAACATTGGCTTCATAGAAAGAGTTTGAGAGTTTTCCCTATTCTTGGATTTTTTGGAATAGTTTGAGAAAGGTGGGCATTAGTTCTACCCTGAATGTTTTGTAAAATTCACCTGTGAAGCCATCCAGTCCAGAGCTTTTGTTTGCTGGGAGATTTTTGATTACTGTTTCAATTTCACTTTTTGTTATCAGTCAGTTCAGGTTTCTGCTTCTTCTTGATTCAGTTTTGGAAGATTATATGTTTCTAGAAATTTGTCCATTTCATCTAGGTTGTCAAATTTCTTGCCATATAGTTGTTTGTAGTAATTTCTTACAACATTTTGTATTTCTGTGGTATTGGTTGTAATTTCTCCTCTTTCATTTCTGATTTTGTTTATTTGGGTCCTTCCCCCCCTCTTTTTTTTTTTTTTTTTTTTGGTAGAGCCTGGCTAGAGGCTTGTTGACTTTGTTTACCTATTCAAAGAACCAGCTCCTACTTTTGTTGATCTTTTGAATTGTTGTCTAGTCTCTATGTAATTTAATTCTTTTCTGATCTTGATGATTTCCTTCCTCTACTCACTCTAGGCTTTGTTTGTTGTTGTTCTAGTTCTTGTAGCTGTACAGTTATATTTTTTATTTGAGATTCTTCTATCCTTTTCAGGTAAACCTGTATTACTATGAACTTTCCTCTCAGGACTGCTTTTGCTCTGTACCATAGGTTTTGGGCTCTTGTGTGCTCATTATCATTTGTTTCCAGGAACTTCTTGGTTTCTTCCTTGCTGTAATTATTTAATAGCATATTCATTCATTCTCCATGAGTTTGAATGTTTTTGAGTTTTTTTCTTGAGGTTGATTTCTAATTTCAAGGCATAGTGATCTGAGAAGATGCTTGATGTAATTTCAATTTTCTTGAATTTGTTGAGGCTTGTTTTGTGTCCTACAATGTGGTCTATTTTTGAAAATGTCCCACGTGTATGTGAAAAGAATGTATATTTTGCTTCTTTGGGGTGAAACATTCTACATATATCAATTAAGTCCATTTGATCTAGAGTGTTGTTCAATTCCTCAATTTTCATGGTGTTTCTTTGCTTTGAAGACCTGTCCATTTTTGACAATGGGGTGTTAAATTCCCCTACTATGAGTGTGTGGCTGTTGATATCATTCTTGTAGTCTTCTAAGATTTTCCTTATATATTTGGATGCACCTATGTTGGGTGCATATATGTTTAACAGGGTTATATCTTCTTGATGGATTGTTTCCTTAAGTATTATGAAATTTACTTCTTTGTCTCTTTTTATTACTTTTGCTGTGAAATCTGTTTTGTCTGATATAGGTATTACTACCCCAGCTTTTTTTTTTTTTTCATGTTCATTTGCTTGGAATACTTTATTCCATCCCTTCACTTTCAGTCTGTGTAAGTCTTTTGTTTTGAGGTGTGTCTCTTGTAGACAGCATATATGTGGGTCATGTTTTCATATCCATTCTGCTACCCTACGTCTTTTGATTGGAGCATTTAATCCATTTACATTTAAGGTTATTAGTGACAGGTTTTTATTCATTTCCTTTTGTACCTGTGTTCCTCTCCCTCTCTCTTTCTCTTCTTTTTCTTACAGCATTCCTTTTAGCATCTCTTGCAATGCTGATTTGGTGGAGATGTATTTTTTTAGTCTTCCTTTGTCTGGGAAACTTTTTATTTCACCTTCCATTTTGAAAGGGACCCTTGCTGGGTAGAGTATTCTTGGTTGTAGGCCTTTGTTTTTCATTGCTTGAAATATTTTTTGCCATTCCCTTCTGGCTTGTAGCATTTCTGTTGAGAAATCAGTTAATAGTCTTATTGGAGCTCCCTTTTATGTTATTTGCTGTTTTTCTCTTGTTGTTTTTAGGATTATCTCTTTGTCTTTCAATGTTGCCATTTTAATTATGGTGTGCCTTCGAGTTGGCTTTTTTGCGTTCATCTTCATTGGAACCCTCTGTGCTTCCAGGACTTGCAAGACTTTTTCTCTCATCTAGTTAGAAACTTTTTCTGTCATTAATTTTTCAGTCAGGTTTTCTATCCCATGCTCCTCTTCTTCTCCTTCTTGTATCCCTGTGATATGGATATTGCTTCATTTCATGTTGTCCTGCAGTTCTCTTAAATCCTCTTCATTCTTTTTTAATCTCTTTTCATTTTGTTGCATTGTTTGGGAATTTTTTTCTACATTGTCCTCTAACTCACTGATCCGATCCTCTGTTTAATTTAGTCTGCTTTTGATTGATGCTAATGTGTTCTTCAGTTCAGAAATTGTATTCTTCATTTCTTCCTGGTTCTTATTGATAGTTTCTATGTCCTTTTTTATGCTGGTGTAGTTCTCAGTAAGTTCCTTGTAGCTTCTTGGAGTTCTTTATAGTTTCCCTGGAGTTCTTTGTAGTTCCCCTGGAATTTGTTGTAGTTTTCTTTAGGTTTGTCGAGTTCACTGAGCTTCCTCATTACTATTGTTTTGAATTCCATGTCTGATAGTTTGCTTGCTTCTATTTCATCTATCCCTCCTTCTGGGAATTGCTTCTTTCCTTTGGGTGGGGTGTTGTTTCTGTTTGGTGGGGTGTTATTTCACCTTCCCATTTTGGGCACTAGTCTTGTTTCTGCTTCTTAGGTTTATCTGCTTTTATTTTCTACCTTTATGATGGAACCTCTTGTATTACAAAGTGCCTCTAGTTCACTTCACCATCCTTTGGCCTCAGCCAGGTGCGAATGCCTGCATCAGGGCAGGTGAGGCCAAGGCAGGCTGGCTGCTCACCTGTTCTGGTGGATAGGGAGGCCTCTGTGTGCTGGAAGTGGGTTTGTTGTGCACCTGTTCAGGTGGGCTCAGGGGAGCCTGGGTGCGGTGGTTGGCGAGTTGTTCTTGTGCCTGCTGGGGCAGGGCCAGCGGCGCCTGGGTGCGGTGGCCAGCGGGTTGGTTTTGTGCCTTTTGGGGTGGGCCAGGGGCACCTGGGTGTGCCAGCAGGCAGGCTGGTTGTGCGCCTGGACAGGAGGACTGGGGCACTTCCCTGTGCGCACTCACATGACCCAGGGGGAGGGTTGGGGAGTGGACAAGTACGCTCTGTGCCTGTATTCCTCAAGAATCTCATCCCACCCCTAGCCTCTCCTCCCCTCTCTGCAAA
Organism: Furipterus horrens; assembly: GCF_987537825.1. Taxonomy (NCBI): domain Eukaryota; kingdom Metazoa; phylum Chordata; class Mammalia; order Chiroptera; family Furipteridae; genus Furipterus; species Furipterus horrens. The sequence goes on from NW_028327177.1 coordinate 74,822,208, forward strand.
AAAAAAAAAGAGAAAAGGAAAAAGGGAAAACACATTCATATACACACAACAGTACACTGTTCTTGTCTGTCAGAACCAGATGCCACCTGGCCCACTTCTGGCTCTGCCAGTGGGAAGAGCCTCGCTCTCCTCCTGAGTCCTCTCTGGGGAAACCTAGGGTCACTAAAAAATCTCTGTGCCCTGTCAGCCGCAGATCAGGGAACCAAGCCAGTCAGAAACCCCATCTCTTCCCATTCTCCTCCACTTTCCTCATCAGACAGGTCACTCCCAGATGGTCTTCTCTGATCCAGCAGTGCCAAGGCTGAACTCATGCCAGTATCCAGATGTTAACTGAGATGTTCTGTCCATAATTAGCCTAAACTACAGACAGGGCTTGGGAGCAAGCAAGCGCAGCCTCCCCTCACTTCTCCACCATCTTCTCTCCCTCTTTCTGTTTTCTTCCATATCCAAGCAATTGTCAGCGTCTGAAGATTTAGTCATCCTAATCTATTTTCTCTTCTAATTTCTTAACTGTCTGTATTGGTCAGGGTTCTCCAGAGAAACAGAACCAATATGACATGAAAATTTAGAGAAAGTGCTTTATTTTAAGAAGTTGGTGTATGCAAGTATGGAGGCTCAAGTCCAAAATTTCAAGTTCGAAATCTTTAGCATAAATTGGCAGACTGGAGATGCAAGAAGAGAAAATGCTACAGCTCAAGTCAAAAGTCCTGTCACCTACTATATAGTAATAGCTCTGGAGCTACTGTTAAATAGTGATGTGTCTGGAGAAATGTTTCACTATAGTGGAAAGGTTATGCTTTCCCTATTTTCTCAACTTATGCTCAGAATAGAATGAACTAATAATTTTAAAATTAAGTGTTAATAAGTCATAAATCCCCTGTAATTAAACATAACAGAAAAAATGCTAAAATAAATAAATGTACATTTATCCCAGTTGCTCTTATACTGAAGAGCAAGAAGCTTAATTAGAAGAACATTAATTTGCTTAGGAGCACTTTTAAACATTTGGAGAATGACTTATGATCATCTTTACTATTCTTTTATTTTTCTACCTACTGTATGTTTAAATAATTTATTTAGTCATTCAAAAATTGTTGGGTAACTTAGGTTATCTTATGTACAAAAGTTTTCTAAGTATTCTAAAATAAAAGCTTATGTTTGAAGGACCCTCACTATTTTCCAAAGTCCTTTCTATATAGACTACTTGATTTTATTTTTGATTTCTGAATCAATCTCCTTATCAGTTATAGGTCTATTGAACTTTTCTGTTTCTTTGTGATTTAGTCTATTAGGTGTTGTATTTCTAGAAATTTTAAAAGATTGTTACAATATTGGTGCTATTTTAAATAATTCTACATACTTCACGATTATTTCCCACTGTATAAATATTTTGTGTAAGTGTGATTGTAAATGGTTGCATAGTGTGCCATTACATGCATATGTCATATATTATTTAGCCTCTCTCCTGTATTAAAATGTAGGTTGAACTTCCGGCCAAGATGGAGGTCTAGGCAGACATGCTGTGTCTCCCTTCACAACAACAACAAAAAAATACAACTACCTCAAAACTAGAGACAACCAGAAGTTCCAGAAATTCAAGCTGCATGGAAGTCCAACAAATAAAGAAATAAAGAAGAAACACTCATCCAGACAAGTGGGAGGGGCAGAGCCAGAGTGGAGAGGATGGTGTGGTGGCAGTGGCAGCGACGGCAGTGGCAGGCTGGTGGAAAGCATAGTCACACATTTTAAAAAGTCAAGAGGGGCACCTGTGGAGCATTCCCAGCTCCTTACTAGAATGCATAGCTCATGGTCCCAGCGCCGGGCAAAATCAAGCCTCATTGCTTCTGACTGTGAAAACCAGTGGGGTTTGGGGTGGAGGAAGAAACTGCTTATCTCTCAGCAGATTCTGCTTGTTTAAAGGGCCCCCACAGTCCTAGAACATCCACAGACCCACCCACTCTGGGAATGACAGCCAGGGCAACAGCTACAGAGGCGCCAGTCCCATACAGAAGTGGGAGAAGTGCCTGGAAAAAGGACAAGTGCTGAGCAAGTGGCATTGTTCCCTCTCAGACCCCTCCCCCACATACAGTTTCACAACGTGGTGAAATAGGTCGCCCACACTGATGAATCCCTAAGGCTTCGCCCCTTACAACATAACAGGAGTGACAGCTCTACCTAAGACACAGAGGCAAACAGACACAGGACCCTGTCAGAATGAGGAGACAGAAAAGTATGGCCCAAAAGGGGGAACGGATCAAGGCTCCAGTGGGAAAAATAAGTGATGAGAAGATAGCCAACCTAACAGATGCAGAAATAAAAATTCTGGTGATGAAGATGCTCACAGGCTTGACAGATATGCTTGAGTACAGCAAACATATAAGGGAAAACTTGAAGGCTATGCTAAGTGAAATGAAGAAAAATCCACACAAAATCAATGGTTAAGGGAAGGAAACCTGGGTTCAAATCAATGATTTGGAGCATAAGAAAGAAAAAAACAGTCAACCAGTAAAGAATGAGAAAACAAGAATTGAAAAAAAAATGAGAGGCTTAGAAATCTCTGGAACAACTTTAAACTTGCCAACATCTGAACCATAGGGGTGCCAGAAGGAGAAGAGGAAGAGCAAGAAATCAAAAGCTTATGTGAAAAATGAAGAAGGAAAACTTCCCAAATTTGGCGAAGGAAATAAACATACAAGTCCAGGAAGCACAGAGTCCCAAACCAGCTAGACTCAAAGAGGACCACACCAAGACAGATCATACTTAAAATCCCAAAGGTGAAAGATAGAGAGAATCCTAAAAGCAGCAAGAGAGAAGCAGAGAGTTGCCTACAGAGGGGTGCCTATAAGACTATCAGCTGATTTCTCAAAAGAAACATTGCAGGCAAGAAGGGACTGGCAAGCAGTATTCAATGTGATGAAAAGCAAGGACCTACAACCAAGATCACTCTATCCAGCAAAGATAACCTTTAGAATGAAAGGGCAGACAATGTGCTTCCCAGACAAGGTAAAATTAAAAGAGTTCATCATTACCAAGCCATTGTTATATGAAATGTTAAAGGGACTTATTTAAGGAAAAGAAGATCAAAACCCTGAATACTAAAATGACAACAAACTCACAACTATCAACAACTGAATCTAAAAAATAGAAACAAAATCCAACTAAGCAAACCAGAATAGGAACAGAATCATAGGTATGGGGATCATTTGGAGTGTTATCAGCTGGGAGGAAGAATGGAGCAGAGATTAAGAAGCATAATTGGTCAGTACAAAATAGGGGGAAGTTAAGAATAATATAGGAAAGGGTGAAGCCAAAGAACTTATATGCACAACCAATGGACATGAACAAAGGGGAGGGTGGGATTGCTAGAGGGAAGGGGGTATTGGGCAGAGGGAAGCAAAGGGGAAAAAAATTGGGACTACTGTAACAACATAATCAATAAAATATACTTAAAAAATAAAATGTAGGTTGACTTTAACTGTTTTTCTGCAATAACTATTCTTATACTGTGCACACATCTCTTTTTAGTTCCGTAGGATAAATTCCCTGGAGTAGAGTTTCTGGATCATTGGGCCTGTAAGCAATTTTCTCTGCTCTGACAAAGTCTTTTGAGGTAATGTCAGGAAGGAAATTTGGCTCAAAGTTTAAGCTACCAGTTGAAGACTGGGAACATTTTATTTAGACAATTTTGTTCAGTATCTTACTACTCTAGTTTTATTATTCCAGTAAATTAACTGTTTAATGATGGGATATTATGAATATAAATAGTTTTGTCTAATAGCAATAAGTCTCTAATACTACTTTATTTATAGATGTTTCACTTTTTGTTTTCTAAATCCTCAGCTGAGGATATGTTTATTGATTGAGGGAAAGAGAGAGAGAAATATCGATGTGAGACAGAAACATTGATAGGTTGCCTCTCACACATGCCCTGACTGGGAATCAAATCCACAACCTAAGTATGTGCCCTAACCAGGGATTGAACCCATACCCTATTAATGTATAGGACAATGTTCCAATCAACTGAGCCACTCAGCCAGTGTTCATTTTAATTTTTTTTTCATTTTTTTTATTTTAATTTTAATATGTTAACTCATATGTGCATTAACTAACCTTATTTTAAATGAGATAAACAGCTGGCTAATTTATAACTATCATCATCAAAAATTAATTTAATATTTATTGAAAATTTGGTCTGTACCATAGTGCTAAACCCTTTATGTATATGATATTATTAACTAAACAAAAATCATAGCAGTTTGTATAATGAGTTCTAATTTACAAATGAGTAACCAGGGGCATTGTGACACCCAAAGTTATAGCCTTTCAGGAGGCAGAACTGAGGCCTAAGCTTAAATTTTTCAGCAAGGAATTTTACAATTTACAAAACAAAACTACAAGAGGTTTGTTACCTGTCCAAAGGAACATAGCTAGTAAGTGGTGGACCCTAGCTCAGACAAATTCTAGAGGCCCAATGTTTGGGAGTCCCCTCTTTCAGAACTCTCTGGGCACTGTGGTCTTCTGTGGCCTGTTCTTCCCATGCAGAGGCGGAGCCAGGAAACTGCAGAGGTGGTGCCTACATACCAATAAGGTGTGGAGAAAAAAGTCTTCTCACTGGGATGTGGGGGTTCCTGTTTTCCTGGGTGAGGTGATGCCAGCTGGTAAGCTGAAGAACCCTTGTGTACTTTGGGGGGTTCACACAGTCACTCACTTTTGCTTTACAGGGTTTTTTTTTTTTTTTTTTTTAGGACAAATACTGTACCTTAGCAGTATGAATGGTCAGCTTATTTTCTCAACTTATCTTTTGTCTTTTGCACTTTGATGATTGTGAATTTGCCTTGCAGCGGGTTTGGTATTTTTTAAAGTAGCTGGATTTATCAACCAGTCCTTTCTGTATGGCTTCATGATTAATGGCATACTTGGAAAGACAGTCTCTATCCTGATAATACAAATTTTTTAAATTTTACTTCTACAATTGTTATGAGTTTTTTTCTTCTTTGGTCCAGTTGGAATGTGTGTTTATGTGATATAGAGCTAACTTTTTCCCTAGAGGACTAATTTTTTTTTTTTACTACTATTCATTGAAATGTACTTTTTCAACTTTTTGCAGTATTATCCTTTTTTTGAGAGTAATAGAAAAAGTTATTTATTTTAAAATATGGTATACTTTAAAAGTACAGAAACACAGAGACAGTTTGATCCTAGTAAGTACTTTCATGAGCTCAGCATTAAGGGGAGTTTCAAAAATATTACTTTATTTGTGCTAAACATATCTCAGTTTTCTTTTACATACCCTTGAAATATCTACAGTGCACAATGATGTAAATAATTGCTGGTAAATTCCAAAATATCTCCCCTCCAGCTGGAATAAACACTACTCTAGAATACTGGTCACTTGAAACATCGCAATAAAGCTGTGGAAGTTTTATCCAACTTATCTTGATGGCTTTTGGCTTGCTCATCTGTATATTTAAAGAGATAATTGGTTGATGTTGCTTTATATCCTGTATTTTTTACAGGATTCCACATGACCAGTCTCTGGTTGTAGTTTCTCCTGGTTTAAAACCCAGCCATGGATCAGAGAAGTCAGGAAGCACAGACCGTGTGCTCCAATCTAAGCACATGCCCAAGGTCACCATGGCCAGTTGCCTATGAAGGCTGCCTAATGTTCTGTCAATTTGAAAGGTCTGAATGAACTTATGTTGGCTATGTTCTGTTGCACAGGGTAATGCTGAAAATGGTGGGGCCATGGATGGAAAGGGCTGAAGATAGCACATAGTCTGATAAACAAGTGCGAGATGTGGACAATGAGATTCAGAATACGTACTCTGGGGCTGCAGGCAGCACAAAGCCAAAGCAGAAAGCGATGCAGAACTGACCTCTAGGTGGCACTCTTGGGGACTGTTAGACTTATCAGAGGATGATGGGCAAGGATGGCAGCATTGAGATAACATGAGTCATTCTTTGTTTGCCTAAAGGCAAGAAGGATGATTTAACTGTGCCATTTACTTGCAAGCATCCATTTGGACTCACTTTTGCTCTTGGTGCTTCTTTGGGTGTGAGCTGCCGGGCTGCATGGTCTCCATCACAGGGGGTGAGGGGACTGGGGTTAGTAGCACTGGTTGCAATGTCATTACTCAGAACCACAAAATTGTAGTTTCTATTGCTGCATGCTTCAATTTTTTATCTTAATGAGAGACTTGATTTAAATTTCGGTCTAACCTTAGAGCCCATAAGTGAGACCAGTGGTTGTAAAAGTATGGTATGAGATGTCTGCATATCTGGTCACCCAGCAGAGCAACACCAGGCAGCGGTAGGCTAATAGGCATGGACTGAGGACACAAGTGCCTGGTATATTTCAGCTCTGATTCACATCCAGAGGTAAACTTTGCAGTATTGTCTTAATCTTATACTAAAATCAAGTGTGGTTTTAGGTCGATGTCTGGCATGTGTATTATTCTGTTAATGTCAGTGAGTCCATGCACCAATACCATCCCAAGGCATATGATTTTTCACGCTTCTAAGATATTTGAGTCAGAATGCATCTAACAAGTCATAAGTTCATTGGTAGTGCTTTTCTTAGTGGTACATGAACCAATGATGCACGTTAAAATAAGTAGTGTCCTAAATTTGATGAAATGGTATTAATTGTGGATTTAAAATATTTTACTCCTTGGTATATCTTACTGTACCTCACTACCCCCTTTTTTCCTTCTCAGTATTTTGGGTACATAGAAAGCGCAAAACAACTTCTTAGGGATAATGTGTAGTACTTTTCTTAGATGATTTAAAAGCTAGTTTTGCAACTATGTTTTTAATCAAATGATGAACAAGTTTCATATACCTGTGTTATTACTTGCAATAAACTTGGCAAATCTAGGTCCACCTGTTTTTTGTAAGCTCACCCAAAGAAAATGGCTTCCAAATCATAAGCTGCAGAATGGTAATAACCAAAGGTGTTCAGGCCTTGGACCCATCACACACCAAATTATCCTGAAACTGTAGCTGAGTTGGTGAGGCCTCCATGCTGGGCCTGACCCTCACAAAAGGACAACATGTCTTCATTTTTCAGAGATTCTCCTGTATCTGCTGGTCTTTTAAAAAATTAATCAGCTCAAAATAATCATTTTGCCAGAGAAGCTTATTTTGGGTGGCATGCTCTGCTCCCTTTCACACCTATGTACTCTAATTTTTTTACACATTCATCAACTGAAGAACACCTAAATTATTTTCCATTATGAATAAAACTGCTGTGCATAATTGTATGCAAACTTTCATTTGGACATAGTTTTTTTTTTTTAAATACGTTTCATTGATTATGCTGTTACAGTTGTCCCAATTTCCCTTCCCTCTGCTTCCCTCCACCTGGTGGCTCCCCTCCCTCCAGTTGTCCCCCCCTTTTAGTCCATGTCCATTGATTGTGCATATAGTTCTTCTCAACCTCTTCCCATCTATTCCGTTCCCTCCTACTATGCTTCTTAATTCCTGTACTATCTCCATCCGTCTCCCCCTTCCCCACCCCTGCTGACCTCCCCCCAGTATGTTCCACCTACCTATAGTGCTTTTCCACTCTCATTGCCTATTTAGTTTGCCTTTGTTTTGATTCCTTAGCTTCTGTTGTTGGTTTTTGTAATGCAGTTTTCATTTTAATGTTCATAGTTTTGATCCTCCTTCTTCTAAACCAGTCCCTTTAACATCTCATATAATAGTGGTTTGGATATAATGAACTCCTTCAGTTTTACTTTGTCCTGGAAGCACTTTCTCTGTCTTTATATTCTGAATGACAGCTTTGCTGGATAGAGTATTTGTGACTGTAGGTTTTGGATTTTCATCACTTTAAATATTGCTTGCCTGTCCCTTCTTGCCTGCAGGGTCTCCCTTGAGAAGTCAGCTGATAGTTTAATTGGGACCCCTTTGTACATGATTCTTTTCTTCTCTCTTGCTGCTTTTAAGATTCTCTCTTTATCCTTAATTTTTGACAATTTGATTATAATGTGTCTTGGAGTGGTTCTCCCTGGGTCCAGTTTTTCTGGAACTCTCTGTGCTTCCTGGACCTGTAAGTCTATTTCCTTCCCCAAGTTTGGGAAGTTCTGCATCATTATATTTTCACATAATTTTTCAATTTCTAGTTCTTCTTCTTCACCCTCTGGCAATTCTATAATCCGTATGTTCGATCTCTAATAGCTGTCCCAGAGGTCTCTGATCCTCTCCTCACTTTACTTACTTTCTGTTTCCTCTTTCCTCACTGGCTGACTGTTCCTTCCCTACGTTCTGGTTCTTTGATTTGATCTCTGGATTTTATTTCCTCACCACTTGTCTTGTATGTGTTTTTGTGCGTTTCAGTATGAGTGGCTTTTGATCCATCCCGGTCTTGTTCCAAATCTTTTGTTAATTCTCTAAGCCACCTTATAACAATAGCTCTGAATTGAGCCTCTGAAAGGTTTTTATTTGTTCATCTGTCAGATTCCTCATCTGTTGCCTGGTTAGCTGCGTCACTGGGATTTCTATAGTTGTCTGCCTCATTTTGACAGAATTGTGTTTTGCTTTGCTTCCTGGGTAGGCTGTAGGGGGCGGTGCCCCATGTACTCATCACTACCCAGAGACTGGCGGTGATCCTCAACCTTTTTTGCCATGCTGTGGTGATTTGAGTGGAGGTGGGGGTCCAAGCTGGATTCCTGCTGTTATTCTCTGCTGGGAGATCGGGATCTGTCCTCCCACCCTCTGGACCTCACCGTCCGAGGCAATGGGGGGACTGCCTTTCCCAGTGTTGGGGTTGTGAGCTGCCTGGGCTCAACTGCAGCCAGGATTGCTTCCCCTGCTGCTGTCCCTGCTGCTACCACAAACAGCACCGCCCGATGTTGCCCCTCCTACCTGTCCGACGAGCACCGCTGGTTTATAACTTCGTATGTTGGGCTTCCATGTAGTTTTATTTTCTGGAATTTCTGGTTATCTTCTGTTTTGAGGTAGTTGTATTCCCTTCTAGTTATAGAGGGAGACTGAGCGTGTCAATCTAAGCCTCCATCTTGGCCGAAAGTCCTGGACATAGTTTTTAAAGCAGATACATAAACAAACACTAGAGGCACAATTGTTGGACTCAAGGTGGGCATTGTTTAGCTTTGGGAAAAATTTCCCAGCTATCTTTCAAAGTGGCTGCATATTCCACCAGCAATAAATTAGAATTTTTGTAGTTTTTCACTCTCCAGCAACTGCTGCAGTTATTTATTTATTTGTTTGTTTGTTTATTTACTTATTTATCTATCTATCTATCTATTTGTGTGGGGTGGAGGGGAGGGAGTTAGCAGATTTAATAGATATGTGGTAATGTGTTATTACTATTTTAATTTATAATTCCCAGATGATTTATGAGATTGAGCTCCTTTTTGCAAGCTTATTTACTATTTCTTGTCTACATAAACATCTAAATTGTAACCAAATGCCTGCTGCAATGAAAGCCAAACTCATGAGACAGGTGTTGATGAGAAGAAAAGTGGTTTATTTGGATGCCAGCAATCAGAAAAAATGGGGGACTCGTCTCAAAGCCCATCTTCAATTCTCAGTGCAAGAAGAGGTTTTTATGAGGAAGAAGAGAGAACAAAGCAGACCAAAGACATTAAGGAGATGAGGTTGAAAATTTTCTACATACAGACCAGCACAGTCCATTCCGTTAAGGACCTCAAAATTGGGCAAGTGATGTTCTGGTGTGTGCCATCCTGGTTTTTATCATCCTGGTATTATGGTTGAAGGTTAGCAAATCTTTCAGAGCAGAAAGATACAGAAAGTCTGTATCTTTTGAAGTTAGTTTCTAGGATTTTTATACAAAAGTGCTGTTTGTCATAAGCTACATATTAGTCAGAGTCAGGATTTATAAAACAATGTTAAAAGAATGGTGAGGTGGGTTAAAATACCCCACTGTTAAAATTCTCCGTTGTCAATTTTTCTTCTGTCTCTATGGAAGTTAGGGGGTTGTAGCCAAAATATTTCAGAAAACTATAAAAATCAGGATTTAGTCCAGTTTATAGGTGAAAAATAAAATTTTGCAGACAATTCACTGAATTCATCTAATTTTCATAACCGTGTATAATATATTTTATTAAAACAAAAGTTTTCTCTTAAAATCACCCTCATTTCTATTAAAGAGCCAACAAGGCCAATTTATTTACTTTATTAAGTCTAGTATCTATTCAGTCTGATTATTTGTATAAACACAACAGGAATAGCAATTGATCATGTAGGCTCTCTTAAATTGGCTTTTCTGGAATCTCTTTAAGAATTTCTAAACTGAATTTTAATTAGCCTCTCAGAACAAAGAAGCCAAGCCACAAAGTTGCCATCAGGCCTGCCTACAATACCTATAAGTTTGGGTGGTTTCTTCAAGTTCTCAAGATCCCCAAAATGTCTTGACATTCTTTTCTTGCTATCTCCAAGGAAAGAACCCTTTGTTCCTTATGGAGAGACTACCATTAACCATATAAATAAGCAAGGAACCAGGCCATTTCTCCAAGGGGTTTTTATTGGCTTCTAAGTCAATCTTTATTCCTTAAAGCTTTTTGCTGACATCCAGAGTATAGGCATGTCTCTTTCAACCATAATATTCTAGTCAAAATCTTATTTAATAAAAACACAATTGGAAACTGGATTTATGTGTTCTGTTATAAAGAAATCAGATTCCTATTGGATTCCTACAAATAAGTATATTGCCATTAAAATAATAATACACATTAAGAGTTTTTAACTTCTGGAGGGATCAATAGGGAGAAAAGTACAAATGTTTCAATATTGCTTCTTAAGGTACAATTTGCTAAATTGCTCTAAAACACAAATTTTTAAAAATTATCAATGTTTTAAATGAAGTCATGAGAATAATAATCTTCAGTCCCATAATTAATTCTTATTTATCCTGATAATTTGCCAGTATTTCCATGGATCCAGTTATTCCTTGAAGTTCTATAATATTTTTGCAAATACATTAGAGTAAAACAATGATTGTCTCTAAAAGAGAAAAATTACTTTAAATGACATGATTATAGGTCTGAGTATAATGCAACTGACAGAGAAATTTGCTTTTTTGTAATAAGATTTTAAGATAACATTCAAAATTACAAATGAAAGTATATCAGAATAAGAAATCAATTAACTTGTTCACTATGGTCAATTTTATGTGGAGCTCCTGTGGGAATCTTACAATTGGTTTTTAAAAATCAAGAGGCACTTCCCAGCTTTTTTCTTATTAAAATTATCACTTTGCTTTACCATCTATTTATGTGCCTTTTTTTCTTTTTTCTTTTTTTCCATTTTCATTTCCCTTCTTGAGTAATTTATTTTCCACATCTTTCCTTCCTAAATGTCCCTTTCCTTTATTCCTTTCTCATCTTTTTTTCTTTCTTAATTCTTCTCTTTTTGCTTCTTCCTCCTATAGAACCTTTCTGAAACTTGAACAAACCTTTTGTGACTTACACAGATCCTCTGCAACTTGCACATACCCTTTTAGTTCGCTTTTTCTTAACTAATTCAGAAATAAGCAACTTCAGAACAACCTACCTTAAATTCTACTTCTTTTGCCATAATTTACACCTTTTATTACCAAAACCATATATATATTCCAACTTAATTAGAATTCTTAATTCTTGTAAACGTTAATTTTGGTGATAACTAAAAGTAAATAATTAACATTCTTTAGATTGTCAAATTTATGAACACATTTTATAATTTTCAGAAACAGGTTTTTCAACTGACAAATACACTGACATTTTAAAGAAGCATAACAGAGTTAGAATGGATTCTTTTTGTAAACCTGGGTAAAAATATATATTTTATGTTAATAACTTTAAAAGAGATCAATTAAATTACTTATTTGGATTCTTGGTGATTACTGCACTCCTTTAGGGTGCTCAAAAGTGAGCTGTTTAATTATCTAGAGTCCTTGAAAACATTTAGGAGGCTGGACAAGAGGCAGAGGAGATATCAGGCTCAGGTTACTTTCCAGGACTGCAGCATCTCCCAGGCCTCCAGGAGGAGGATTTAGGGTGTTTAAAAGACTCATTTTTTTCCTCCTAAATTTTATTGTCCGGAAAGGAAGTAAGATCCTTTCTCTCTTTTGAATTTCCCTCAATTTTAATTTTTAGAGTAGAATACTTATGATGTAAAAGCATGAAAGTTTGCATATAAGAGATATTATCCTGTACCGTACCTTTGGCAAAACAATTCTAATTAGTCTAAAATGTGACATAATGGACTCTAATGAAATCAAGACTGAGCTACTCCTTTCAAAACAGAAACCAAAACAAAATCTAAAGCAAAGACAAATGTCAAACAAATGAGTACTCTCAAACTAAATCCTCTAAAAAAAGAGACTGGGATTAGCTTTAGAATCTTATCTCACACCAACTAGTACTGCAAATGTCCCTGAATAGGTTCAAATAGCACAAAGTCCAAACAGGAGACAGAAAATTGATGGTGTGTACAAAACAGCAAAAATCAAGCCAAACCCCCAAAAGATAAGAATGCAAGCAAAGGACAACTGTAACCAAAGTTTCATTACAGACAGACAAGAAAGCCAAAGTTTAATTTCAGAAACATGAGAGCTTTCAAACAGAAATTGACTTACTCTCATGTGGGAACTGGGATTAGTATAAAGAATATACCCAGGCTTGGAGTACATTGACTCCCCAGGTTGGAGATTGTCAACTCCCCAGAGACCCATTTCCTTTTTACCAGCAAAGCATTTAAAGGCAGCTGATATCTTGAGAGGGAGATCAGGGAGAGGCCCTGAGATAAAGAATTCTCAACAGCTGCCAGGAAAATGTTGCAATCCTAATCCCTGCCATGGGGGTCAGCCTGCCCCAAGCAGCTGGGACTTCAGTTTAGGTACTCCAGGTCTTACTGGGGTCCATGTTGTTCTGACATGGTTGCCATAATTTGTTACCAAACACAGATCAGGCTGCTTGCCACTATGAAAGCCAATACTCAAGAGACAGATGCTATTGTAAACAAAAGAGATTTATTCAAGTACTGGTTGGTTACTTGAGAAGATAAAGCACACAAGTCTCAAATCCCAACATAGCATCTCAGTGCAGGCAGAAGTTTTTATAAGGAGGGAGAGGGAATGTGGAACAAAGAGATCAAAGGAGGGGGTTAAAAAGTTCTCTATGTGCAGATGAGCACAGTCCATCTTAATAAGGCAAGTGATGGTCCAGTGTGTTTCATTCTGGTTTAGTCATCTTGGTTTCACATCATCTTGGCTTTACCTAATACTGGCTTCATGGTTGAAGGTGAGAAGATATCCTGGAGTTGGGAGGCCTAAAGGTTAGAGTTTGTATATTTTGAAGTTATTTTCTAGGATTCTATACAAATATGGGGTTTATCTACAAACTACATATTAGTCAGAATTAGCACTTATAAAAACATCATTAAAAGAATGATGAGGTGGGTTACAATTCCCCATTGTTACAATTTGTTCCATGTCCAAAAGAACATAGTTTGTAACTGGCCAACATATGCTCATAAGCATTTCAGATGCCCAAATCTTAGGAGTTTCCTCTATGAGAACTGGTGCCATTGCACACCAAGAATTGAAAATTGGAAAAGGAGTCACTTTAGACTAAACAATTAAAAATAGTTGTCATTCCCCACCGACTGAGATGAGATCAAGCTGGGTGAGCATAGAAGAGGCTTCTGTTAATATCACCACAGCAACCTAGATTATTGTTATTTTTAAATTATGTCATGTTTTCTTTTAGTTTTTTTTTAACCCAAAATGACAATGGCTTTTTTTTAATTGCAGCTTACTTAAATAATACAGAAAAATAAAATTACTTCAAAATTCTATCCCAAGTGCTAACTGCTACCTTTTTAAGTATATTATCCAGACATCTCTATGTACACATTTTTATTCTGATAGTTTCTCTGGATTTTATATACTATTCTGTGTTTGTAATATGAGTGCAAAATATAAAATTTCAGCTTTTTTCCATAATAGGTGGATTTATCACTACATTTTCCCATAGGGTTTTTATATACTATTTTTATTATTACTCAGTTTGAATTATTTTCTAACCCCAATTGTAATTTATTTTCAGGGTTATTTAGAAGTGTATTTTATACCTTTTAAATCTTCTAATTACTTTTTTAATGATTTCTGGGTTAACTGCAATGAGAGCAAGAAACATACTTTATATCATTCAAAACCTTTGAAGTTTGTTGAAACTTGTTTTTATAGTACAATATTGTTACTTTTAAATATGTTCCAAGTGTGACTTTCTGATGCCACTTCATGTACATTTTAGGAATAACACCTTAGTGCAGGTCAGTTGGAAAAGTTGATGGTATAGTGGATTATCTATGAATGTTGAATCCAATGTTATTGAGAAGTGTGTTCCATAATTTCTAAATATAAGGATTTTCTAGTTATCTTTTTTACTGATTTCTAGATTAACTGCAATTAGAGCAAGAAACATACTTTATATAACATCAACCCTTTGAAGTTTGTTGAAACTTGCTTCATAGTACAATATGGTCACTGTAAAAAAAAAAAAAAGTTCTGTGCTTCACTGCTGCCATTTTTGTTCATTTTGGAAACAACACCTTAATGCAGGTCAGCAGAAAAAGTTGCAGGGTATAGTCAATTATTTGTGAATGTTCAATCCAATTTGCTGCACATGTTAAGTTTTTTATATCCTTACTGATTTTTTGAGGAGGTCTATTGTTTCTGAAAAAGGTATGATTTATCCCTGAACGACAGAGGTGTGTTAAGTTTGTTATGATTATAAAGTTGCCTTCTTTTTGCATTTCTGTTCTATATAATTTGAGTTTGTGTTATTAAGTACATGTGAATTTGGACTTTTCTGGGAAAGTAAATGTATTGATATAAAGTGCTCCTTATTTCTAGTATTGTTTTTCTTCTTCATTTGGTGTATATTTGCATAATACAGGTTGGGGCAAAAGCAGGTTTACAGTTGCTTATATAAAAATGTATAATAATTAATAGATAACAGTATAACAATAAACTTTATTATACTCATAACTGTAACCTACTTTTGTCCCACCCTGTACATCTTTTCTGATTCTTCTACTTTCAAACTTTTTGTATCTTTATGTTTAGGTACTTTAGATTTAGTTTGTGCCTTGTCCTTTTATTCCCTGAAAAAAAAATTCAGAGTAGTCTTTAGTTTTATAAAGTCTACATTATTAATATATTTATTCATTAAACTGTATGTCCACAAGTATACCTGATTCCTGATTGTTTTTATTTAAATAGACCACTAAAACCCAAACTAATGGATGAAGGTCAGGGACTGTCCTGAGGCCAGAGGTGGGACTTGGCTGAAACTAAGAGATAAGACCAGGTCAGAGATGTAGGGGTGGAGCTGAATGGGAGACAAATTGCAGCTGGCAGACGTGAGGTGAGGGTGGTTCTTGAGAGATGAGAAACTAGGAGAACTTGAGGTGAGGTGCTTCCAGAATCAGGTTTCTGTGGGTCATGAGATGTGACTCAAGCCAAACATCATAAAAGGGAGAGTACACAGAAGACAGTGGAGTGGACATGAGGTGAGGGGGTTGGGTAGCAACTATAGCCAATCTGTGAGGAGCAGAAAAGGGTGACCACGGAGGGAAAAGCTGGCAACCAAGAAAGTGGAAGCTGAGTCCACTTGCTCTTTCCCCAACTCAGATTTGTGGCTGATCATTCAAAAAATAACCTGATAAATAATGAATGGGTTAACAATGACATCAAGGAAGAAATCAAAAAGTTTCTGGAAACTAATGATAATGAACACACAACAACCCAAAACCTATGGGATACAGCGAAAGCAGTCCTAAGAGGAAAGTTCATAGCAATACAGGCCTACCTAAAAAAGCTAGAGGAATATCTAATAAAAAATTTAACCCTACAGCTACAAGATCTAGAGGAAGAACAACAAGCAAAGCCCAGATCAAGTAGAAGGAAGGAAATCATCAAGATCAGAGCAGAATTAAATGACATAGAGTCTAAACTAACAATTCAAAAGATCAACAAAAGTAGGAGCTGGTTCTTTGAAAAAATAAACAAAATTGACAAGCCTTTAAGCAGGCTCATCAAGAAAAAAAGAGAGAGGACCCAAATAAATAAAATCAGAAATGAAAGAGGAGAAATCACAACTGATACCACAGAAATACAAAGGATTATAAGAAATTATTATGAACAACTGTATGGCAAGAAATTTGACAACCTAGAGGAAATGGACAGATTCCTGGAAACCTATAGTCTTCCCAAAAAGAAAAAAAAAAAAAAAAAATAACCTGAAAAATCAATGGAATCTTAGCTGATAAGTTTGGAAGCCAAGGAGTACAGAAGATGCTTCATAGTGTGTGGTAAGAATATTTTATAAGTGAAAGGGAAAATACCCCATGTGTGGCACCTGCAGCCACAGAGAGACTAGTCAGAAATTGTGTCTTTGTGGCTCTGTTCCCTTACATGGCAGAAAACATCCAGACTTGGGCCAGGAGTGACTTGGGAGGATATACAAAGTAGGGGATATCCAGGCTATACATGCACACTGAGCAGCACATCTATAGCTGCAGTACCAGGAGAGTACCAGAAGAGAGAGACTCTATCTCCTGAAAGAACCAGGGGCTGCACCTGGGTTGGATGGAGGAAAGTTGTGGCCAGCCATGACCATGAGAAATTTTTGGCTTTTTGGAGAAGTGGTGTACATGAAAAAACAGACAATGACTCAATACTGAAGTGGATGTGCTGTAGAAAGACTTTAAAAGGGAAGCTGAAGTGTGCTGGGCAGGGATCTCATGCATAGCTACACTGCCTGCAAAGGAACAAAACTGAAAGTGCAGTTTATTCCCACTGAATAGTTTGTCAGGGAGATCAGAAAGTTGCATAGTAAAGGGATTTCTGGGCCCCAGTCCAGTATGGCTAGCAAGTTGGAGCTACACAAAACAGAGTTTGGGACTGTGACTACTGTGAGAGCAGTGGGCTGGGAATTAGAAGGGCAAGAGTTGAGTGTCTGAGTTTGCCTCCGTTTTATCCTTTCCTCTTTCTGGGGATTCCTCCTTTCCTTTTGGTGGAGTGCTGTTTCTTCACCTTCCCATTATAGGTGGCTGTTCTTGTTTGTTTGTGCTTCTTAGATTGATCTGCTTTTGTTTTCTACCTTTGTGGTGTGACCTTCTGTGGCAGGAATCCTGTGTAATTCAGTGGTGCAGAATCCTTCATCTCCTTAACTTGATGCTCTTGGGATGCCCTTTATGCCTTTTATTTGGACTCTCTAGTAGTATTTTGGCTTCAGTTGTTGTGTTGCTCTTTGGTGGGTCCTTCCCTTAAATCAGCTGACTGAGAGTCACTCTGCCCACTTCAGACAGTTATTGAGCTGCCTCTGACTGATGCCTCTTGGAGGGGAGTAGTCTTCCAGTCTACCCTGGAATCTGGTCTGCTGCTCCCCTAGCTCTTTCTCCAGAACCAGCGCCCAAAGTTTTCCAAATCTGCTCTAGTTCACTTCACCCTCTTTCTGCTGCAGCCCAGGTTGAGTGTGGCAAGTGCACTTTTGCCAGACAGGTGGAAGATGGGCCAGGGTGGCAGGCAGGCACAAGGGCTGGGGGGCATTCCCCTGTGCGGGGTGGAGGTAAGGCGTGCAGGCAGTCCAGGGCATTCCTCTGGGCTGGGGGCTGGGTACGTTCCCTATGCTGATGGGTGGGGACATTACTCCGTGCCTGCCGGTTGGGCGTGCTGACCAGGGGTGATCCCCTGCACTAGCGGTTGGGCTGAGGGCATTGCCCGGCTCTGCCTGCGTTGCCCGTGGGTCAGTAAGGTTTCCCTGAGCCAGCAGGTAGGCCGCTAGGCTGCCTGGGGGCTTTCCCCCATGCCGGCAGGAGGCAGGCCATGCTGACCAGAGGCGTTCCCCTGCACCAGCTGGTGGGCAAGCCAGGGGCATTTCCCTGCGGCGGGGGTGGGGGTGGGGGAAGCAAGGGTGCCCCTGTGAGTGGGCTCCTTCGTGTGTGCTCCTCAAGGATCTCACCCCGCCCCTAGCCTTTCCTCCCTGATCTGCAAAAAAACAATCAATAAATTAAAAATAAAAAACAAAAAACAAAAGAAAAAGAACACTGCTCCCAGCCTCCCAGAGCCAGATGCCACCTGGCCAACTCCTGACTATGCCAGCAGGCATAGCCTGTATCTCTACCTCTGACTGCTCTCAGGGGAGACCCAGGGGCATTGAAAAAACTTTGTGCTCTACCAGCCACTGCCCAGGAAGCCAAGCCAGCCAGAACTTGTGTCTCTCCTGTGTCTCCTCCATGAACCTCACCAGATTAGGTCACTCAGAGGTGGCCTCCTCCACTGCCAGTAGCATCAAGATTCAACTCCTGCCAGTATCCAGATGTTAACTGAGATGCTCTGTCCACATTTAGCTGAAACTATAGACCAGCCTCAGGAACAAGCAAGGGCAGCCTCTCCTCACTCTCTGCCATCTTCCTCCCTCCTTCACCTTCCATTTTAAATGAGAGCCTTGCTGGATAGAATCATCTTAGTTGCAGGTCCTCACTTTTCATAACTTGGAATATTTCAGGCCAATCCCTTATGGTCTGTAGTGTTTCTATTGAGAAATTAGCTGATAGCCTTAGCAGAGCTCCTTTGTATTTCACTAGCTGTTTCTCCCTTAGTGCCTTTAAGATTCTTTGTCTTTAAATTTACCATTTTAATTATGGTGTGTCCTGGAGTTGGCCTCTTTTGAGTTCATCTTGATTAGGACCCTATGTGCTTCCTGAACTTGCATTATGTTTTCCCTCACCACATTAGGGAAGTTTTCTCTCAAGTTTTCAAACAGGTTTCTATCCCTGGCTCCTTGTCTTCTCCTTCTTGTATTCCTATGAGATGAATGTTGTTATGTTTCATGTTGTTCTGAAATTCCCTTAAACTATCCTCATTTTTTGAGTCTCTTTTCATTTGTTGCTCTGACTGGGTGTTTTTTCTACCTTGTCTTCCAGCTCACTGATTTGGTCCTCCATTCATTTAGCCTGCTTTAAAATTCTTCTAGTGTATTCTTCATTTCAGATTTGTATTCTTTATTTCTTCTTAATTCATATTTATAATTTCTGTGTCCTTTTTCATGCTGCTATAGTTCCCACCAAGCTCTGTGTAGTTCCCATAAAGTTTCTTGTAGATCTCACTGAGTCCTTGAGCACCCTATAATAATTTTTTGAACTCTTGGAATTTCTTCTTTCCTTTTGATTGAGGATTGTTTCTTTGCTTCCCCACTTTTGGTGACTTTTTCTTTGTTTCTGCATCTCAGATTTCTCTGCTTTGACTGCCTGTCTTTGTGGGGAGTATTTCCATGATAGTAGTTCTGTGAGACTCAGTGGTGAACTCTCTTTGACCTCCTGTCTGTATGCTCTAGTGATGCCCTTTATTCAGCATATGCAGGCTCTTTTGTGTACTTGGGATTTTATTATTGATGGCTCATCTGTTGGTGGTTTTAATCCTTAGCTTGCTGACTGAGAGTCACAACCACCACCACATCTTGCATGCTGTTGTATAGATGCTGGCAGAACAAAGCAAAACTATTCAGAAGACCAAACATCTGCCAGTGAAAATATGCCCCTCCAACACCAGCAATATTAACAGCAAATGAGCAAAGATTAATAAAGGTGTAAACAGATTACAAATATTATAAGATGGGGAAAAAAATATGAGATGACTAAAGAAAAGAATGATTTTGAGACTGAGGAGGGAGGAGAAATAATGAGTGGAAAATAGAAGCAAGGCAAAGAAAGGGAGAAAATAAAATTGAAAACGTAAGTAAAAAAAGGAAGAGTGATGGCAAAATGGAGTAAGAAAGGGGAAGAAGATAATAGGAGATTTTGAATAAAATTTAAAAATAGTGAACCAATAAAAACGAAATTGAAGAAAAACCACAACAAGGCCAATAACAATAACAGGTCAGCAAAGATTAATAAAAGTGGAAAGAGAATAAAAAGTGTTATAAGGAAGAGAGCCCTGGCTAATGTGGCTCAGTGGATTGAGTGCCAGCCTGCAGACTGAAAGATCACTCACTGGTTCAATTCCTGGTCAGGGCACATGCCTGGGTTGCATGCCATGTTCCCAAGTTGGAGGAGTTCGAGAAGCAACAGATCTACGTTTCTCTTACACGTTTCTCTCCATCTCTTTCCTCCTCCTTTCCCCTCTTTTTAAATCAATTAATGAATCAACCAATCAATAAAATCTTTTAAAAAGATCGCCATTATAAAGTGATCTTTTTAAAAAGAGAAAAGAAGGGAGGGTGTCAGAATCTGTTGGCAGAGGTTCAGGTAACGGCTGACTGAGGAGGCCCCGGAGTGAGTAACTCGCCTCTGCTAGTACTTCGCAGATTCGCCTGTCCTGCAGGCTGCTCCGGACGTTCCACAGAGCGGCCGCCCGTGGTGATGTCCAGCATCCTCAAGGAGCCACAGGGGACTCGAGGAGGCTCTCACTCCCCCGCGTGGAGCAGGCAGGAGGGGTGGAGCAGCGCCCGCCTACAGATGAGGAAGGGGGCGTGACGGCTCGAGGAGCGGGCTGCAGTTGCAGCGGAGTGGATCCAGGGTGCAGAGAGGGGCTGCCAGTCTCTTCTCTTTTCTGCTCCCTGCTTGTCTTAGTCACCAAGCCTCAAGTGGTTTTCCTGTTAGGGTTCTGAGGGCGAGATGAGGGGTTCCCAACTGCCACTCTGTGCCCCGCCATTCTGCTTCCGGCTCTTCGGGTCACCCCGATCCCTTGTCCTCAGTAGCTGGTCCTTAAAAGATGCAGGTTCTCATGGTAGAGCCCTACGCCATGAGCTCCGAAGTGAGGCGTCAGTCCTGCGCCCGGCAAGCCATGCTGCCGCAGGGTTGGCCCACTCTGCCGCGACCACGTGGCTGCCCTAGGGAATGTCCCGAGGGAATGGCTGTCAGGGTGCGTGAGTGACCTTGAGCTCGTAGCCCTTGGCTTCCTTGACGCTCACCCCGGGACCTGGTCTCACTGCTGAAAGGGACAAAGCTGCCCTGGATTCGGTTACGAGTCTTTCTTGGGGACTCAGATGGGGTTTTCTGTAAGCTGTACATTTGAACTCTGCTATGATCTGATCATCCTTGCTACACGCTGTCTCTTGGCCTTGTGTGGGGGTTCTGTTTTCCTTAAGACAGAAGCCGACTGAACACCTCGGGTTCAGTGAACGCATTGAGAATATTCGGATTGCTTGGCTCTCCTTACTGTGAGATGGGAAACTATGGGAGTAAAACTTCTGCTTTGAGAAAGGTGTGGTCTAGAGGCTTAGTAAAAGCTATTTGGAGTGGAATCAGCTTCCTCCTTTAGGAAATCCGCGATATGGTCAAAGGGCTGTGCTGTGTTGATACACATCTTTAGAGGCCCATTGTGTCATTGTTTCTGGTGGTAACGGGGACAGTGGGTAAGAAAATAGTATTTTGTTCACTTGGATCTTTTCAGTTAATATTTTACCTCTGCACCCTGTAGTGACCTTGGGTATATCAGAGAACTTGATTGCTGTTTTTCCTGTTTGTTTTCTGTTGGGTTTTTGTGGGGTTGGGGGGGGGGGTGCTCTGTAAATAGGATTGAGGTGAGAAACAATTGTCCCGTTACCAAATTATTTAGATATCTGATATCTTTATTTTCTGCTTAAGTAAAAGTCTGAAATACTAGATGCTGGCTCTGTTGTATCTGAACTGGGGAGTTTGACTTTATTGACAAACATTTCAGGTGATTTACAGAAGTTTTTTTACCGTGAAGATTTAGGTGCTCTAACGTACTTGTTGGCCCTGCTCTTCTCTGCTCTTCAGTTTTGGATTATAATAAACTCAATTTTTTTTAAAAAAGGAATGAAAATATAAGATGTATACACTAAAGAAAAATGATTTTGAGAGGATAAAGGGAGGATAAATAATGAGCAAGCAATAGAATTCAGGTTAATAAAGGGAAAAAATTCCAAACTCATATTAGCAAGGGCAGGAGGAAGGCAAAATGGAATAAAATGGGAGGATAGTAACCTATAAGACTTGAATTTAAAAAAATAGTGAACAAATAGGAATAAAATTGAAGAAAAACAGAAATAACTACAATGTCCATGCCAAATAAGCAATGATTAATAACGGTGGAAAGAAAATAAAAATATTATAAGAAAGGGAAAAATAATGTTAGCTGACTAAAGGAAAGAAAATGATTTTGAGAGGACAGAGGGAGGAGAAATAGTAAAAGTAGGAATAGTAAGAGTAAGGAATAGAAAGGGGAAGAATAAAATTTAAGACCTAAATAAGAAAGGACAAGAGAAGAGTATGAAAAGGTAAGAGTACAATGTGAGATTTGAAATAAAAATCTAAGCAAAAAGAATTAAAAATAAAAGATAAAATAGTGAATTAGTTGGAATTTAATTGAAGAAAAAGAAGAAATTGTTATAGCAGCCTTACTCTGAAAAATCACCTGGAGACCACTATGGGAGCAGGCAATCGGTTTATTGAGGGTAAATGGGAGGGGGAAGAGGACCAACTTGAGGGCCTGTAGGAGCAAGGGGAATGAGGAGAAAGGGAATGGTCCTCCACACAGGCCCATAGAAGTCCCACCCACACTTCTGCAAGGACACTTTTTAAAAACTTGCCAACCACACATTTCAGTGAGGGTGAGTTTGCTTATTAACATACTCAGTAGGTAATTTGCATCTCATTGCTTCCCCCCCCTCCAGATTAGTTAACATATCCTATTGGTACAGGTTAAGTCCATTAACATATCCTGTGGGAACAGGCTAGGTCCATTAACATATCCAAAGTCCAGGTGTGCTTTCTAGCTGGCACCATGTTCTGACATTTCCAGTCTTTTGTTTATAATAAAAAGAATGATGCAAGAAGTTCTAGGACTTTGGGCCAAGATGGAGGCTTAGACTGATACGCTAGGTCTCCCTGTACAACTAGAAAGGAATACAACTACCTCAAAACAAAAGATAACCAGAAATTCCATAAAATAAAACTACATGGAAGCTCAATGCATGAAGTTATAAACCAGTGGTGCTCGCCTGGACGGGTGGGAGGCGCAAAATCGGAACCGGAACAGAAAGGTTGGGTGGGGCTGTTTGCGGTAGCAGCGGGGAAAGTGGCAGGGGGAGCAATCCTGGCTGCAGTCGAGCCCTGGCAGCTTGCGACCCCAGCGCGGGGAAAAGCAGCCCCCCCCCCCCCATTGCCTCGGACGGTGAGGCCCAGAAGGCGGGAGGACAGATCCCGGTCTCCCAGCAAAGAATAATGGCAGGTATACATCTTGGACTCCCGCCCCCACACAAAATGCCACAGCACATTGAAAAAGGTCAGGATCTCTGCCAGTCACCAGGTAGTGATGAGTACACGGGGCTCCACCACCCCCAGCCTGCCCAGGAAGCAAAGCAAAATGCAAACCTGTCAAAATGAAGGAGACAATGATTGAAATCCCAGTGACCCTGCTCACCAGGCAGCAGATGAAGAACCTGACAGGTGAACAAATAAGAAACCCGTCAGGGGCTCAGTTCAGACCTATTGTTATAAGGTGGCTTACAGAATTAACAAGAGATTTGGAACAGGACAGGGAAGGAAAGAAGACCACCCATACTGAAAAGAAAGAAAACACATACGAGACAAGTGGTGAGGAAATAAAATCCAGAGATCAAATCAACAAACTGGAACATAGAGAAGGAAGAGTCAACCAGTGCAGAAAGAGGAAACAAAAAGAAAAGAAAGTGAGGAGAGGATCAGAAACCTCTGGGACAGCTACAAGAGACCGAACATAAGAATTATAGGATTGCCAGAGGGTGAAGAAGAAGAACTAGAAATTGAAAATTTAAGTGAAAATATAATAAAGCAGAACTTCCTGAACTTGGGAAGGAAATAGACTTACAGGTCCAGGAAGCACAGAGAGTTCCAGAAAAACTGGACCCAGGGAGAACCACTCCAAGACACATTATAATCAAATTGTCAAAAATTAAAGATAAAGAGAGAATCTTAAAAGCAGCAAGAGAGAAGAAAAGGATCATGTACAAAGGGGTCCCAATTAGACTATCAGCTGACTTCTCAAGGGAGACCCTGCAGGCAAGAAGGGACTGGCAAGAAATATTCAAAGTAATGAAAATCCAAAACCTACAGCCAAGAATACTCTATCCAGTGAAGCTGTCATTCAGAATAGAAGGGCAGAGAAAGTGCTTTCAGGACAAAGTAAAACTGAAGGAGTTCATTAGATCCAAACCACTATTATATGAGATGTTAAAGGGACTGGTTTAGAAAAAGGAGGATCAAAACTATGAACATTAAAATGAAAACTGCATCACAGGAACCAACAACAGAAGCTAAGGAATCAAAACAAAGGCAAACTAAATAGGCAATGAGAGTGGAAAAAGAACTATAGGTAAAGGGAACATACTGGGGGGAGGTCAGCAGAGGTGTGGAAGTGGGAGAGGGAGGGAGATGGTATAGGAATTAAGAAGCATAGTAGGAGGGAATGGAATAGACAGGAAGAGGTTGAGAAGAACTATATGCACAATCAATGGACATGGACTAAAAGGGGGGGACAACTGGAGGGAGGGGAGCCACCGGGTGGAGGGAAGCAGAGGGAAGGGAAATTGGGACAACTGTAACAGCATAATCAATAAAATATATTTTTTAAAAAAAGAATGATGCTGAGGTCCAGGGTCATGGATGGAGGGTTTAAGGAAAAAGGGCATTGCAGTTGTTCTGGCTACTTACTGATGATGTAAGGGCATAGTTAGAGTATACATTACCCTCTATATCTATATTTCCAATGTTTCTCAAACCGACAAGGGGTGGTATCGAGGAGTAGACAGGAGCATGAGGGTGTGAGATGTCTGCACTATAGCTATTGATGGTTCTATGAATAAAACAGTATAATTAATAAGGTGCTGTGTGGTGGTTTCAGGACTTGATTCCCATTAGCTTCAGGGAAGAATGTAGTGATCACAGGACATCATAGGGACCAGCCTATTGTTCAGCCAGCTGCTGGTCAGGGTCTTGAGTCAGCCGTGTCTTTAGTAAGATTTGATCACCTGGCTGGAACAAGTACAGTGGCTGGTCAGGTGGATAGACAAACCTGCAATAAGCAAACTTATGCAAAATGGTTAATTTATACAACCTATAAACTAGTCACTGAGTCTGTAAGACTGTCTTTTGGGAAGACATTCAGTTGCAAGGCCCTTTTTTGAATGACATTTAACAGTTGCAATTTGACAGATCCTTCTTGCCTGTAAATTGAGCATTTCTTTCTATGTGGAAGAAGTCATGTAGGGCCTTTAAAACCTTCCTTTGAGAGGTCTGGAGAAGAAGTCTCTGGCCAATGTAAATCAATGGCCCTTCCTGTGTACCTCCTTGCTCTATAGCCCAAGATTTCATCTCAGACATGTAGTAGGCTTCAAGTTAGTGTTGTCCATGGATGGGAATAATGCTAATCCTGCAACTGGCCTCTGAGTTGCCTTTCTAGCCTCTTGGTCTGACTTGCTATTCCTTTTAGTAACAGGAGACCTATTCTTCTGGTGACCCCTGTAGTGTGTTACTGCTACCTTTTTAGGGAGTCTAACTGTTTTTAACAGATTTAAGATTTCCTGTCTGTGCTCAATGGAGGAGTTCCTTGTAGTAGGGAGCTCCCTGAAACTTCAGAATAGCTCTTAATCTGGCCAAGATGTCTCATCCTAGCAATGGTATGAGGCATTGAGGAATAATTAGGAAAGAATGCTTAAAATTTTGGCATTCAAATTGACAAGTGATGGGGTGTACAAAAACAAGTCATAGATTTTTCTTCAATCCTCCATAATATTAAAAGTTAGAGGAGAGAGGACCAATGTAAGAGTTGAGGACAGAGTAAGTGGCCAAGAAAATTAATTTTCTTACCTGCCAGTTCAAGAGTCACCAGCAGTTCTTCAGTAGAGATAGAGATGCTGGTGCAGGCTGAGGCCAACCTGCTCCCTGGGCACCTTCTTCAGTTCTCAAGTGCTGCCACAGCTGTAGGATATGTCCTCTTTCCATTCTGTGAATGAGGGCAGTGTGCCTTCCAGTGCCAGGGATCAGGGTTTGTACCTCTGCAGTTAAGACATGGCCCTGGGGGTGGCTTGTGCATTCCTTCACCCAGTGTCCAGGGAGCTTGCACTTAAAGCACATTTTATCCTTGTGCCCTCCATGCCTTTGTGACTTTCCTAGATTATCTTGAGGTGGCTGTCCATAGCCAATGTTGCCACTAATAGCTAATGCAAGTAGCTTGGCCTGTCTTGCCTCTGAATCTTGATTGATAAGGCAGAGAAGGCAACATCCATCAGTTGTACCAAAGGAGGTTTGGGGTCCCGGTTATAATTTCCAAAGCTTTTTACAGGTATCTGGGGTTGACTGGGTAATAAAGTGTTGCCTTATTAATACTTGCCTCTGTGAACAAGGTGGGTCTATATTAGTGTATTTCTGAAAGGCCTCTACCAGCCTGTTGTTGAAGAGGGCTGGGTTCTGACAGGGTTCTCTTCCTTTCCTTGAATTATTTTCTTCACTTTATCATAATTCACTTTTTTTTTATATAGGCCCTCATTCCAGTCAATAAGCACTGTATTATGGTAGATTTACTTCTGTTTCCCCCTGGTGTATTATAGTACCAATTGGGTTCATAATCTGGGACAGCCTCAGCTGCTGGCCTTGTGTTTCCAGGGTCTTCAGTATGTAATTGACCCACATGTTTGTGGGCCCCTTCCCAAATTAATTGTTCTTCTGGAGAGCAACATGTAGTTAGAACTATATAAAGATCCCTCCAGGCCATATCAAAGGCAAGGGTTAAGATATGAAAGTTGAAATATAAATGGCACACTTCCGGCCAAGATGGATGCGTAGACAGACATGCTGCATCTCCCTCCACAACTAAGAATGAATACAACTACCTCAAAACTAGAAACAACCAGAAGTTTCAGAAAACCTAAGTGCATGGAAATCCAGCAAACAAGGATATAAAGAAGAAATACTCATCCAGACAGGTAGGAGGGGCAGAGTCTGGGCAAAGAGGACACGGTGTGGTGGTAGCAGCAGTGGCAACAGCAGCAGGCCAGCGGAAAGTGCAGTTACATGTTTTAAAAAGTCAGGAGGGACACCTGGGGACTGTTCCCAGCTCCTCACCATAGCAGCTCACTGTCCCAGCTCCGAGGAAAATCAAGCCTCATTGCTTTTGACTGTGCAAACCTGTGGGGGTTAAGATGGAGGCAGAAACTGCCTGTCTCTCAGCAGAGTCCACTTGTTTAAAGGGCCCCCACAGACCTAGGGCATCCACAGATCCACCCACTCTGGAGACGATGGCCACGGCAGCAGCTGGAGGGGCGCAGAAATGGGAGGGGTGCCTGGAAAAGGAGTGAGTGCTGGGCAAGTGGCATTGTTGCTTCTCAGACCCCTCCCCTGCATACAGCGCCACAACGTGGTGAAACAGGTCACCCATTACTGATGAATATCTAAGGCTCTTCCCCTTACCATGTAGTAGGAACAATAGCTATGCCTGGGACATGGAAGCAAACAAACACAGGAGACTTCTGGCCAAGATGGAGGCCTAGACTGACATGCTCCATCTCCCTCCACAAATAAGAAGGAATACAACTGCCGCAAAACCAGCAATAAGCAGAAGTTCCAGAAAAGAAATGGAAGTCCAGTGTATGAAATTATAAAGAAGTGGTGCTCAACCAGACAGGTAGGAGGGGCGAAGCTGGGGTGGGGGGAATCAAGCTGTGCTGTCCATGGCAGCAGCAGTGGCGGCGGCAGGACAGTGGTAAGCACAGACACCTGTATTTAAGGGGAGGCGAGAAGTGCCTGGGGAGCATCCTTGGCTGCAGACCAGACCCATCAGCTTGCGATTCCAGAGCCAGGGAAGGCGGGTCCCCATTGCTTTGGACTGTGAGGCCCAGTGGGGGTGGGGATGGAGGAGGAAGCTCCCAGTTTCTCAATGCAGAGTGAATGGCAGGAATCCATCTTGGACCCCCACCGCCGCAGAAAACGCCCGGTTGTGACGAGTGCACAGGGCTCCACCCCCTATAGCGTAGGAGGTGTGATGGCCCTGCCCAGATAGCAAAGGTAAACATAAAACTGTTCAGGATGGCACAGATCATGATAGAGATCCCAGTGATGCAGCTGACCAGACAGCAAATTTCTAATCTAACGAAGCAGCAGTTAGGAAATCTTTCTGAGGTACAGTTCAGAGCTTTGCTTATAAAAGTGCTTACAGACCTAACAGCAGATCTTAAACAAGACAGGGAAGGAATAAAGGCTAGTCCTGCTGAAATGAATGAAAGCACATATGAAACTAGTGTTGAGGGAAAGAAAACCACATATCAAATCAACAAATCGGATCATAGGGAAGGCACAAACAGTCAACCAGTGCAGAAAGAGGAAACGAGAAGTGAGGAAAATGAGGAGAGGCTCAGAAACCTATGGGACAGCTATAAGTGGGCCAACATCCAAATCATAGGGTTGCCAGAAGGTGAAGAAGAAGAACTAGAAATGGAAAATGTATGTGAAAAAATAATGAAGCAGAACTTCCCTAACTTGGGGAAGGAAATAGACTTACAGGTCCAGGAAGCACAGAGTTCCAAAACAACTGGACCCAGGGAGAACCACACCAAGACACATTATAATCAAAATGTCAAAAATTAAGGATAAACAAAGAATATTAAAAGCAGCAAGAGAGAAGAAGAGAATTACTTCCAAAGAGGTCCCAATAAGACTGTCAGCTGATTTCTCAAAAGAGACTCTGCAGGCAAGAAGGCACTGGCAAGAAATATTCAAAGTAATGAACATCAAAAACCTACAACCATGATTACTCTATCCAGCAAGGCTGTCATTCAGAATAGAAAGGCAGAGAAAGTGCTTCCAGGACAAAGTAAAACTGAAGGAGTTCATCAGATCCAAACTACTGTTATATGAGATATTAAAGGGACTTGTTTAGGAGAAAGAGGATCAAAACTATGAACATTAAAATGAAAACTGAATCACAACAACCAACAAAAGAAGCTAGGGAACCAAAACAAAGGCAAACTAAATAGACAATGTGAGTGGAAAAGGATTATGGGTATGGGAAACATTATGGAGGGAGGTCATCAGGGAGGAGGAAGAGGGAAAGGGAGAGAGATGATGCAGGAGTTAAGCATAGTAGGAGGGAGTGGAGTAGATAGGGAGATGTTGAGAAGAACTATGCACAACAAATGGGCATGGACTAAGTGGGGGAGAAACTGGAGGGAGGGATGTCACTGGGTGGTGGGGAACAAAGGGAAAAGAAATTGGGACAACTGTAACAGCATAATCAATAAAGCATATTTTTAAAAAAGATATGAAAGCTATTAATGAAGCATGAGGGATCCTGAGAGAAGCTTCCTAGCCTCTTCTTATACTGCTGTAGGTCAACTATTGAGAAAGGTGTGTGTACCCAAGCAGGGCTTTCTCCACCCACAGAAGGGGTAGGAGGCCAGAATGTGCAGGGAGATATGAGGCTCCCCTCCTAGTATACCCCACTGGACTGGATTTCTGCATCCTTCTGGAAGCTAAAAGTCTTAGCTGGGAGTTGAGGGGTTAAATAATGGCTGAAGCAGAGTTGCCAGGCTCAGGCTGAAAACTACCAGTTTTTTAAAAGTGACTTTTTCTCTTTGTGTTGGAGAGGCTGGCACCCAACTGTTTTGTGCATGGGTTTGAATAGCAGGTTAATTACCCTGTTGTTCCCAGGACCTAGTACCTCAGAGGTCTAGAAGTAACAGTGTTTTAAAGACTTATATGTTTATTTTTCTTTCTTATTTCTTTCCCACTTCCAATGTCCTTCCTTCCCATGCCACACATGAATGTGGCATATGTCTTTTTTCTTTATTTCTTAATTCATTTATTTCTCCTTCCTTCCCTTCACTTTCTTCAACTTACACAGACCATCTATGACTTACAGGAACTCTATTCAACATGCTCAGATGCTTTGTAATGTATGCAATTCTGCAATATAACATTCTAAAATAATTATTAGAATTATAAACAATTAGAACTTTGTAGACCTTTGGAAATTATTGTAGAATTTCCTTACTTGAAAAACCTTTTCAAGTATTTAAAAATGTATTAAGCCTGATTAGTTTAATTTTACCTTTTTGTAAGAAGAAAAAAATAAATCCTTGAGATATTTCAAGGGCCCTTTGAAATACCTCAGTGCCATAAGAAAAAAGTCTTTTAAATTTTAAATCCTGGAAATATTATCAAACATTTGATCTAAGGAATATATATTATGAAATAGTATTTGACTATTTATTTAAAGTGATAATAAAAGGTATATAATATAAATATAATCTGACAAAACTTCAGTGCTTAGCATTGAGAGACATGAATTTTTGAACATTAGTTAAGTATTTAAGTAATATACCATGACGCATAATTACTGAACAGAACCTTGGCTATTAGGCAGATATAGAAAAAACTTTTTTTTAAGTTTAACATTTTTTAATATGTTTTATTGATTATACTGTTACAGTTGTCCCAATTTTCCTTCACTCTGCTCCCCTCCACCTGGTGACTCCCCTCCCTCCAGTTGTCCCTCCCTTTTATTCTATCTCCATTGGTTGTGCATATAGCTCTTCTCAACCTCTTCCTGTCTACTCCATTCCCTCTTACTATGCTTCTTAATTCCTGTACCATCTCCCTCCCTTACCCCCTTAACCCTCCCTGTTGACCTCCCTCCAGTATGTTCCCCATACCTATAATTTTTTTCCCACTCTCGTTACCTATTTAGTTTGCCTTTGTTTCAATTCCCTAGCTTCTGTTGTTCGTTCCTGTGATGCAGTTTTCATTTTAATGTTCAAAGTTTTGATCCTCCTTTTTCTAAACCAGTCCCTTTAACATCTCATATAATAGTGGTTTGGATCTATTGAACTCTTTCAGTTTTATTTTGTCCTGGAAGCACTTTCTCTGCCCTTCTATTCTGAATGACAATTTCACTGGATAGAGTATTCTTGGCTGTAGGTTTTGGATTTTCATTACTTTGAATATTTCTTGCCAGTCCCTTCTTGCCTGCAGGGTCTCCCTTGAGAAGTCAGCTGATAGTCTAATTGGGACCCCTTTGTACATGATCCTTTTCTTCTCTCTTGCTGCTTTTAAGATTCTCTCTTTATCTTTAATTTTTGACAATTTGATTATAATGTGTCTTGGAGTGGTTCTCCCTGGGTCCAGTTTTTCTGGAACTCTCTGTGCTTCCTGGACCTGTAAGTCTATTTCCTTCCCAAGTTCAGGAAGTTCTGCTTTATTATATTTTCACTTAAATTTTCAATTTCTAGTTCTTCTTCTTCACCCTCTGGCAATCCTATAATTCTTATGTTCGGTCTCTTGTAGCTGTCCCAGAGGTTTCTGTTCCTCCTCTCACTTTCCTTGCTTTCTGTTTTCTCTTTCTGCACTGGTTGACTGTTTGATCCTTCCCTATGTTCCGGTTTGTTGATTTGATCTCTGGATTTTACTTCCTCTCCAATTGCCTCATATGTGTTTTTTTCTTTTCAGTATAAGTGGTTTTTAATCCTTTCTCGTCTTGTTCCGAATCTTTTGTTAATTCTGTAAGCCACCTTATAACAATAGCTTTGAACTGAGCCTCTGACAGGTTTCTTATTTGTTCATCTGTCAGATTCTTCATCTGTTGCCTGGTGAGCTGCGTCACCGGAATTTCTAATGTTGTCTGTCTCATTTTGACAGATTTGCGTTTTGCTTTGCTTCTTGGGCCGGCTATAGGGGGTGGAGCCTGTGTACTCATCACAACCCAGCGACCAGCAGCGATCCTGCAACCTTTTTTGCCACATTGTGGCGCTTTGTCGTCACTACCCAGCGACCCATGGTGATCCAAAATCTATTTCGCGGCACTGCGGCACTTTGATCTGCAACCTTTTTCGTGGCACTGCGGCACTTTGTGTGGGGGCGTGGGTCCAAGATGGATTCCTGCCGTTATTCTCTGCTGGGAGACTCGGGTCGTCCTCCCCCACTCTGGGCCTCACCGTCCGAGGCAATGCGGTCGCTGCTTTTCCCAGCGTTGGGGTCGGGAGCTGCTGTGGCTCGACTGCAGCTGGGATTGCTCTACCTGCTGCTGTCCCTGGTGCTACTGCAAACAGCACCTACCACTTTCGCTCTTCCTACCTGTCCGACGAGCACCACTGGTTTATAACTTCATAGGCTGGACTTCCGTGTAGTTTTATTTTCTGGAATTTCTAGTTATCTTTTGTTTTGAGGTAGTTGTATTCCTTTCTAGTTGTAGAGGGAGACCGAGCATGTCCGTCTAAGCCTCCATCTTGGCTGGAAGTCAGATATAGGAAAAACTTTTACAGCCCTTCTATCAAGGCTTGGGTCAGGGAGGCAAGGAATGGAGTCACCTCCTGCTAGAGCATTAGATGGTCACTTGGCTGGAAAACAAACACAGCAACTACTTTGTAAAGCAGATAGAAATGGGGGTGGTAGAGATGTAAATGGAGCAGTCAGAGAAAAGGGAAAAAGACTTATGAGTGAGGCGATTTAAACGAGAAGGCCTACTTAGATCAGGACGTGGAAAAGCCAGGACTTTCATTGAAGGCTAAAATCTTGCTCTCTCCTCGAGATCTAAACCTAAGTGGAGAATTTCACCACAAGATTGGGACTCTGATTGCCTTACTATGTGGAATTTTTCTTCCAGCTAGTGGGAAAACTTAGGTTATGTCCTGGTCTATGTCTTAGCTTCTCCTTTCCCAGGGGTCTTTGTTGTGGTGAGCGCCCTAGTGGCTTTTAAATGCTTGACCCGTGCCAGCAGGGTGTGGCAGTTTCTCAAGTAGAGTGATCAGGATATTTACCAGACAATGTTAACGTTGGCCCTCCTTGCTGTTCTGGAAAGAAATATTCAGATGCAAATTGAGTTGCTAAAGTCACCTGGGGGTGGAGAGAAATGCTGTAAGCTTACTATCAGACCAATAATTTAAATGGACTTTCTTTAGGACAGATTTAGAGGCAGAAAAGGCTGGGAAGTCCATGTAGTGGGTCAAAGTATGCTGTTTATTTTTAGGGTTTGCAAAGGTCATTATCCCTTTGGTCATCTCTAACTCTCTTACGTGACTCAGTTTCTCCTCTAACTTTCTAACACAGCCATGAGGGCTTGGGGTGCTGGTTGACCAGCCCTTATATTGCACATCTCTGGACAAGCCAAAGTTACATTATGAGGCCCCTGATCATCTTAGGGACTGACCTCAGACACCTCCACAAGGCCCCCACTCATGTAGGGATGTCCAAGAACTCAATCAGAAGGAAGAAGTGTCTCTTTTATCTTCAGAACCTAGGCAGAACCCAAGCACTCATTTCAGATTTCATTGTTTCTACCTCCAAACATGGGCCCAGCAAATTTGAATGGCCCACCCCCACAGCACAGCATTTCCTTTACCCCAAAGGTGAGAGACCATACTTACTGTGTTCCAAATGACTGATAATGGAGGAAATATAGGGGGCAGTGGTGGGTGGTTGAGACAGAGAGCAGAGAAAAATGCTGGTGAGCTCTGAGGAGAGGAGGAGGGGACATGTACCCTAATGGGTCCCTGGGGTCCTGCAACCTCCCAGAGGAGAAAGATAGGTTGCAGTCAGGCTGAAGCTGAAAGAGGGGGGAGAAGAAATGGACAGAGAACCTGGGACCATTTGCCATTATGCCTGAGGAAGTTATCAAGGTCAGTGAGAATTTGAAAATCAAATGTCCCATTTTCTAGCCAACAATGTTGATTATTAAGAGAATATTGAGGCCAGGCAACAATGGAGAAGAAAATCAATGTTTTTAGTTGTATCTTATACTCCAATTGAAGGGTCCTGAGATTATGACAGAGACAACCCAAAGGGGAGTCCTTTTGAGGTAGGGACTGATATGCTCCCATGGCACTGAGAGTAACGACCCAGAGGGTGAGTCTCAGATGAAATGAATCAGGAAGGTTAGAAGGTGTCCCTGCTTAAGCTGCCAATTCTATGAGGCACAAAGTCTCTGAGCGAACTGTCCAGGGACAGGGCATCCCCAGCTGCCTCTGGAAGTTCAACTGAGAGCAAAGGCTCTGAGATGCAAAGGCCTCAAACAAACTGTGCATGGGGTGGGCATTCCCAACAACAACTGGAGGTTCGATGAGGCTCAAAGCCCCAAAGAAGACCGACCTAGGCCTAGGATTTTTGAGCAGTGTCACAGTAGCTCAGGAATGAGATGGTCAACCTGGTGAGGGACTCACCATGTGAGACAAAACTTGACTAGTCAGTGTCTGATATGGATGGAGGGCAGGCCATAGCAAAAGATCCGGAGGCAGAGGTCACCAGATGAACAGGTCTCTCGAGAAAAGGTGTGAGAGAGAGGAGGGGCAAGCGGGTTCCAACCGGCAGGGTCGGGGTAAGCCTGGGATTTGCTGCCTCAGCCCACTGCTCCCCTGCCTGCAAGCTGTCATTGACCAATCTCAGAGCCCCTCCAAGGTTTCGGTACCAAATGTCAGAGCAACCTTGCTCTGAGAAGTCACCCAGAGACCACTGTGGGAGCAGGCAACAGGTTTATTGAGGGAAAACAGGAAGGAGGACAGGAGAGGCAACTCCCAGACCAACTTGAGGGCCCATAGAAGCAAGGGAAATGGGGACTTCTAGTCCTCCACATGGGCCCATAGGAATCCCACCCACACCTCTTCAGGTGTGTTTTTTAAACTTGGCAACTGCACATTTCAGTGAGGGTGAGTTTGCTTATTAACATATTGAATAGGTCGCTTGCATCTCATTGTTTCCTCTCCACACCAGGTTACTTAAAATATCCTGCTGAGCTAAGTTCATTAACATATCCTGTGGGAACAGCCTGGGTCTGTTAACATATCCAAAGTCCAAGTGTGCATTCTAGCTGCCTCCATGTTCTGACAGAAATGTTAAAGGCTATGCGAGAGAAAAAATAACACAAATTCTGAAGAATAACAAGAAGGAGTTCATCTTAGCAGTTTGGTGTTTGCCTTCTGTCTTCTTCTGGATTCACCTCTGGCTTTTTATCAGCTCAAGGTCCAGAGGTGGGTCATCCAACTTCTGTCAACACCGCATGTACCAACTTCACCTGCCTCTAGAGGGGGCTTCTATTGAAATTGGGAGCATGAGATCCCTGGGTCTCCCCTGGGAGGCACTGTTCAGCCTCCTGAGAAAATTGTGGGTGTGATCCCTTGCCCCTGGGCCACCCATCTTGGTCTATCCCAGCTTATTTCTAATAGTGCATAGTTTCTGGTGAACTAGCTATCCATTTCAAGAGAGGGGCCAATCTGTGTAAGAGAGTCAGCTCTTTCCTGCTTGGTGCTGATGACAGCTCTCTGTGCAAGCCAAGTCTGGGTGGCACCCTGGTTCCCCCTTGCTGCATCAATTTCTGATCTCCCAGCGTTCCTGGCATCAATTAAATAGGGAACAAAGAATAGTGCATTTTTGTCTCCTTGGAAGAAGTACAAAATGGGCCCTTCTGAAGTTTCTCTTCTTGTCTTTCTCCTGCATTGTGGGGAACCACTCCTTGTGGTTTAGGGAATTGCAGCCCGAGCCTGAGCCTGACTTGCCCCCCAACCCTGGCTTTTCTTTAAGTCTTAACAAAGACTGCATGGGAGACATACCCTAAAACCATTCAGAGGGTTTCCATGGGAATTGGATTTAAAGAATGTTTATTATGCTTTGGAACTTGCTCCGCTTTTTCTTATCTCTTAATTAAGTATAGACATTCTCTAGCAAGGAATATATGAAACCTTGTACCTAGTGCTAGTGTGGGGTCAAGATGTTTAATAGGCCCTGGCACAGACTAGTCATTGTATCTACTGTACCGGAACTTGTAATCTGTTATTGTCAATTGTAATCCAGGCACCTGAAAGCTATTGATGACTTATGAATTTTAATCTTGTAGCTCCCACGTGTATCCTTCTCAATAAAAGGCATGAGGGATGGGGGTCTGGCTGCTATTCTCTACTAGAAAAGCTAGCCACCTCCCTACCCCCAAGACATAGTGTCCTGAATAAATTTGTTCCACCATAGTCATGAAATCTCTGCTGGACAGAGTAGTTTCCAACCAAGCCTAGGGCGTTGGAGGCATCTCTGCTTCACTGCATATATGCACCCTGCAGGGGGTTCTTGAGCCTGTTCTGCCTGTTCTGCATAACTTCCCCACTGGATGTGGTGCTTCCAATCCTCCAGGGGGTGGGGACTGGGTATTTTCTTCCCTTCCCAGAGGTTTGAACTCTGTTGGGGAAGAAGGTTCTGCCTGGTTATAAATAACACAGGGGAACAATTTTTAACATAATTCCTGTTGAGTTCAATTTTTCAGCTGTTTTAGACTTAAATAGGCGTGCTGATTTCAAAACTGCAGTTAGTTTTCTTCTATCACATCAAGACTTTTCTCGATGGCTTATCCTAATGCAACCACTGTAGGCTGGATCGAGCCTGGATTGAATCTGGATCAAGGAAAGCACTAATGCTCTCCTATTGGCCAAGAGCAAACTTCCTCCAAGTGGGGAGGAGTGGAGGATGACCTTGGAGACCAGCGACAGGTTCATACTTGTCTAGGCTATTCAGTTCCACATGAGACAGTGTGGTGAGAGGTTGTGTACTGCTCTTTATAGTGAATCATATTCTGAAGTGTAGTTCAAGTTCTTGACTGTATACAAAGAGTTAGCAGAATTTATTTCCTTATTTACATACGTACTTATTTTCTTTCCTTTGGATCATATCTGCCTCTGCTATTTCTCATCGTAAGTGCCTAAATAACCTTTCCAGTCAAAGGACAAACATCAGCACATTTGTCAGGCAAGCCTATTTCGCATATTTTAAAGTAAAACTTGGTGATCAAGATAAGTCTTGAGCCCCTCACAAGGTGTGCAAGCAGTACGTTGAAAGTTTACGGATGTGGATGAAGGGAACACGTGATAAAGTGCCATTTGGTATACCTATGGTTTGGCGAGAGCCCAGAGATCATTCAAGTGACTGTTACTTTTGTATAGTGAAAGCATCAGGATATAACAAGAAAAATAAATGTAAAATAGAGTATCCTAGTCTACCAACAGCTATACACCCAGTGTCTCATTCAGCTGAAATTCCAGTGACAATTTTCATTGAACTACCCTCTTTCGAAAAGCAGGAGTATGCTGAATAACTAAGTGACAGCAATTATGAAGATTTTGAGATTTAAGATGACTCAGTTTGTAAGGGATTTGGTCAGCATGACTTGAATGATTTGGCATGAGATTTGGGACTATCAAAAAAGGCTCCAGAACTCCTAGCATCAAGACTGCACAAGAAAAACTTGCTTGAAAAAGGAGCAAAGGCATCCTACTTTTGATCAAGAGAAAGTGCATTTGTGCAGTACTTTTGAAGTGATGGTCGCTTTGTGTATTGCCATAATATACATGGTTCAATAGAGGAATTGGGAATTTCAATCTATAATGCAACTGAATGGCAACTGTCCACTGATAGCTCAAAGTGAAGCTTGAAGTGTTTCCTCCTCCACAATGGCAATTTGTTTGGTGCAGTCCCAATTGGCCATTCAGTTTGTTTTTTTGTGAAGAATATGAAAAATAAAGAGAGCCATTGATCTGTTGCAAAATCACAAGTGCAATTGGATCATCTGTGTTGACCTTAAAATGGTCTGCTTCCTTCCTGGTCAGCAACACAGATATACCAAGTATCCCTGCTTTCTGTGTATGTGGGAGAGCAGAGCTTATGAGAAGCACTGGTTGGTGTTGGATTGGCCTCCAATATCTGATCTCAAACCTGGTGATCCAAACATTCTACATGAGCTACTTGTTGACAGAAAGAACATTATATGCCCTCCTGTGCACATAAAACTGGGTCCCGTGAAGCAATTTCTTAAAGCTTTGCCAACTGGAGACTGTTTCAAGTATCTCATTTTGGCATTTCCTAGCCTGTTGTTTGAAAGGATAAAATACCTTAATATGTATGTTTGGTAGCAGAACTTTACTACTTGTACACAATTTGACTTACAGTCACAATATGTAGCCTTTACATGAATAAAATAACTCTAAATAAACAGTCTATTTGGGTAATTTTTTCTTTATTTTCCTTTGTATGTACATTTTGTATAATTTTTGGGACAAAGGCAGGGTATCCTGTACCTTAAAAAGCTGAGATTACAGAGAAAAACTGGGGTCAATTTTGGATTCAGATGCCAAAAGTTAGTCAAAAACAAGTGTCATAGCTAACTCAACAAAAATTGTGTTCCCCTGTGTAATATTCCATTTCATCCACACCTGTTTTTGTGAAATGAACTTGTCGCAACCCCACCAAAAGATGGATACCCACTTCTGCAGCTCCTAACTGGGAAGGTCTGGTCACTGCTTAGACAACACAGTGGCCCTAAGTGCACATACTCAGACCATAATGCATCTGGACAGGCCATGGAAGAAGAGATCACATGGAAAATTAGAGGTTGGGAAGGATAAGGAGCTGGACACATAGGAAGAAACCAAGTGTCTCCTCCAGTTGAGGCTGCCCTGGCTGATACCATGTGAATCAGAAACAATATGTTACCCAAGCGCTTCCTGAATTCCTGACCTCAAAGTGTCTCAAAGTTTAGGTTTGCTGTGTTATGTAGCACAAACTACCAAAAAAGTGTGTGACCCTGGAACTCACTGAGCCTCACACAACAGCCAAGTCAACAGGACTTCTAACTTTACAATCATCACCACGCTATCATTACTGTAGCTCTCAAAAAATAGAAAATGAATTAGAGTACATTTCTGTAATTATACTTTTGTACTTATAATTTGCTAGGGTTTAGAATTTTGTGTTTAAATCTTTATTCTGTCTCCAACTGTGTGACATTGGGCAAGTCATAAAACTTCTCTAAGACTCAATATACTTGTCTGTCAAATGAGGAGAGTATGATATCTCTTTCCTGGGTTGTGATGAGGATTTTTTTTAAAGTATTTTCTTTTTTTTTTTTTTTTGTGATAAGAACACAATGCAAGATCAACTCTCTTAGCAAACTTTGAAGTGTTCAGTGCATCATTATTGACTATATGGGCTGCATGCACAGCAGATCTCTGGAGGTTATTGGAGACAGGGTTATTCATCAATGGACAGTTTCAGCTAGGCATAATGAGATAATACACTGTGTTATATCATGTTTTGACACCTTAAAAAACATTTCTGGTGGGAGAATGACTGCCCCTCACAGGGTCTGATTATTCCTAGAGGTGGCAAAGGGCCCAGACAAAATCATTCCCAACATGTGGACTCATCAACAAGACCCCTCCCTCTTCTACTGGCCATTGGCACCAGGAGGTGATGTGCCTTTGCCTTAATCATCTCAGGACTGGGAACCAGACAACTAGTGACCACTTCTTAGTGTAGAGCCTTCCCAAAGTATTCAAACTAGCCAGTCTTAAACTAATTACCCTACCCTGTTTTGCCTTTGAAACTTTTATTTCTCCTACACGTGGTTCATGGGATTCAGATATTCTCTCAAAGCACTTTGATGACTGTGTCCTATGGATGGCCAAACATTCTCTGAGCTCCAAATTTTCCTCTGTGCAAGTCCAGAGGTCAAAGGCAGGCAGTGGCCCAACAAGGAGCTGAGATGCCCAGGCTACCGCCCCCCCATAACTGACCTGCGCATGTCACATGGGAAGCCTGTGCCACACTGGGAGATCATGCCACACCACCAGACTATGCCATGCTGGGAGATGACCACACTGCAAGGCCCCTCATTCACCCAGCCCTAAGAGGTGAAGATGTCAGCATAGCATCTTATGCTTTCCTACCTTCTTGTTTCTCATTTAAAATTCTTCTGCATCAAAGGTGGTGATTCAAATCATCACTGTATATCAGTCAGCATTCATTAGATTCTTCTGCAATAACAAACAACTCCCAGATCTTAGTGCTTACAATAATTTCCTTCTTATTTAGGTTACCATAAACACTTCAGAGGCTGCTCCTAAAGTCTTTTTCATTTCAAAATGAGCAGTGCCTCTTCCATATGACCCATACAAGAGCAGAGGGGAAAAAAAAGGTAAGATGGCCCTATGAGATAACTCTGAAAACTGCTGTTCAGACATCCCATACAGTCCTTCCACTCAGTTCTGCGGCCCAAAACCAGTCACATGCTCAAGCATGATGCAAATGTGATGGAAACATGCCTATACAAATACAAACATGCCTCTACAGAGAAGGCCCACTTCAAGCTCAATGGCAATACACAGGATTAAAACTTTTTTACAGGGAGGACAGAACAATTGGGAAAATAATGTATGAGATGTTCTTTATTTGTTTAAAAATGTAATGTCCTTCTGATTTCTGAAACTTTCATCTCTTCAGGAAGAGAAACTTAATTTGGGCTCTACCATCTTTAAATGCATGAATGCCATCAGGGAATATGCTGCATTTTCTAACTGCTGAGGAATTAAAGAACCTTAGAGCCCTGCCTTGTCTGCTCACCAAACTGATCCCAAAAATCACAACTTCAAAATTATCTGTCTCAATGTCAGGTCCTACACATCCCTATTCAAAATTACAGTCCTATATAGAACATTGTGTTTTGCTTTTATCATTTTCAAAGGTTTTTATGGACCGGCTGAATGGTCCAAGTCATGATGATAAAGTAAAAATCATTTTCCATATCCAAACGCACCCATTCACCCTGGAGGAGAAAAAAATGTAAGTGGAGATTTCTTCAGCCAAGATGAAGGTGTAGACAGAAACGCTGTGTCTCCCTCCACAACTAAGAAGGACTACAACTACCTCAAAACTAGAAACAACCAGAAGTTCCTGAAAATCAAACTGCATGGAAGTCCAACAAACAAAGATATAAAGAAGAAATACTCATTCAGACAACTAGGAGGGGCGGAGCCAGGTCAGAGAGGATGCGGTGTGGTGGTTGGGCAGCAGTCATGGCAGCGGCAGGCTGGCAGAAAGCAGTGACACATTTTAAAAAGTCAGGAGAGACATGTGGGGAGCATTCCCAGCTTCTCACCAGACCCCGCAGCTCATGGTCCCAGCACCAGGGAAAGTCAAGCCTCATTGCTTCTGACTGTGCAAACCAATGGGGGTTTGGGTGGAGGCAGAAACTGCTGGTCTCTCAGCAGAGTCTGCTTATTTAAAGGGCCCCCATGGTCCTAGAACATCCATAGACATACCCATTCTGGGACAATGGCCAGGGAAACAGACGGGTGCAAGTCCCATACGGAAGTGGGCGAAGTGCCTGGAAAAGGGGCAAGTGCTGGGAAAGAGGCATTGTTCCATCTCAGACCCCTCCCCCACATACAGTGCTACAACATGGTGAAACAGGTTACTTTGTATTACAAATACCTAAGGCTCTGCCTCTTACAATGTAACAGGAGTGACAACTCTACCTGGACGTAGAGGCAAACAAACACAGGAGCCTGTCAGAATGAGACAGAGAAGTATGGCTCAAAAGAGGGAATGGATCAAGATTTCAGTGGGAGAACTAAGTGACTAAGGAGATAGCCAACCTAACAGATACAGAATTCCAAATACTGGTGATAAAGATGCTCACAGGCTTGACAGATATGCTTGAGTATGGTAAATACATAAAGGAAAAAGTGAAGGCTAAGCTAAGTGAAACGAAGGAAAATCCACACAAAATCAATGATGAAGGGAAGGAAACCAGGGTTCAAATTAATGATTTGAAACATAAGAAAGAAAAAAAAAAAAGTCAACCAGTACAGAATGAAGAATTGAAAAAAATGAGGGGAGGCTGGGGAACGTCTGGGACAACTTTAAATTGCCAACATCCAAATCATAGGGGTGCCATAAAGAGAAGAGGAAGAGCAAGGAATTGAAAACTTATGTGAAAAAATGATGGAGGAAAACTTCCGAAATTTTGCGAAGGAAATAAACATATAAGTCCAGGAAGCATGAAGAGTCCTGGGTGAGCTGGACCAAGAGGAGACCAACCAAGACACATCATGATTAAAATGCCAAAGGTGAAAGATAAAGAGAGAATCCTAAAAGCAGCAAGTGAGAAGCGGAGAGTTACCTACAAAGGGGTGCCTATAAGACTATCAGGTGATTTCTCAAAAGAAACTTTGCAGGCAAGAAGGGACTAGCAAGAGGTATTCAATGTGATGAAAAGCAAGAACCTACAATCAAGATTACTCTATCCAGCAAAGCTATCATTTAGAATGGAAGGGCAGATGAAATGCTTCCCAGACAAGGTAAAACTAAAAGAGTTCATCATCACCAAGCCATTATTATATGAAATGTCAAAGGGACTTACGTAAGAAAAAGAAGATCAAAACTATGAACATTAAAATGACAACAAACTCACAACTATCAACAACTGAATCTAAAAAATAAAAACAATATCCAACTAAGCAAACCAGAATAGGAACAGAATCATAGGTATGGGGATCATTTGGAGGGTTATCAGCTGGGAGTGGGGAGGAAGAGAAAAAGGGAAATGGTGCAGGGATTAAGAAGCATAATCGGTTGGTACAAAATAGATGGGGAAGTTAAGAATAATATAGGAAAGGGTGAAGCCAAAGAACTTAAATGCATTATCCATGGACATGAACTAAGGGGAGTGGGATTAGTGGAGGGAAGGGGGGTACTGGGCAGAGGGGACCAAAGGGGGAAAAATTGAAACTACTTAACAACATAATCAATAAAATGTACTTTTAAAAAAGGTAAGTGGAACTTTCTGTCTGATTAATGACTTTTAAGCTAATGGCTCTTGCTCAGATTATTCTATGGACTTTGTTTCACAAGGGATACAGAGCCAGTTTATTAGACAAAGGTGAAAAATCCGTCTTCACTGTACAGATACGGGGCATATAAATTTATACAACGACTTTTTTTGCCTTTCTGTCCTTCTTTCTCTTGTTCATTCAAAAAACATTTATGAGACAACTTCTATGGGCCTTTCACTGGGTGATCCCTTCTTTGCCTTCTTGTGCTTGGCTGGGATGGATACCTAGGGAGACAGGCCCTTCTGGGTTGCTGGGGAGGGGCTGCAGGGACAAATCTGTGGAAGCAGGCTGCTTGCTTCCCAGCTGTGTCCTGATGAAAGTCACACACACACACACACAGAAGGTGCATGAAGTCACTATCTGTAGCAAGGTCTTCCAGAGCCCAGTGTGAACCTGTGATTGTAGACTTATCAACTGAGAGATGTAATGAGTGCTTCAAGGTGGTTGTGTAGTTTAGAAGGATTCATTATAAAAC
The DNA here is from genome assembly GCF_987537825.1 of Furipterus horrens. NCBI lineage: Eukaryota > Metazoa > Chordata > Mammalia > Chiroptera > Furipteridae > Furipterus > Furipterus horrens. The sequence continues at coordinate 74,865,345 of NW_028327177.1, forward strand.
ACTCATAAGGTCTTAAAATATATCTACTTTTTCACTGACCAGTGTGGCTCAGTTGCTTGGGTGTCATCCCAGAAAAGTGAAAGTTCACCAGTTCGATTTCCAGTCAGTGCATATGCCTGGGTTGTAAGTTTAATCCCTGAATGAGGCACATGCAAGAGGCAAACTATCAATCTTTCTCTCTTACATAGGTGTTTCTCTCTATGTCACCCTCCCTTCCCTCTCTCTAAAACTAACTGAAATCTTTAAGAACTAATAAAAAGAAATAAAGTCTATCTACATTTAAAATTGGTAATGTATGCACATGGCACAAAGATCAAAAATTACAGGGAGGTTTATAGTGAACACTGAGTCTTCTGTCCTGTTCTCCAACTGCCCATAGCTATTCCCAGAAAGAGCCACAGTTATCACTTGTCATGTATCTTTTCAGAGATTCTCTATGCACACGCACCCATGTTTTCTATTGGGATTTCCTCCCTTCTTCTCTCCCTTCCTTCCTTCCTTCCTCCTTCCCTTCCTTCCTTTCTTCCTTCTTTTCAAAAGTGGTACCAACCTTCACTTCATAACATCTTGGAGAGCATTTTGTACTGAATACAGAGCCTGTTAGTCATTCTGTCAAAAAGACTAGTATGAAACTGAAAGCAACAAATGAGTAAACAAGAAAAACAACCAGAAACTCATAGACACAGACAACAGTATGGTGGTTACCAGAGGGAAGGGCATTGGGGGTAGTCAAAGGGATCAAATATATGGTGATGGAAGACAATCTGACTTTGGATGGTGGTCACACAATGCAATATACAGATCATGTATCATAGAAATGTACGATTGAAACTTATACAACCTTACTAACCAATGTTACCCCAATAAATTTAATTTAAAAAGAAAAAAAAAAAAAAAGACTAGTATGAAGTGAAGACACCAAGCACCAAACCACCATCACTGAGTAGCTCTGAAACTTTGGGAAAATTACTTAACCTTTTTTGTTCTTCAGTTATTTCATAGGCTGTTTAATAATTAAGCAATTTAATGTATAACCAAAGCACTTACAATCATTTGTGGCACCAAGTAAGTGCTAAAATGTCTTTTATTGTCATTATTTATTATTATGAATTCCTATATATAGAAGTACCATAATTATTTAATCATTTCCTCCCGTGATAGATATGTGGTCATTTCTCATCTTTAAATATTACATCCAATGTTTGAGGAAGATCTATATTTACAGACAGATCCCTCAGGACAATTGAATTCCATGAGCAGGCAAAGATAGGGAGTTAAAAACAAAATAATAATATATATTCATGTGGCACTAAATTCTTAAACTTAAAAAAGTTATTTATTGATGAGAGAAAGAGAAAAACATTGACTTGTTGTTCCTCTTATTTATACATTCATTAGTTGATTCTTGTATATACACTGACCAGGGACTGAACCCCCAACTTGGAGTACTGGTATAACATTCTAACCAACTGAGAGATCTGGCCAGGGCACTCCATCCTTGAATAACATTTACTTGAGTTATCCCATGTGAAACTTAGAACTACACAGTGAACTCACTTGCATCTCCCCACCTTCACCACTGTCATCACCTTCCAAAGTGCTCAGTTCCTACCTACCCCCCATAACACAAGGAAGCAGACAGCGGTCAACTCTAATTACTAAGGCTCATCTAACTTTTGTTCCCCAAAGGGCAGAATATAAAAGCCAGAATCAGTTTTAAAAAGGTAATTGGTTGCATTATCTTTCTCAACAGAGGGTAAAGTGCTTATTAAGTAGAATTTAGAACACTAGTACTCAGAGGCCAAATAACAATCAGTGTTTACAGTAAATACAGGAATCATGTTGATAGTTAAAATATACATTAGGCAAATTTTGAGTTTATTTTCAAAGCAGCAGGTAAAGGGAACTAGATATAATGATCATGCAGATAAATGCCCATGAGCTTCCTGCATGTCTCTATTATCACCTGCTCTCCTTGGATTTCTCTCTAGGGCTTTATTATCAACTGTCCGTGAACTAAGAATACTAATAATAGTCTTAATTATACAACACAAATACCCACAGTGGATTAGAACAAGCAGGCTACAAATATGCTAAATAGGACTCATTTCTGAACTACTGGGAGATTACAGTAAAATGAGAGCAGGTGTGACTTCACCCAGGTCAGCACTCAGCCATCATTCCATGAGGCAAATGTTAGCTTTTTCTGTGTGTTCAGGTATACCAGCTTCCACTTGCTACTGCAAAGACAGGGAGACTGTGGTCCTCTCAGCCACATAACCCCACTCCTGGAGTTCAAGCCAATGCTCCTGGGGAGAAGTCTGGGGCTCAGCTTGTGGTTGCCCAGGAAGTAAATGAGTGCCCAGGGCCTGCCCCATCCCCACTTCAGCTTGACACACTGGACTTTGTCCACAAACAGTATTTAAAGAGTCCTGCTGCTCACAAAACAAAATGAAAATTACTGTCAAACCAAGTCTAATGTCACCAAGAAAGGTAAGGAGGTGGGGGCCCCAGAATTTTCTCTAGCTTCTGCGCTCCTCCTTCTTTCTGTCTACCATTCTTTAAAAGACTATGTCATCCTTTCACTGAATTTAGATGATTCCTTACTGCCTTTTGCACACATTCAGATAATCTAACCTGACAAGAGGTAATCAGCTCATTCTAATCTCATGTGACTTTCAATTCAAAGGATGATTAGCTCTCTATCTCCTTCATTATGACTTTTCATGTTATCTTTTACACACAGAATCATTTCCTCTTTTAAATCTTTGAAGTCAGTCTTTCTAGTCCTATTCAAAACTCAGAATTGCAAAAAGTATACTTGTATTCCCTCAGGAAGTCTCTGGTGAATAAATTAGCTAAGGGAAAGATGAAGACAAACTATATATTCCTTAAGTATGGCTCACATAAGACATGGCTCACTCAAGGGTTCTTCACCTGTCTTAAATTAATTCTTCACTCACTCACTCATTTATGAAAATTTATTGACTTTACAATATCCCAAAAACTAGAGACAAAAATGTATAGCAGTGTGATTATAACTATCAGTTTGGATTTGAATCCTAACTCTGCCATTCACTAAGTAAGTGATTGACTCTGGCAGGTTATTTAGCATTAAAAAAAAAAATGCTTTATTTATTATGCTGTTACAGTTGTCCCAATTTCTTTTCCCTTTGTTCCCCTCCACCCTGTGACCCCCTTCCCCCAGTTGTGCCCCCACTTAGTCCATGCCCATTGGGTGTGCATATAGTTCTTCTCAACATATTCCTGTCTACTCCACTTCCTCCTATTATTCTTATTTCCTGTACCATCTCCCTCCCTTTTCCTGCTTCCCCCTCCCCACTGACCTCTCCCCAATATGTGCCCCATACCTATAATTCTTTTTCCACTCTCATTGCCTACTTAGTTTACCTTTGTTGTTGGTTGTTGTGATACAGTTTTCATTTTAATGCTCATAGTTTTGATCCTATTTCTCTTAAACAAGTCCCTTTAACATTTCATATAATACTGGTTTGGATATGATAAACTCCTTCAGTTTTACTTTGTCCTGGAAGCACTTTCTTTGCCCTTCTATTCTGAATGACAGCTTCACTGGATAGAGTAATCATGGCTGTGGGTTTTGAATTTTTATTACTTTGAATATTTCTTGCCAGTCCCTTCTAGCCTGCAGAGTCTCCTTTGAGAAATCAGCTGATAGTCTAATTGGGACCCCTTTGTATATAATTCTTTTCTTCTCGAGATCCAAGATGGCGGAGGAGTAAGTGGAAGCTACACTAACCTCCTCCCAGGACCAGTCTGGATTTACAACTTAATTTTGGAGAAATCATCTGGAATAACCAACCAAACACTAGCTGGAAAGAAGTCTTATAACCACGGAGAGACAGAAAAGGCCGCTACATCACAACTTGACCGGTAGGGAGTACAGAGACGTGGAAGGGCTGGCTGGGCTCACACGGGTGGCAGCTGAAGGGACTGAGAAACAGCTCAGCAGCCGGGGATTCCCCCGGAGAAGGGCAGGATCTAAACCCCCAGCTGGGCTTCCCAGCCTACAGCAACAGAGTGGAAAGTAAAATAGTATCAGCTGTGAAAAGTGAAAAGCCACAGGGTTTCTTGCTAGCCAGAGAGAAACAGCAGGAGAAAAAGAGCTCTTAAGTGGATCACATACGAAAATATTTTGGCCACCACTTACCCTGGGCTCAAGCAGAGGGAAGGCAGAGAGGACTGGAGACACTTGGTGAGAGTTTGGCATGGTGGCTTTGAGGGGAGAACTGGAGGAGCAGCCGACTGGGTCCCAGTGCTGACTCATCCCCAGTACTGCAGGTAGACCATTCCCCTCCAAGTGGTGTCAGCCTGAGGGGAAGCAAAAGCCCTGCCTACAGAAATTAAGCTGCCACACCCACAGTCCTTAAGCCTGACAATTAAAGAAGACAGACAACAGCAGTAGATCCCTGGAAGTCTCCAACAGGCTGCCTAGGGCCAGACTGGTACATGATCTGATGCTACCAGAGGCAGATCCAGGAAGTGCAGATCATTCTAAGAAGCACCAACAAACACTAGGAGTCACAAAAATGGGGAGACAGAGAAACAACATCCCATCAAAAGGAAAGGTATAATCCCCAGAAAGAGTGCTAAATGAAATAGAGGGGAGCAAACTATCAGATATGGAATTCAAAATATGGATTATGGAGAAGCTGAATGAGCTCAGGGGAAACTACAAAGAACTCCAGGGAAATTACAAGGAACTCCAGAAAAACTACAAGGAACTCACAGAGAATTACGCGAGCATGAAAAAGGACATAGAAGCTATCAATAAGAGCCAGGAGGAAATGACAAATACTGTCTCTGAATTGAAGAACACAGTAGAAGGAATTAAAAGCAGGCTAGAGGAAGCAGAAGATCGGATCAGCGAGCTGGAGGACAATGTACACAAAAACTCCCAGACAATGCAACAAAATGAAAAAAGACTGAACAAGAATGAAGAGGTTCTAAGACAGCTGCAGGACAACATGAAACGAAATAATATCCGTATCATTGGAATTCCAGAAGGAGAAGAAGAAGAGCAAGGGATAGAAAACCTCTTTGAAAAACTAATGACAGAAAACTTCCCTCACATGAGCAGAGAAAGAGTCACGCAAGTCCGGGAAGCACAGAGGGTCCCAATGAAGATGAACCCCAACAGGCCCACCTCAAGACACATCATAATTAAAATGGCAACATTCAAAGACAAAGAGAGGATCCTAAAAGCAGCAAGAGAGAAACAAGTAATAACATACAAGGGAGCTCCAATAAGGCTATCATCAGATTTCTCAGCAGAAACACTACAAGCCAGAAGGGAATGGCAAAAAATATTCCAAGCAATGAAAAACAAAGGTCTACAACCTAGAACACTATATCCAGCAAAGCTCTCATTCAAAATGGAGGGTGAAATAAGGAGCTTCCAAGACAAAAGAAAGCTAAAAGAATACATCTCCACCAAACCAGCAATGCAAGAGATGCTAAAGGGTCTGCTTTAAGAAGATAAAGAATCAGAGAGAGACAGAGAAGAATACGAGTACAAAGGGGAAAAATGACAATGAATAAGTACTTATCAGTAATAACCTTAAATGTAAATGGATTAAACGCTCCAATTAAAAGAAATAGGGTAGCTGAATGCATTAGAAAGAATGACCCACATATATGCTGTCTACAACAGACCTACTTTGGAACAAAAGATCTACACAGACTGAAAGTAAAGGGATGGAAAAAAGTATTTCAAGCAAATGGACATGAAAAAAAAGCCAGGGTTGCAATACTTATATCAGACAAAAGAGATTTCACAGCAAAGTCCATAAAAAGAGACAAAGAAGGGCATTTCATAATACTTAACGGAAAAATCCATCAAGAAGATATAACCCTTATAAATATATATGCACCCAACTTAGGAGCACCCAAATATATAAGGAAAATTTTGAAAGACTCCAAGAAAGATATAGACAGTAACACACTCATAGTAGGGGACTTTAACACCCCATTGTAAACAATGGACAGATCTTCGAAGCAAAGAAACACCAAAGATATTGAGGCACTGAACAACACTCTAGATCAAATGGACTTAGTCGATATATATAAAGTTTTCACCCCAAAGAAGCAAAATATACATACTTCTCAAGTGCACATGGAACATTGTCAAAGATAGACCACATGGTTGGACACAAAACAAACCTTAACAAATTCAAGAAAATTGAAATTATATCAAGCATCTTCTCAGATCGCAATGGCTTAAAATTGAAAATCAACCTCAAGGAAAAAACTCAAAAACATTCAAACTCATGGAGAATGAATAACATGCTATTAAATAATGAATGGATTAACAATGACATCAAGGAAGAAATCAAAAAGTTTCTGGAGGGGGACCAAGATGGCCGCGGAGTAGGAACAGTGTTCTCAGCTCGCTCCTGTTAAGGAGACAATCCAGGAGGAACAAACTCGGGGAGGAATGACTGAGTGAGTGGGAATATCTGATAACGTGAACGGGGAGGAGATCGTGGGAGCAGCGTGGAGGGGGGTGGAGGGGTTTATCACAAACTGCAGGCTGAGTCATTCTGAGACTCCGTGCGTTTGCAGTATCAAGCCGGAGAGCTCACTAGCCGGGAGTGAATTCTTGTAGGGAGCTAGGGAGAGGATTTGGCCGAAAAAGCCAGAGGAGGGAGAGAACAGTGAACAACCAGGACTGGGAGAAACTGTGTGACCTGAGTCTAGAGAGAAACATCCTCAGCTGCAACCTCCGACGGAAAGCTCGGCAACCCCAGGCGCGCCCAGCACTTGCGCTAGGGCCCTACAGAACAAAGGAGCAGTTTTGGGGCTAGGAGACGGGCCGCACAGAAAAGCTGCCGCGGAACTCCGGACTGGGGGAGAACTGTGTTCTTGAAATCAGTGTTTGCTCTTTAGTCGCGCTAGAATCCCACAGAACAAAAGGCAGGTTTGGGACTAAGAGAGAAATAGGGCGTGCAGGGTGTGTAAGTAGGGAAGAGAGCGGAGGCGGAGGTTCTGGAGGGGAGACGGTTTTAAGGCAAGGAGAAGGGCCGCAGGGAAGGGCTGCTGCGAAGCTCCAGACCGGCAGAGAGCTCCGGGGAAGGAGAGTACTGCACTGACCGACCACTGTAGAGTCCCACAGAACAAAGGGACGGTGCTGGGGCCGGAAGAAAGATAGAGCGCGCAGGCCGATAGACAGGGAAGCCAGCGGAAGCGGTAGCTCGGAATAGAGAAAGTTTTGGGGCAAGGAGAAGAGCAGAGGCAGGAAAGCCACTGCAAAGCTCCAGCTAGGGGAGAGGCCCTGGGCAGGAAAGGGCCACTGGGCCCGGCACTTTGACCGACTGTGCCAGAGTCCTGCAGAACAAAAGGACGATCTTGAGACAGGGAGAGAGGTAGGGTGCGCAGGCATATAGACAGGGAAGAGAGCAGAAGCTGTAGCCGGGGAATAGAGACAGGACTGGAGGCAGGGCGGGGATTGCTGGCAGGCACAGGCTGGACTAACAGAGGGAAGGAGTAGCTGGACAAGCCTGAGGAGGGCTGAGGCTGCCTCAGGAGGGAACAACTAAAGGCAGCTCACAGCAGAGCGGTGGTAGGCCCACGAAAAAAAGACTAGCAACCCCAGAATCAAGCAGAACCCTCCCACAGCCAGCCAACCAACCAGAAAAGATTTGAAACTCATGGAATTTTGAATAGGAGCAGACTCAGGAAGGAAGTAAGGAAAAACCAAAAAACAAACAATCCAAAAATACCCAGAGACTGTGCATAAAAGTTGAATTGAGTTAAAATCCTCATTCTTTTATCTCTCACTCTCTCTCTAACTACCCCTACCGTCAGTTCCTTCTTATTATCGCTCCTTTTCTCCCCTCCCCTTCCCTCCCTTCTCTCCCCTTAGCATTCTCCCTTGCATCCTATTCTCAGTTAATTTTATAATTTTAAGTTCTCTCCCTCTCTCACCCTCTCCTTTCTCTGCGCTACGCACCTTCAACTTTATTAAATTTCTTTCTTTATTTTGTCCCCCTTCAGTCTACATTCATTTTTCTTTCATCTCTTGTCCTTATTTTCCTTCTCTCCCTATACATAATCTCTCTCCCTCCCTATTACACTTTATATTCTAATCTCTTAATATTCAAATTATAATTCTAATCTATCCCCCTCTCCCTTTACTCTCCCATTCCTACCCCTTCTCTTTTTCTACCCCATCCCCCCACTTCTTTCCCTACCTCTTGTATTTCTCTCCTTCATCCTATCTTTTGCCAACTCTTCAATTTCAATCCTCCCCTCTCTAATATCTCCTCTTCCTCCTGATTTCCTTCCCTCCTCTGAGCTCTTTTCCTCCCAAATCCTCTTGCTTTCCTATCTCCTATTCCTCTCTCTCTATATTCACCTTTTCTCTCTATCTTGCAACTTTATATCATGTTTTAATCTCCTAATCTTTTTTATAACATATAATTTAAAAAAGAATTTTAATCCAGTCCCCTCTCTTCTACCTCCCCTTCTTCTTTTGTTCTCTCTCCTACCCTTCTCTTCTCTACTTTCTCTCTCTCTTTCCTCTCTCCCTTCCTGTCTTGCTATTTTCTACTCTGTATTTTTATCCTTAAAAAATTCTCTCTCAATCTATTTCCTACCTTCTAACCTCCCCAGCCCTCTCTTTCAATTTCTGGCTGTCTGTCTACCTGGATGTCTGTTGTGTCTACCCTACCTCCCACGCTAATCATATAGTATATACCGATTATATAATCCTAATACTATACACTTCAACTTTCACACTCCACACTGTAACCCTCCCCTCCTTTTCAAACAGACAGTGTAAGTGTTAATTGCTCTCTTACATAACCTTGATCCCAATTGCCAATATTAATACTCTATCAACTTCCAGCTCAAAAATTACCCTTCCTTCATTTAAAACAATTCCTTTCTATTTCTCCTACGAAATAAGAGTCCCAGTATCTCCACAAGTATATTAACACGGGCTCATTTGCAGCCTATAGTGGGATTGTATTTGGGGGAGACATTGGAGGGTGTGGGTTTCTTGCCTGGGTTGTGTAATTATGTTTTAGCAGCACCTTCACAAAAGATCTCAAGACAAGGTGGGCAGAGTGACTCTCAATCAACTAACCAGAGAAAAAGATCCACCAAAAAGTAGCTGAAATACAACCAGACAGATTAAAGAAATATCATCAAGGACAACACAGACGGAGATCCAGGAGGGCGGAGGAGTAAGTGGAAGCTACACTAACCCCCTCCCAGGACCAGCCAGGGCTGGCTCAGCCCCAGTACAGCAGACAGACCATCCCCCTCCAAGTGGTGTCATACTAAGGGGAAATAAAAGCCCTGCCTACAGGAATTAAGTTGCCACACCCACGGTCCTTAAGCCTGACGGCTGATCACAGATTGAGTATAGTAACAACTAAAGAAGAGAGACAAAGGCAGTAGATCACTGGAAGTCTCCAATAGGCTGCCTAGGGCCAGTCTGGTACATGACCTGACGCTACCAGAGGCAGATCCAGGAAGAACTGATCATTCCAAGAAGCACCAACAAACAAAAGGAATCACAAAAATGGGGAGACAGAGAAACAACCCCCCATCAAAAGGAAAGGTAGAATCCCCAGAAAGAGTGCTAAATGAAATAGAGGGGAGCAAAATATCAGATACAGAATTTAAAACATGGATTATGGAGAAGCTAAATGAGCTCAGCGGAAACTACAAAGAACTCCAGAAAAACTACAGTGAACTCCAGAAGAACTATAAGGAACTTACTGAGAATTATACCAGCATCAAAAAGGACATGGAAGCTATCAATAAGAGCCAGGAGGAAATGAAGAATACAATCTCTGAATTGAAGAACACAGTAGAAGGAATTAAAAGCAGGCTAGAGGAAGCAGAAGATCGGATCAGCGAGCTGGAGGACAACGTACACAAAAACTCCCAGACAATGCAACAAAATGAAAAAAGACTGAACAAGACTGAAGAGGTTCTAAGACAGCTGCAGGACAACATGAAACGTAACAATATCCGTATCATTGGAATTCCAGAAGGAGAAGAAGAAGAGCAAGGGATAGAAAACCTCTTTGAAAAACTAATGACAGAAAACTTCCCTCACATGAGCAGAGAAAGAGTCACGCAAATCCAGGAGGCACAGAGGGTCCCAATGAAGATGAACCCCAACAGGCCCACCTCAAGACACATCATAATTAAAATGGCAACATCCAAAGACAAAGAGAGGATCCTAAAAGCAACAAGAGGGAAACAACTAATAACATACAAGGGAGCTCCAATAAGGCTATCCTCAGATTTCTCAGCAGAAACACTACAAGCCAGAAGGGAATGGCAAAAAATATTCCAAGCAATGAAAAACAAAGGCCTACAACCAAGAATACTCTACCCAGCAAGGCTCTCATTCAAAATGGAAGGCGAAATAAGGAGTTTCTCAGACAAAGGAAGACTAAAAGAATACATCTCCACCAAACCAGCAATGCAAGAGATGCTAAAGGGTCTGCTCTAAGAAGATAAAGAAACAGAGAGAAACAGAGAAGAACACGAGTACAAAGGGGGAAAATGACAATGCATAAGTACTTATCAGTAATAACCTTAAACGTAAATGGAATAAACGCTCCAATCAAAAGACATAGGGTAGCTGAATGGATTAGAAAGAATGACCCACATATATGCTGTCTACAACAGACCTACTTTGGAACAAAAGATCTACACAGACTGAAAGTAAAGGGATGGAAAAATGTATTCCAAGCAAATGGACATGAAAAAAAAGCCGGGGAAGCAATACTTATATCAAACAAAACAGATTTCACAGCAAAGTCCATAAAAAGAGACAAAGAAGGGCATTTCATAATACTTAACGGAAAAATCCATCAAGAAGATATAACCCTTATAAATATATATGCACCCAACTTAGGAGCACCCAAATATGTAAGGAAAATTTTGAAAGACTCCAAGAAAGATATAGGCAGCAACACACTCATCGTAGGGGACTTTAACACCCCATTGTCAACAATGGACAGATCTTCAAAGCAAAGAAACACCAAGGATATTGAGGCACTGAACAACACTTTAGATCAAATGGACTTAGTCGATATATATAGAAGTTTACACCCCAAAGAAGCAAAATATACATATTTCTCAAGTGCACATGGAACATATTCAAAGATAGACCACATGATAGGACACAAAACAAGCCTCAATAAATTCAAGAAAATTGAAATTATATCAAGCATCTTCTCAGATCACAATGCCTTAAAATTGGAAATCAACCTCAAGGAAAAAACTCAAAAACATTCAAACTCATGGAGAATGAATAACATGTTATTAAATAATGAATGGGTTAACAATGACATCAAGGAAGAAATCAAAAAGTTCCTGGAAACCAATGATAATGAACACACAACAACCCAAAACCTATGGGATACAGCGAAAGCAGTCTTAAGAGGAAAGTTCATAGCAATACAAGCCTACCTAAAAAAGCTAGAAGAATCTCTAATAAAAAATCTAACCCTACAGCTACAGGAACTAGAGGAAGAACAACAAGCAAAACCCAGATCAAGTAGAAGGAAGGAAATCATCAAGATCAGAGCAGAATTAAATGACATAGAGTCTAAAGTAACAATTCAAAAGATCAACAAAAGTAGGAGCTGGTTCTTTGAAAAGATAAACAAAATTGACAAGCCTTTAGCCAGGCTCATCAAGAAAAAAAGAGAGAGAACCCAAATAAATAAAATCAGAAATGAAAGAGGAGAAATCACAACTGATACCACAGAAATACAAAGAATTATAAGAAATTATTACGAACAACTGTATGGCAAGAAATTTGACAACCTAGAGGAAATGGACAGATTCCTGGAAAACTATAGTCTGCCCAAACTGAATCAAGAAGAAGCAGAAAGTCTGAATAGACCAATAACAGCTAGTGAAATTGAAGCAGTAATCAAAAAACTCCCAGCACACAAAAGCCCAGGACCAGATGGCTTCACAAGTGAATTCTACAAAACATTTAGGAAAAAACTAACTCCTATCCTCCTCAGACTATCCCAAAAGATACAAGAAGAGGGAAGACTCCCAAACTCGTTCTATGAAGCCAGTATAACCCTAATTCCAAAACCAGGTCAAGACACAACAAAGAAAGAAAACTACAGACCAATATCGCTGATGAACATAGATGCTAAAATCCTCAACAAAATATTGGCAAACCGGATCCAGCAACACATTAGAAAGATCATACACCACGATCAAGTAGGATTCATCCCAGGGATGCAAGGATGGTTTAATATTCGCAAATCAATAAACGTGATACATCACATAAACAAAATGAAAGACAAAAACCACATGATCATATCAATAGATGCAGAAAAAGCATTTGATAAAGTACAACACCCATTTATGATAAAAACTCTCAGCAAAATGGGAATAGAGGGAGCATACCTCAACATAATAAAGGCCATATATGAGAAGCCTGAAGCCAACATCATACTCAATGGGCAAAAACTGAGAGCATTCCCCCTGAGATCAGGAACAAGACAAGGATGTCCGCTCTCTCCACTCCTATTCAACATAGTCTTGGAAGTTCTAGACACAGCAATCAGACAAGAAAGAGAAATAAAAGGCATCCAAATTGGAAAAGAGGAAGTAAAACTGTCATTATTTGCAGATGACATGATAGTGTACATAGAAAATCCTTTAGACTCCACAAAAAAACTACTCAATCTAATAAGTGAATTCGGCAAAATAGCAGGATACAAAGTCAATATTAAGAAATCGAAGGCATTTTTATACACCAACAATAAAAACTCAGAGATAGAAACTGAAAGAAAAATCCCATTTACCATAGCAACAAGAAAAATAAAATACCTAGGAATAAACTTAACCAAAGAGGTAAAAGACCTGTACACAGAAAACTACATAACACTGAAGAAAGAAATTAAAGAAGATACAAAAAAATAGAAGCGTATACCATGCTCATGGATGGGAAGAATCAACATCATTAAAATGTCCATACTACCCAAAGCAATTTATAGATTCAATGCAATCCCTATTAAAATACCAGCAACATATTTCACAGACCTAGAACAAATACTTCAAAAATTTATATGGAACCAAAAAAGAGCCCGAATAGCCACAGCAATTTTGAGGCTGAACACAGTAGGAGGAATCACAATACCCGATATCAAACTATACTACAAGGCCACGGTAATCAAAACAGTCTGGTACTGGCATAAAAACAGACATATAGATCAATGGAACAGAATAGAGAGCCCAGAAATAAGCCCAGGTTCATATGGTCAACTAATATTTGACAAAGGGGGAAAGAACATCAAATGGAGTGAAAAGAGCCTCTTCAACAAATGGTGTTGGGAGAACTGGACAGGGACATGCAAAAAAATGAAACTAGACCACCAGCTCACACCATACACCAGAATAAACTCAAAATGGATCAAAGACTTAAATGTAAGCCGTGACACCATAAAAATCCTAGAGGAAAATATAGGCAGGAAAATTTCAGATATCCCACGTAGCAACATTTTCACTGATATATCTCCTAAGGCAAGGGAAATAAAGGAAAGAATAAACAAATGGGACTACATCAAACTAAAAAGTTTCTGCTCAGCTAAAGAAAACATCAGCAAGATGAAAAGGAAACCAACCATATGGGAAAATATATTCGCCAATGACATCTCAGACAAGGGATTGATCTCCAAAATATATAAAGAACTCATACGACTCAACACCAAGAAGACAGACAACCCAATTAAAAAATGAGCAAAGGACCTGAACAAACACTTCTCCAAAGAAGACATACAGAGGGCCCATAGACATATGAAATTATGCTCAACATCACTAGCCATCAGAGAGATGCAAATTAAAACCACAATGAGATACCACCTCACACCAGTCAAAATGGCCATCATCAACAAATCAACAAACAACTTGTGCTGGAGAGGATGCGGAGAAACGGGAACCCTGGTGCATTGCTGGTGGGAATGCAGATTGGTGCAGCCACTGTGGAAAACAGTTTGGAATTTCCTTAAAAAACTAAAAATGGAACTGCCTTTTGAACCAGCAATTCCATTGCTAGGATTATATCCAAAAAATCCCGAAACACCAATTCAAAAGAACCTATGCACCCCAATGTTCATAGCAGCACTATTTACAATAGCCAAGTGCTGGAAACAACCTAAATGCCCATCTGTAGATGAGTGGATCAAAAAACTGTGGTACATTTACACAATGGAATTCTATGTAGCAGAAAGAAAGAAGGAACTTCTACCATTTGCAACAACATGGATGGAACTAGAGAAAATTATGCTTAGTGAAATAAGCCAGGCAACAAAAGAAAAATACCTTATGCTGTCACCTATTACAGGAAACTAATGAACAACACAAACAAATAAGCAAAATTGAACCAGAGGTATGTAAACAAGAAGTAGACTAACAGTAACAAGGGGGGCGGGGGGGAGGAAAAGAAAGGTGTAAGGGGATGGGTCAAGTTAAAAAATATATATATATAGGAATGAGCCACAGACAGGTGCAACTGAGTGAGGACTAAATGTGGGGGAGCGGAGGGACAGGGTGCAGGGAAACAAGAAGGCTAAAAAAGTGAGACAACTGTAATGGAAAAACAAACAAAAATTTTTTAGTGGGGGAAGGATGAAAATATGAAGAATGGAAATGCCAGTTCAGTGAATATTAGGACAAAGATTTTCCTTCACGTTGTATATTTTTCTCCCTATTTGATCCCTCCAGAGTTTGGCATTCTAAACAAGTAAGTAATGACATAAGTTCCTTTGCATAGAACTAATAAGACCAGTTGTCAACAGAGGTTCTTTTTTTTTTTTTTTTTTTTTTTTGACCAAGTCTTTGACTGGAATGTCAAGCCTAAAGGAAACATACTTGGGCTCAGATTGTTACCAGAAAGCCCTGAGGAACTGGGAATGACTTTCAAAGGTAATAAAAGCCCGTGAGATAAAAGGCCTGGTACCATGGTTGGTTGTGCGGTCCACAGCAATCTTTCCAGGGAAGGAACGAAGGTTGTTTTCCTGAAAGATGGCTAGAAGGGACCTTAAGGCACAAGGAAAGACCAGAAAGACTTGGAAAAAACAGGTGTGTACAGGCAAGGATGAATGCCAGATATGTGGCACAGCTTCTGTGCCCTGAAGAACAGACTGAAGGTCACCCCAAATATTCCTTGGGTAAGTTCCAGCAAAGCAGAACTAAAGATCATAAGTGATCATTTGCTGCTCTTGTTATGTTTATGCAAACGAACAGGATAAATTAAAAATGGACTTAATGTAGTCCCTTTAAAGACAGGGAGGGTAACCTTAGGGAGAAAAATTATTATTCAAGGAAAATCACAATGATCAGTAGTAGAGTATAAAACAGGGCAACTAACCGTCTTAAAAGTTCCTTCTCCAGATTTAGAGACTTGTTTGCGGGTTATGTTACATAAATTAACACGTGTTTTTTGTTTTCAAAGGACATAAGCCAATGATCGCATTCGTCGTCGTCGGCAGCCGTCCGTCTCGAGAGACGATGGTGTAGCTTCTTAAGAGTCTATCTGCACCGCCGAGAATGGCTGTGCAGTCCGACTCGGGAGTGACATGGTATCTGTCTCCTCCCGTGTTGAATCGACATCTTGCGATGACGCTGAAGCTACAGAGCCTGGGCAGGGTAATATGGAGGGTCTGCTGTTGCCCATGCAGCAGACCCCCCCTCTCTTCGCAGCTGAAGGGTCCAAGGGAAAGACGGAGTCAATACAGCTTGGCTTCAGGTGCGCCGCAGGAGTTGCCGGTGTTGACTACAACGTCAAACCGCCTTAGGGACTCCGGCTCCGGATTTTCTGTCGGGGTTTACTCCCTTAGCCTTTCCCCTGAAGAGGTATGCCGCAAGGCAGCGGAGGTTTTTTGGAGTCAGAGTTTTCCTTCTCTGATGTACCCTGACTGGAAGATCGAACCAGCGACACTTAGCTCGCAGGCCGACGCTCAATCCACTGAGCTAAACCAGCCAGGGCAACAATGATGATGATGATGATCGCATTACCTGAGTGATTATCTGTACGCATAAGCCTCACTTAATCCTCTCTGCAGCGCTGCCTCCTGAGACTCAACGGTTTGGCTGAACTAAATGGCTGGGTTGGGGAAGAATGGGGTGGTCTGTGGGCTTCACTTTAAAACGGGTTTCTCTTTTCTATCCTAATGGCTTGGACAGAAAAGGCCCAGAGGTCTGAGAGGGGGAAAAACCTAAACTATTTACTTCAGCCCAAACTAAGTATAATGGACAAAAGGGTTTTGGACAGGCGAGATGTGCCTAGGACACCTTCTTACAAAGAAGCCTTTTTTTTTTTTTTTTTCCCTAATATGGAACATTGAAAAATTAATCCCTGCCTTTTGTCATCTAGTAGTTATGGATTGAATGATGTCTTTTAACCCTTTTCGCCAAATCTGTTGCCCCCAGAACACAACAAGGACACCAGCCTGTTAAACCAAGCACGCCGTTGACCGGAGACAGCCAACTGACCTGGAGTCTGCACGATCCTTCCCCATGTGGGAAGGCCACCCTCCCCTCCACACCCCCACTCTTATTAGGGTTTTCTGGACCCAAGGGTAGGTAGAACGACGACCATGTCCAGCTTGAAGCAGCTAGAGGAGCTTGAGACCTTCGCCCATTGTCCTTTACAAGATTACAAAGGGTCCTAATATTTGAGAGGGGGGAGATAGTTAATTTTTACGAACCAGGGGTGTGGACTTGGGGGGGATTGCTGGGGGAGGGGGGTGCTGGGTGGGGGGAAGCGGGGGGGAGAGGATTGGAACTGTTGTAACAATATAATCAATAAAAAACATTAAAAAAAATAAAAAGAAAGGTGAAGACATGAGAAGATTAAAAAGTACAAATTGGTAGTTCCAGAATACCCATGGGGATGTAAAGTACAGTATAGAAAATTGAGTAACCAAATAACTTAGACACATGACCCATGGACATGAACAATGGTGTGGGGATTGCCTGAGGGAATAGGGGTGCTGGTTGGAGGGGAGCAAAGGGGGAAAAATTAGGACAAGTTTAATAGCATAATCAATAAAATGTAATTTAAATGTTTGAAAATTAATAGTGTGTGGATTTGAGGTTCTAAGGGTAGAGAAATAAAGGGTTAGTATTAGTTTTTTAGCATTTTTGGTTAGGTTGTCATTGGTTAGTTGGTTCATTTTGGGGTTGGGTTTACAGCCATTGTCATGCTGGACTATCACACCTAACAAAGACTTGATGACTTTCTCAGCAGATCAGTGGCCCCACCAGGACCTGTTTGCCTATCCTGGCCTACCAAATAGATCAAGGGGTCTCTCTGCCATTTGGTTCCAGCCAGTATAAGCCATTCTAATTTTTTTCTCAACAAAACATGTCATCTCGTTATGGCTTGTACCTTTTCTACTACAATGGGAAAAAATAATTGTCAAGTCTAAACTGAGAAATAATTTGTTTAATAAATATGCCACACTGGGCAGGGCACCTAGAGAGCAAGGAACTTTAACCCCTTTTCCTGGGCCTTGGCCCTGAGGCCCATGTAGGGATTTCTAAGTGGGACTAGAGTTGCAGGATGTTGTATTAAGTCAATTAAGAAATTTAAAAATATGTGCATGTGTACATACACACATGCTAAGTGATGTAAGGCATGTTGCATTTTTTAAAATCTTCATTAACTCATCCCATTCTCTAACATCTCTATGTATTGGTTAATTTTTTATCTCACCTATTGGTGAAGGAAGTAAAATACAAAGAGAGTAATTCATTTATTTGAAGTTCACAGCCAGTAGCTAAGTTAGAATATAAACCCAGACAGTGGTTCCAGGACTTGCACTGAACTATTGTGTTCTGCCACCCCTTAAATAAGTTTGTGGTTTGTGACAGCATGGGTTACACATAATTAAGTAGGGCTTTATGGTGCATGAATTCCCACAAACTTGAATATGCTAATACACATTGTGAGTTTCCAAAATGTGGGCAAAGAAAACACCATTTCTCAAGTTCAGTTGGTCACACACTGCTTTTTCATAAATTCATATTAATATTTTCAAAAACCAATGTTCCATGGGACACTAGAAAATGAAACATATGTGTTAGGTCAAGTTAGGTTATTTTGGCTTTTCGTTAGAAATTTGTTTTTAGAATGGACAAATGCTTTTATTAGCTTTGTTCCTAGAATTAAACTAAAACTCTAAACCTAATTTTTTAAAAAAACACGTAATTTTGGGAGGCCTAGACAGATACACCGCATCTCCCTCCACAACTGAGAAGGAATACAACTACCTCAAAAATAGAGACAACCAGAAGTTCCAGAAAATCTAGCTGCATGGAAGTCCAACAAACAAAGGTATAAAGAAGAAATACTCATCCAGACAAGGAGGAGGGGCAGAGCCAGGGTGAAGAGGACGCAGTGCAGTGGGAGCAGCAGTGGCGGTGGTGGTAGGCTGGCAGAAAGCACAGTCACACCTTTTAAAAAGTAGGGAGGGGTACCTGGGGACTGCTCCCAGCACCAGACTAGACCATGAAGCTCACAGTCGCAGCACCAGGTAAAATAAAGCCTCATTGCTACTGACTGTGCAAACCCGTCCTGGTTGAAGCAGAGGAAGAAACTGCCAGTCTCCCAGCAGAGTCCACTTGTTTAAAGGGCCCCCACAGTCCTTGAACATCCACAAACCCACCCACTCTGGGAATGATGGCCAGGGCAACAGCTAGAGAGGCGCCAGTTCCAGACAGAAGTGGGAGAAGTGCCTAGAAAAGGGGCGAGTGCTGAGCAACTGGCATTGTTCCTTCTCAGACCCCTCCCCTACATGCAGCACCAAAACATGATGAAATGGGTCGCCTGTACTTATGAATACCTGAGATTCCGCCACTTACAACGTAACAGGTGTGACAGCTCTACCTAAGACATAGAG
This sequence comes from Furipterus horrens, assembly GCF_987537825.1. Lineage (NCBI taxonomy): Eukaryota > Metazoa > Chordata > Mammalia > Chiroptera > Furipteridae > Furipterus > Furipterus horrens. Next base: position 74,884,286 of record NW_028327177.1, read on the forward strand.
GCAAACACAGGAACCTGTCAAGTTGAAGAGACAGAGAAGTATGGCCTAAAAGAGGGAACAGATCAAGGTTCCAGTAGGAGAATTAAATGATGAGGAGATAGCCAACCTAACAGACATAGAATTCAAAACACTGGTGATAAAGATGCTCACAAGCTTGACAGATGTGCTTAAGTATGGCAAACACATAAGGGAAGAAGTGAATGCTATACTAAGTGAAACAAAGAAAAATCCACACAAAACGAATGGGGAAGGGAAGGAAACCAGGGGTCGAATCAATGATTTGGAACATAAGGAATAAAAAAACAGTCAACTAGTAAAGAATGAGGAAACAAGAATTGAAAAAAATGAGGAGAGGCTTAGGAACCTATGGAACAACTTTAAACATGCCAACATGTGAACCATAGGGGAACCAGAAGGAGAAAAGGAAGAGCAAAAATTGAAAGCTTATGTGAAAAAATAATGAAGGAAAACTCCCCAAATTTAGCAAAGAAAATAGACATAAAAATCGAGGAAGCTCAGGGAGTCCCAAATCAACTATATCCAAAAAGGATCACATCATAATTAAAATGCCAAAGGTTAAAGATAAAGAGAGAATCTTAAAAGCAGCAAGAAAAAAGCAGAGAGTTACCTACAAAAGGGTGCCTATAAGATTCTCAGCCGATTTATTAAAAGAAATTTTTCAGGCAAGAAGGGGCTGGCAAGAAGTATTCTAGGTGATGAAAAGCAAGGACCTATAACCAAGATTACTCTATCCAGCAAAACTATCATTTGGAATGGAAGGGCAGATGAAGCTAAAGGAGTGCAACATCACAAAGCCATTATTATATGAAATGTCAAAGGGACTTACTTAAGAAAAAAAAATCAAAATTATGAACATTAAAATGACAACAAATTCACAACTATCAACAACTGAATCTGAAAAATAAAAACAAAATCCAACTAAGCAAACCAGAATAGAAACAGAATCATAGATGGGGATCATTTGGGGGGTTATCATCTGGGAGGGGAAAAGGGGAGAAATGGGGAAATGGTGCAGGGATTAAGAAGCATAATCGGTAAGTACAAAATAGGGGGGAGTTAAGAATAATATAGGAGGTCTACAGTTTGGACTAATTGCAGACAGAACATCTCAGTGAGCAGCTGGACACTGGCAGGAGTCGAGCCTTGGCACTGCTGGATTAGAGAAAAACCATCTGGGAATGACCTGTTTAGTGAGCATAGCAGAGGAAAAAGGGACGAGATGGGATTTCTGACTGGTGTGGCTACCCGAGCTGCAGCTGGAAGTACACAAAAGCTTTTTGGTGACCACAGGCTTCCCCAGAGAGGAATAGGGAGGAGAGTGGATCTCTGCCCGCTGGCAGAGACAGGACTCGACCAGGTGGCATTGGCGCTGAAAGACAAGAAACAGTGTGCTGTTGTGCAAGTGAGAACATAATTTTCCTTTATATTTTCGTCTTGTGAACTGCGGAGAGGGGTAGAAAGTTTGGGGGTGCTAGGACATTCTTGAGCAGCGCAATGCGCAGAAGTGCACTCATCCACTCCCCAACCCTCCCCTTGGGTCGTGGGCGCGCATAAGGAAGTGCCCTCATTCACTGGCCCAGGTGCACGGGTCGCGCGCCCAGGTGCCCCTCGGACACACCCCAACAGACATAAGATCAGTGCCCCAACGGGTGCAGGGAGGGCCCACTGGACACACAGAAGACCATGCGCAGACACCCCTGGCCAGCTCCAGTGGGCGCCAGGCTGGAGTGCAGACCACTTGCTCAGGCTCTGCTCCTGCCAGCCCAGGTGGGTGCATGAACCACAGGTGGCAGCGACTCACAGACGCTCACTTCCACTGTGCACAAGTGTCTGGGGCCCCGCCCTAAGAGGCATGAGACCAACTCCCGGAGCGAGGCTCCACAGGATTGAGGCTAGCTCTCGGGCTGCCTTGCTCAAGGAGGGGTGTGCGTGCAAAAGCACCTCCGCCAGCTCCAACAGGCGCCAAAGGAATGCGCAGCGCCGGCCACTGTGGGCGCACGCACACCGCTGCTGCAAGGAACAGGAACCTCTGACCCGCCTCATTACACCAGCTGTGGACGCAGAAAAAGAAGACGACACACAAAGGCTGAACTGAGTAAAAACATTCCTTTTATATACTTTTTAAATTTCTATTTCTATCTTAGTTTTTTTATTTGTATTTTATTTTACTCTAAATTTTTTTTTCATTTCTTATTTTTAATTCTAAATTTAATTTTAATTATAATTCTTATTTTTTTTCTCTCCTAAGGGAAGGGGGACTATATCTCTAATTTGTTTTATACAATCTCTCCTTCTCGTTCTTCCTCTTTAATTTTTGTGTGTCTAGTTTAGCCTCCCTTTCACTCTAAATAAATAGAATATAACTACTATATAAATCCAATACTATACAATCCCACTTTCTTACTATATTCTGCATTCTTCCCTCCTTTTCTTCTATCGTTATTAACATATAATGTAAATGTTACTTACTGTCTTGCATAGTCTCAACTATTATTAATCTATCATCCCCTCTCTCAAAAATTATATTTTTCCTCCACAAAAACAACTCTTATTTATTCTTCCTATAGTATAAAAGCTCAAATCTCTCTACACTTATATTAATACTGGGTCATTGGCTGATGATAGCGGGATAGAGGGTGGGAGATATTTTTGAGGGTGTGGGTCTCCTGTCTGGGCTGTGTATGTTTTCAACAGCATCTCCACAAAAGAACTCAAGACAAAGTGGATAGAGTGACTCTCAATCAACTAGCAAGAAGGAAGATCCTACCAAAGAACATCTGAAATATAAGCAGACAGCATAAACAAACGACATAAAGGGTACACCAAGAACATCAGGCTCAGGAGATCAAAGAGACTGCATCACTGAAACCCCCAGATCTCCTATAAAGAATCTCATACCACAAAGGTGGGAAGTCAAAACAGACAACCCCCCCAAAAAACAAACAAACAAGAAGAATCCAACATGGTAAGATGCAAAAACAACCTCTCAATGAAAAGAGGAATCCCCAGAAAGAGAGGTAGATGGAATAGACATAGCCCAAATGTCAGACATGGAATTCAAAACAATGGTGGTAAAGAAGCTCAATATACTCGACAACCTTAAAAACAACTATGACAACCTCCAAGGAAGTTACCAACAGCTCCAAGAAAATTACAGGGAACTTGCAGAGAACTACACCAGCATAAAAAAAGACATAAAAACTATTAAAAAGAACCAGGAAGAAATGAAGAATTCAATCTCTGAACTGAAAAACACAGTAGAATCAGTCAAAAGCAGACTAAACGAAGCAGAGGATCGGATTAGTGAGTTAGAAGATAATGTAGAAAAAAATTCCCAGACAATACAGCAAAATGAAAAAAGAATGAAAAAGTACGAAGAAGAAGTAAGGGAATTACAGGACAGCATAAGGTAAAACAATATCAGAATCAGTGGAATTAAAGAGGGATCAGAAGAACAAGCAATATAAAAACTGATAGGAGAAATAGTGACAGAAGATTTTCCCAACCTGATGAGAGAAAAAGTTATGCAAGTTCAGGAAGCACAGAGAGTTCCCATGAAGAGGAACCCAAAAATACCCACTCCAAGGCACATCATAATTAAAATGGCAACGTTTAAAGACAAAGATAGAATCCTGAAAGCAGCAAGAGAAAAAGAGCAAATAACATACAAGGGAGCTCCGATGAGGCTACTGACCTATTTCTCAACAGAAACACTACAAGCCAGAAGGGAATGGTCAAAAATATTTCAAGCAATGAAAAACAAAGGCCCACAACCAAGAATACTCTACACAGCAAGGCTCTCATTCAAAATGGAAGGTGAAAGAAGGAGTTTCTCAGACAAAGGAAGACTAAAAGAATACATCTCCACCAAAGCAGCATTGCAAAAGATGCTAAAGGGAATGTTCTAAGAAAAAAGAAGAAAAAAAGAGGAGAGGAACAGAGGTACAAAGGGAAATGAATAAATACATGTCAATAATAACCTTAAATGTAAATGGACTAAACGCTCCAATTAAAAGACATAAGGCAATGGAATGGATAAGAAAACAGGACCCACATATTTGCTGTCTACAAGAAACATACCCCAAAACAAAAGATTTACATAGACTGAAAATAAAGGAATATAAAAAAATATTCCAAGCAAATGGACCTGAAAAAAAGCTGGGGTAGCAGTCCTCATATCAGACAAAACGGATTTCAAAGCAAGGGCAATAAAAAGAGCCAAAAAGGACATTTCATAATACTTAAAGGAACAACCCATCAAGAAGATATAACACTGATAAATATATATGCACCCAACATAGGAGCACCCAAATACATAAAGCAAATACTAGAAGACCACAAGAAGGATATTAACAACAACACACTCCTAGTAGGGGACTTCAACACTCCATTATCAACAATAGACAGATCATCCAAGCAAAGAAACACCAAGGATATACAGGCATTGAACAACACACTAAACCACATGGACCTAACTGATATATATAGAACTTTCCACCCCAAAGAAGCAAAACATACATTCTTTTCAAATGCACATGGGACATTTTCAAAGAGAGACCACATGATAGGACACAAAACAAGCCTCAACAAATTCAAGAAAATTGAAATCATATCAAGCATCTTTTCAGACCACAATGCCTTGAAACTAGAAGTCAACCTCAGAGAAAATAATCAGACACCCAAACTCATGGAGATTGAATAACATGCTATTAAATAATGAATGGATTAACAATGATATCAAAAAAGAAATCAAGAAATTTCCAGAAACTAATGATAATGAGCACACAATAGCCCAAAACCTGTGGGACACAGCAAAAGCAGTCCTGAGAGGGAAGTTCATAACAAGACAGGCATATCTGAAGAGGATAGAAGAATCTCAAATAAAAAATCTAACCCTACAGCTACAAGAACTAGAGGAACAACAACAAACAAAGCCCAGAGCGAGTTGAAGAAAGAAAATCATCAAGATCAGAGAAGAATTAAATGACATAGAGACTGCACAAACAATTCTAAAAATCAACAAAACCAGGAGCTGGTTCATTGAAAATATAAATAAAATCAACAATCCTTTAACCGGGCTAATCAAGAAAAAAAGAGAGAGGACCCAAATAAATAAAATCAAACAAAAGAGGAGAAATCACAACTGATATCACAGAAATATAAATGATTGTTAGAAATTTCTGCAAACAATATGACAAGAAATATGATCAGCTGGATTAAATGAACAAATTTCTAGAAACATATAATCTTTCAAAACTGAATCAAGAAGAAACAGAAAGCCTGAACAGACTAATAACAACTATGAAATTGAAGCAATAACCAAAAAAATTCCTGACACATAAGAGCCATGGCCTGGATGGCTTCACAGTCAAATTTTACAAAATATTTAGAGAAGAACTAACTCCTATTTTTCTCAAACTATTCCAAAATATCCAAGAAGAGGGAAGACTCCAAAATTCTTTCTAAGAGACCAGTATTATACTAAATAAAGGGCCAATATCGCTGATGAACATAGATGCTAAAATCCTCAACAAAATATTGGCAAACTGGATCCAGAATACATAAAAAGATCATACACCACGATCAAGTGAAATTCATCCCAGGGATGCAATGATGGTTTAATATTCACAAGTCAATAAACATATTACACTACATAAAATGAAAAAGAAAAATCACATGATCCTATCAATAGATGCTGAAAAAGCATTTGATAAAGTACAACACCCATTATGAATAAAGGCCATATATGAGAAACCTGAAGGCAACATCATACTCAATGGGCAAAAACTGAGAGCATTCCCCCTGAGGTTAAGAACAAGACAAGGTTGTTTACTCTCTCCACTCCTATTCAACATCATGTTGGAAGTTCTAGCCACAGCAATCAGACAAGAAAAGGAAATAAAAGGCATCCAAATTGGAAAAGAGGAAGTAAAATTGTCATTATTTGCAGATGACATGATAGTGTATATAGAAAACCCTATAGACTCCATGAAAAACTATGTGACCTAGTAAGTGAATCTGGCAAAATGGCAAGGTACAAAGACAATATACAGAAATCAAAGGCATTTCTGTACACCAGCAATAAAATATCAGAGATAGAAACTCAAAAAAATGAAAAAATCCCATTTACCAGAGCAACAGGAAAAATAATGTACCTAGGAATAAACTTAACCAAGGAGATAAAAGACCTGTACTCAGAAAACTGCATAACACTAAAGAAAGGAATTAAGGAAGATACAAATAAATGGAAGCACATACCATATTCATGGATGGAAAGAATGAACATCATTAAAATGTCCATACTATCCAAAGCAATTTAGAGATTCAACACAATCCCTAATAAAATACAAATGACATATTAACAGATCTAGAACAAATATTTCAGAAATTTATATGGAACCAAAAAAAGATCCTGAATAGACACAGCAATCTTGAGACAGGAGAACATATCTCCTAAGGCAAGAAAAATAAAGGAAAGAATAAACAAATGAGATTACAACTAACTAAAGAGCTCCTGCTCAGCACAAGAAAATGTCAGCAAGACTTGAAGGGAGCCAGCTGTATTGGAGAATATATTTGCCAAAGATACCTCAGACAAGGAATTGATTTCCAAAATATATAAAGATCGTATATGTCTCAACACCAAGAAGACACACAACCCAATTTAAAAACGGGCAAAGGACATGAACAAACACCTCTCCAAAGTGGCCATACAGAGGGTCCATAGGCATATGAAAGAATGCTCAACATCACTAGCCATCAGAGAGATACATATAAAAACCACAATGAGATACCATCTCACACAGGTCAGAATGGCCATCATCAACAGATCAACAAACAACATGTGCTGGCAAGGTTGTGGAGAAAAGGGAATCCCAGTACACTGTTGGTGGGAATGCAGACTGGTGCAGCCACTATGGAAAACAGTATGAAATTTCCTCAAAAAACTAAAAATGGAACTGCCCTTTGACCAGCAATTCCACTGTTAGGATTATACCCAAAGAATTCTGAAACACCAATTCAAAAGAACCTATGTACCGCTATGTCCATAGCAACACTATTTACAATAGCCAAGTGCAGGAAACAGCCTAAGTGCCCATCTGTAGATGAGTAGATCAAAAAACTGGTACACTTACACAATGGAATAATACACAGCACAAGGAAAGAAGAAACTCTTACCATTTGTGACAACATGGATGGAACTAGAGAGAGTTATGCTTAGCAAAATAAGCCAGGCAATGAAAGACAAATACCATATGATATCACGTAATACAGAAAACTAATGAACCACACAAACAAATGAGCAAAATTGAACCAGAGGCATGTAAACAAGGAGCAGACTAAGGGTGACAAGAGGGGAGGGAGAGAAGGGTGGTAAAAAGGGGAAGGGTTTAGTCAAAGAACATGTATAAATGATCCATGAACATGGACAATGGGGTCGGAATTTACTGTGGGAGAAGGGGTGGGCAGGGTGGGGGGAAGCAAGGAGGAAAAATGTGGGACAACTGTAATAGAAAAACAAACAATATTTTTAGTGGGAGAAAAATAAGTAAAAGTAAATAAATAAATAAGTGAGCCAGCAAACAGACCCCACCCCTTGAAAAAACAAAGCTAAACGAAACAAACTTCACAATTAGGGAAGTGAACAAAAGAAAGTGTAAAGCATGAAAATGCAATTTTAGTGAAAATTAGAAGGACAAGGATTTCCTTCACACTGTATATTTTTTCCCTATCTGATCCCTCCAGAATCTGGCATTCTGAAGAAATAATGACATAAGGTTCTTTGCATAAAACTAATAAGACCAGTTGTGAATAGAAGTTTTGTTAACCAAAAAGCCCTGAGGAACTAGGATTGACTTTCAAAGGTAATAAAAGCCCATGAGAAAAAAGGCCTGGCATCTCGGTTGGTTGTGCAGTTTATGGCAATCTTTCCAGGGAAGTAATGAAGGTTGCTTTCCTGAAAGATGGCTAGAAAGAACCTTAAAGCACAATGGAAAACCTGAAGGACATGAAAAAGACAGGTGTATACAGGCAAGGCTGAATGGCAGGTGTGTGGCTCAGCTTCTGTGCCCTGGAGGGCAGACTGAAAGTCAGCCTAAAGATTCCTTTTGTAAGTTCCAGCAAAGCAGACTTAAAGATCATATGTGATTATTTGCTGCTCCTGTTGTGTGTATGCAAATGAACAGGATAAATTAAAAATGGACTTAATGCAGTCCCTTTAATGACAAGAAGGGTAATCTTAAGGAGAAAAATCGTGATTCAGGGAAAATGACAATGCTCTGTGGTAGACTATAAAATAGTGCAGCCAACTATCTTTAAAGTTTCTTTTCATTAGAAAATTAAACTATGTCTTGGCGTCATCAACAATGCTTAATTTACAGGCAAGAAGAATGTCAAATGCCTTGCAACTGGATGTCTTACCAATAAGACAATCTCACAGATTTAGAGACTGGTTTGTGGGTTATGTTGCATAAATTAACATGTGTGTACTGTTTTCATAGGGCATACACCTATGATCTCATTACCTGAGTGATTGTACATATAGGCCTCACTTAATCCTGTCTCCATCGCCACCTCCTGAGACTCAACAGTTTGGCTGAATTAAGTGGTTGGGTTGGTGAAGTATTGGGCAGTCTGGGGTCTTCGCTTTAAAACTGGTTTCTCTTTTCTATCCTAATGGCTTGGACAGAAAGGGCCCAGAGGTCTGAGAGGGGGGAAATCTAAAATATTCCCCTCAGCCCAAACTAAGTACAGTCTGCAAAAGGGCTTTGGACAGGTGTGATGTTCCTTGCATACCTTCCTCCAAAGAAGTCTTTTTTTTTCCCCCTAATGTGGGAGATTGAAAAATTAATCCCTGCCTTTTGTCATCTAGTGGTTATGGGTTTAGTGATGCCTTTTAATCCTGTTGCCAAATCTGTTGCCCCCGAATACAACAAAGATGCCAGCATGCCATTGCCCAGGGACAGCCAACTGACCTGGACTCTACAAGATCCTTCCCCATATGGGAAGGCCACCCTCCCTTTCACACCCCGACTTTTATTAGGGATTTCTGGGCCCAAGGGAAAGTAGGACAATGACCATGACCAGCCTGAAGCAGCTAGTGGAGCACGAGAACGTCACCATTGTCCTTTATAAGATTATAAAGGGTCTTAAGTCTGAGAGAGGGAATTGTTACAGACTGGGGGTGCCCCCCCAATTTAATTAATTAATAATTAATTAATTAATTAATTAATTATTAATTAATTAAAACGATGCCATCAGTTAGGAATGTCTGGGGCATTTATCTGTACTACTTGGGTGCAGCCCCCACAGATAGTTTCCTAACTGGAGCCAATGTTGTGCTTAGACTTGTCCTGTGATTCTTATGATTTTAAGACACACCTCAGCAATAATTTTAAAAATCAAGCTTTATTACTCATAGGTCCTGTGCAGTACATGACTCAACTGGGGCCATATAGCAGCAAGATCACATGTTGAAAAAAAGAGAGAGGGAGGTGGAGGGAGAGAGGGAAAGAGAGAGAGAAAGAGAGAGAGAGAGGCACTTGGGTTTTAAGATGGCTGCCTAAGGTTTCACAGGTTCACTCTTTATTGGTGAATTTGAAACAAGCGTGGGAATTAAAGAATGAAACAGAACATCAGGATCACTCAAAAGTCAGTTATCTTGATGACCCAGGGCTTTCTGAAAAGCAAACATTGTATTGGGTGGCCTGGCTCCTTTCTGTGTTTAGTTAAGATGAATGTCTTTGAAAGGAATGACTTCAGTAATCATAAGCTTAATGCCAGGCAATTACTTTACAACCAAAAAAAGCTAATTATCAGGCACTTACTCTACACACACAGAGAGAGACTGAAAGTCAAAAGATGGAAAAAGATATTCCAGGTAAATGAAAATAAAAAGAAAGCAAGGTAGCTATACTAATGTCAGGAAAATTAGACAAAACAAAAAAACTAGACTGCCAACTTACACCATACACCAGAATAAACGCAAGATGGACAAAAGACTTAAATGTAAGCTGTGACACCATAGAACTCATAGAGAAAAAACATAGGCAGGAAAATTTCAGATATCCCATATAGCAATATTTTTGTCAATATATCTCCTAGGGCAAAGGAAATAAAGGAAGGGATAAACAAGTGGGACTACATCAAATTAAAGAGTTTCTGCTCAGCAAAAGAAAACATCAGCAAGATCAAAAGGAAACCAACCATATGGGAAAATATATTTGCCAATGATACCTCAGACAAGGGATTGATCTCCGAAGTATATAAAGAATTTATACAACTCAACACCAAGAAAACAGACAATCCAATTAAAAAATGGGCAAAGGATCTAAAAAAAAAACACAATTCTCCAAGGAGGACATACAGAGGGCCCATAGGCATATGAAAGAATGCTCAGCATCACTAGCTATCAGAGAGATGCAAATAAAAACCACAATGAGATACCACTTCACACTATCCAAATGGCCATTATCAACAAATCAATAAACAAGTGTTGGCAAGGATGTGGAGAAAAGGGAACCCCAGGGCATTGTTGGCGGGAATGCACACTGGTGCAGCCACTGTGGAAAACAGTATAGACCTTCCTCAAAAAACTAAAAATGGGACTGCCTTTTAACCAGCATTTCCGTTACTAGGATTATATCCGAAAAATCCTGAAACACCAATTCAAAAGAACCTATGCACCCCTATGTTCATAGCAGCACTATTTACAATAGCCAAGTTGCTGGAAACAACCTAAGTGCCCATCTGTAGATGAGCGGATCAAAAAACTGTGGTACATTTACACAATGGAGTACTATGTAGCAAAAAAAAAAAAAAAAGGAACTTCTACCATTTGCAACAACATGGATGGAACTAGAGAGAATTATGCTTAGGAAAATAAGCCAGGCAATGAAAGAAAAATACCTTATGCTATCATCTATTACGGGAGACTAAGGAACAACACAAACAAATGAGCAAAATTGAACCAGAGGTATGTAAACAAGGAATAAGACTAACAGTAACAAGGGGGAGGGGAGAGGGAGAGAAGGGGTAAGAAGGGGAAGGGTCTAGTCAAATAACATGTATAAATGACCCACAGACATGGACAACTGGGTGGGGACTGACTGTGGGAGAAGGGGTGGGCAGGGTGTGGGGAAGCAAGAGGGAAAATAAGTGGGACAACTGTAACAGAAAAACAAACAAAATTTTAGTGGGGGATAAAAAGAAAATATAAAGAATGGAAATGCAATTTTAGTGAATATTAGGACAAGGATTTCCTTCACGCTGTATATTTTTATCCCTATCTGATCCCTTCAGAATTTGACATTCTGAAGAGTAAGCAATGACATAAAGTTCTTTGCATAAAACTAATAGGATCAGTTGTTAATAGAGGTTTTTTTTAAAACCAAGACTTTGACTGGAATGTCATGCCTAAAGGAGACATGCGTGGGCTCTGGTTGTTACCAAAAAGCCCTGAGGAACTAGGATTGACTTTTGAAGGTAATAAAAGCCCATGAGAAAAAAGGCCTGGTACCTTGGTTGGATACGTGGTCCATGGCAATCTTTCCAGGGAAGGATTGAAGGTTACTTTCCTTAAAGATGGCTAGAAGAGACCTTAAGGTGCAATGGAAAACTTGAAGGACTTGGAAAAGACAAGTGTTTACAGGCAAGGCTGAATGGTAGGTATGTGGCTCAGTTTCTGTGCCCTGAAGGGCAGACTGAAGGTCACCCTAAATGTTCCTTGTGTAAGTTCCAGCAAAGCAGAACTAAAGATCATAAGTGAACATTTGCTGCTCTTGTTGTGTTTATGCAAATGAACAGGATAAATTAAAAATGGACTTAATGCAGTCCCTTTAATGACAAGGAGGGTAATCTTAAGGAGAAAAACTGTGATTCAAGGAAAATCACAATGATCAGTGGTAGACTATAAAGCAGTGCAGCTAACCGTCTTTAAGTTTCTTTTCATTTAAAGTTTGTTTTCATTTGAAAGTTAAACTATGTCTGTGGTATCATCAAAGATGTTTAATTTACAGGCAAGAAGAATGTCAAATGCCTTGCAACTGGATGTCTTACCAATAAGACAGTCTCACAGATTTAGAGACTGGTTTGTGGGTTATGTTTTATAAATTAACATGTTTTCTGTTTTCAAACTGCATAAGCCTATGATCTCATTACCTGAGTGATTGTTTGTACGTACAGGCCTCACTTAATCCTGTCTACATCGCTGTCTCCTGAGACTCAATGGTTTGGCTGAACTAAATGGTTTCACTTTAAAACTGGTTTCTCTTTTCTATCCTAATGGCTTGGACAGAAAGGGTCCAGAGGTCTGAGAGGGGGGAAACCTAAAATATTTCCCTCAGCCCAAACTAAGTATAATGGGCAAAAGGGTTTTGGACAGGTGAGATGTGACTGACACATCTTCCTCCAAAAAAGCCCTTTTCTTTCCTAATGTGGGACATTGAAAAATTAACCTGTGCCTTTTGTCATCTAGTGGTTATGGATTGAATGATATCTTTTAACCCTGTTGCCAAATCTGTTGCCCCCAGAATACAACAAAGATGCCAGCCTGTTAAACCAAGCATGCCATTGTCCAGAGACAGCCAACCAACCTGGAGTCTGCACGATCCTTCCCCATGTGGGAAGGCCACCCTCTCCTCTACACATCCACTCTCATTAGGGATTTCTGGACCCAAGGGTAGGTAGAACGATGACCATGTCCAGCTTGAAGCAACTAGAGGAGCTTGAGGCCCTTGCCCATTGTCCTTTATAAGATTATAAAGGGTCTTAAGTCTGAGAAGGAGGGATTGTTTTCTTTTATTGTTAAGAAAGTTAATTATTATTAAAAAAAAAACAAAAAGAATATAGGAAAGGGTGAAGCCAGTGAACTTGTATGTAAGACCCATGGGCATGGACTAGGGGGAGGGGGTGGGATTGCTGGGGTAGGAGTGGTGCTGGGCAGAGGGGAGCAAAGGGGGAAATATTGGAACTATTGTAATAATATAATCAATAAAATATACTTAAAAAATATCTTGGTGTCACTTTGGCTCATTTTACTCTCACAGTCCATATCCAATCTCAACAAAACTTGTCAGGTCCACCTGCAAAAATGTGTCCAGAATTCCATGTTTTTCAATGAGACCCTTTCCCTCATTTCTCTTCATCCCTCTCCATTTCTACCCTCTTCTCATGATATTGTTCTACTTTCTCCAAATTACATTTTACTTTCTGAAATTATCTTGTTTCCTTATTGTTTAGCTGCTTTTACTCTGAGAAATCACCCAAAGATTTACTGAAGGATGTGAGGGAAAAAGAGAGGGAGAAAAAGGGATGAGATTGAAGAAATCTCCTGGTCCATCTCAAGGGCCTGTAAGTGTCCCCTGCCTATGCACCTGCAGGTGCTGTCTCCACACCTTTCCGAACGCATATTTTGGGTAGGGTGAGTTTACCCATCAATACATTTGGCAGGTAATTTACATCTACCTGCTTCTCCCCCACCAGGCCTATCAATATGTAGTGCTAGGTCCCTCAACAGTTCAATCAAAGTCCATTTTTATTTCCTATGGGAGAGACTAGGTCCAGGTTAATTTGCATATGGTTCATTTGCATACATCAAAAGTCTTGGCAGGCAGTCCCGCTGCCGCCTTTTTCTGACACTTATGTATTTATTTTGTCTCGTCTCTTGAAGTGAAAGCTCCATGAAGACAGAGACAGTCTTTTTGCCTGGAGAAATCAATAAAGGAGCCACAGAACTTGTGTTCTTAGAAAATGGGCAGCAAACTCAGCTTCCAACACCAGAAAATGGAAGTTCTGTTCTGTCTTGTCCTTAATGCTCTACCTCTATTTCTCAGTTGGTTTTCTTTTGGGTCTCTGTTTTAATTCTTACACACATAAATGTGAATTACCCACCTTATTTTTCAGATTTCATTGTTTGTCCTTTAAAATATTTTTGGCACATTTCACTGCAAGGCTCTGTTGACAAGACTCCAGGATGTGTCTACATATATTCTGTTGTGGTTACTTTGAAGTTTGTTGAATTGTTTTGTATGGACAGGACTGTCATTTCTCAAAACTTATTGCTAACTAAAAACGTATGCAGGACTTCTTTTTCTTTGTTTTTAAAGAAAAATTCCACCACTATCTTGCAACTAACCACAAGAGGGCACCAAGAGGCTGTGCTTCTGCTCCCTGTAAAGTGAATGGAAAATTTAAGACAATGGAGATAATGCAAAACGCTGGGACCCTTATTCTCAATCTCTTTATTCCAAAGTCTGCCCCTCTAGTGGTGACATACACTTTGGGAGTAAGCTTGGAACACTAAACACTATAGGACATCAGTAACAGTGAGAAGCTGCAAAACTTCTTCCAGTTCATAGGAACTTTAAAAAAGTACATATTTACTCAAATATACCTTTAAGTTCTTTGATCAGGGTTGAGTGAAAGTATAGATGACAGCTATAGCATAACTTGAATAGATGTGACACTTCCGTAAATACAGCCTTCAAAACAATTTCTTTTGTAGAATCTCCAAACAAGGCTGATAGGGTGGTTGAAAGGGGTGAAGAGGACTTAGGCACTGTTATCATAAAGAGGGCCAGTCATAGTTCATCAACTTCTTAGTGACAACCTCAAATAGAACTCTGGGACTTCAGCAATACTATAAATGGGATGGTTTGATGGATTTGTAAGGAGTGAGAAGGGAATTTATAAAAAAGGGGGGGTGTTAAACATGTAAACATGTAGGTAATGCTGTAAGTTGCCCTTACATAGAGATGAGGCCAAAGGAAGACTGGGGCTTTGACACCAGGGAACTCCTTTCAATATTTAAGCAGCTGTGTGTCATTAGAGAGAATGATTTACCTCTCTGAGCCACCATTTAAAGTCTCTACAACAGAGATAATAACTACCTATTTGTGAGAATTAGAAGTAATTCTGAAACACAGATGTCTAAAAGGGCTACCCTAATGACCTGGCCTAGGCTGAATTGAGAAATGCCACTTCTTGGTGTCATTTAAAAAAGAAATGTTGCTATGTATTAATAATTGTGTTCCTTTTGAAATTCCTCAGAAATGCCAGAAAAAAATTTTGTTTTTAATTCTAATAAATTTATGAAAATTGTAACCCTTTGATAATTGCCATTTGCTTCACACATTCCTACCAGTGGATTGAAATTTAAGGACCAACTTTTAGATTTTGTTGACATCAAAATCAGGTCAATGATTGAAATAAAAGCATCTTTAAAATATTTTGGAAAGTATTTAAATGACCCAGGTTTCACAGAATATCCAAAGCCTACTTTGCAGTTGTGAGATCATGAAGGGAAGGAAGACTCAAAAAACCCACAGGAGTTAAGCAGACAGGAGTTAAACAACAATGACAATAAACACATACCTCAAGAATTTACTGGAAGATCACATCAGCAAAACTTAATTTCAGGTTTCTAGCAACCGTTAAGAGTTTGTGGCCAAGATTTCTAAGATGCTACTTGGCAAATACATAACTTGATACACCATAGTGTACTATCCAAACTTTTGGATTTTATTATTGGGTGGGCCAAAATGCTTTTTTTTTTTTCCATAAGAAGGCTCTAGTAGCATTTAGTTGTCTTTAACTTCAGTTGAAACAATTTTGTTAGATTGTAGTGTGAAAGCTATCATATCTGTGTGCATTAAAAAAATACTTATCAAAATTGGCTAATTTTTGTATATTTTAATATCGAATATGGAAGAAAATATGCAACATTTTCAGCATATTATGCTTTATTAGTTCAATAAAGGTAAAAATGCAACTGAAATGCAAAAGACTTGTGCAGTGTGTGGAGAAGGTGCTGTGACTGATTGAACATGTCAAAAGCAGTTTGTGAAGTTTCATGCTGGAGATTTCTTGCTGGATGATGCTCCACGGTGGGGTAGAACAGTTGAAGTTGATAGCAATCAAATCAAGACATTAATTGAGAACAATCAACATTATACCATGTGGGAGATAGCTGACATATTCAAAATATCCAAATTCATAAAGTTACTGGTGAAAATAAAAAATGTCTTTTATTTTATGGAAAAAACCATATGGACTTTTTGGCCAACCCAATAATTAGTGTATTTCTAATTTCTGCTTAGCCAAGCCTCATGTGTTGGTTTTCACACTCATCACAGGAGGAAAGCAGCCATTCCCTTCAAGAGGAGGTTAGGGGAGGGAAGAGAGAGAGAAAGGGCAAAAGGCACAGAGCAAAAAAAGTGCTTTTTCCTGGGAAGGAAATACTACCTGTGGACTTCTGCCTTCATCTCATAAGCCAGAGCTGCATGACTTGGCTGCTCCTAGGAGACTGGGAGGCAGTGGTCACTTTTCCAGCCTTCAAAGTAAAGGCAGGCAAGGAGAACATGAATGATAATGGCTTTGGGGTATCAATCAATAGTCTGCCAAGAGGCCCAACCAAGGGCTTTCATGTTTTATTTTACTAAGGCACTAAAAATACCACCAACTCTCACCTCCTATCTCCATTATTTTATGAAATACATGAGATCTTAACACTGCAAAAAGGAGAAAAAACAATCTTATAAAAATGATCTGTTCTGTATATAGCATCGTTAGTTATATGAAAAATCCTCCATATTATCCTTAGTTTCAGCATTTCTTCAATCACAGTGAAAACTTCACCATGGTTTGGCACCAGTCCTGGGGCTGGTGGAAGGAGTGGCTGCCCTACATGTCTGCAGTGAGACGTGTAAACCACTACATTAAAGAGGAGATTCATCACAGAAAAATAATGCTTTTCAGATCTGTTCATACATGTGACCATGGAAAAAATTCTAGTGGAATTAAATCTTGTTACAAACTTCTATACATGAAAATATACAAACTGAAACATCTGTTTCTATTCCATATCATGATTAATATTCTTTTAATAGAAACCAGGTTGGGACCTGAGATTTCAACTTGTGAATGAGAAGTAAGAGCTGATGTGAGAAGAGGGGAGATATCTTCAGGAAGGACATATAAATAGCCAGTTGTTATCAGTCATTGTAGGCTGTTACTAAGAGGAGAGCAAATGGGGCAAAAACTTCACAGAAAGCGAAAACAGAGTCAATCCATACATTACAGAAACCCCTGACTGGAAGCATAAGGCTGATGCAAACTTGGATACATCTACCTCCTCTGCACCACAACTAACAATAGAAAACATGTGGGTAGTAGTTCCAAGGGGATGTGTTGTCATTTCTCTTCTCTGAGGAGATCACGGATTAGGTAGTTTGAATCTTTCCCTCCATTCCCCAAAGAAGATTCTGTACCTTGCACAAAAAAAATAATCCCGTTAAAAAAAAGAAAACAAAATTTCACCTGGAAAAGAAAACAAACTTTAAATCATTTGTCAATGGTATTATAGATTACTTATCCATTGGGTACATTCTAGGTGTTTCAATTATTGGTAGCAGCCCTTCAAGATTTTCTGCTACTTTTCCCTCAACCTTGGTTAGGTTCTGAATTGTCCAAAGTAGGATCAGAATAGTCATGAGTGCTTACAAACTCAGAGGATGTAAGTATGCATTAAAAATAAAACCACTTGGCAGACTTTTTTTGTGAAAGGTCAAACTTAAATATTTTAGGCTTTGTGGGTCATATGGTCTCCATTACAACTACTAAGCTCTGCCTTAGTGGCAAGAAAGGAACCCTAGACATACATACAGATATGGGCTTGGCAGTGTTCCCATAAAGCTTTATTACAGACACTGAAACTTGAATTTCAAATAACCTTTTACATGTCACAAAATGTTACCTTTCTTTTGATATTTTTCAACCATTAAAAATTTAAAAACGGGAGACTTCTGGCCAAGGTGAAGGCTTAGACTGACATGCTCGGTCTCCCTCTACAACTAGAAATGAATACAACTACCTCAAAACAAAAGATAACTAGAAATTCCAGAAAATAAAACTACAAGAAGCCCAACATACAAAGTTATAAACCAGCAGTGCTCATCGGACAGGTAGGAAGAGCAAAAGAGGGTGGTGCTATTTGCGGTAGCACCAGGGACAGCGGCAGGGAAAGCAATCCTGGCTGCAGTCGAGCCACAGCAGCTCCCGACCCCAACGCTGGGAAAGGCAGCACCTGCATTGCCTCAGACGGTGAGGCCCAGAGGGCAGGAGGACGGATCTCGGTCTCCCAGTGGAGAATAACGGCAGGAATCCATCTTGGACCCCTACCCCACACAAAGCGCCACAGCACCGTGAAAAAGGTTGTGGATCGCCACCAGTCGCCGGTTATTGATGGCAAAGCGCCACAGCACAGTGAAAAAGATAGCAGATCGCCGCCAACTGCTGGGTTGTGACGAATACACAGGCTTCGCCCCCAAAAGACTGCCCAAGAAGCAAAGCAAAACACAAATCTGTCAAAATGAGGCAGACAACTATAGAAATCCCGGTGACGCAGCTCACCAGGCAACAGATGAAGAATTTGACAGACGAACAAATAAGAAACCTTTCAGAGGCTCAATTCAGAGCTATAGTCATTAGGTGGCTTACACAATTAACAAAATATTTGGAACAAGATGAGAAAGGACTGAAAGCCACTCATACTGAAAAGAACGAAAACACATACGAGACAAGTGGTGAGGAAATAAAATCCAGAGATCAAATCAACAAACTGGAACATAGGGAAGGAACAGTCAACCAGTGTGGAAAGAGGAAACAGAAAACAAAGGAAGTGAGGAGAGGATCAGAAACCTCTGGGACAGCTATAAGAGATCGAATGTACAGATTATAGGATTGCCAGAGGGCGAAG
Organism: Furipterus horrens; assembly: GCF_987537825.1. Taxonomy (NCBI): domain Eukaryota; kingdom Metazoa; phylum Chordata; class Mammalia; order Chiroptera; family Furipteridae; genus Furipterus; species Furipterus horrens. Next base: position 74,903,061 of record NW_028327177.1, read on the forward strand.
AAGAAGAACTAGAAATTGAAAAGTTATGTGAAAAAGAAATGAACCAGAAGTTCCTGAACTTGGGGAAGGAAATAGACTTACAGGTCCAGGAAGCGCAGAGAGTTCTAGAAAAACTGGACCCAGGGAGAAACACTCCAAGACACATTATAATCAAATTGTCAAAAATAAAGATAAAGAGAGAATCTTAAAAGCAGCAAGAGAGAAGAAAAGAATCATGTACAAAGGGGTACCAATTAGACTATCAGCTGACTTCTCAAGGGAGATCCTGCAGGTAAGAAGGGACTGGCAAGAAATATTCAAAGTAATGAAAATCCAAAACCTACAGCCAAGAATACTCTACCCAACAAAATTGTCATTCAGAATAGAAGGGCAGAGAAAGTGCTTCCAGGACAAAATAAGACTGAAAGAGTTCATTAGATCCAAACCACTATTATATGAGATGTTAAAGGGACTGGTTTAGAAAAAGGAGGATAAAAACTATGAACATTAAAATGAAAACTGCATTACAAGAACCAACAACAGAAGCTAGGGAATTGAAACAAAGGCAAACTAAATAGGCAACAAGAGTGGAAAGAGAATTATAGGTCTGGGGAACATACTGAAGGGAGGTCAGCAGGGAGGGGGAAGGGGGAGAGGGAGGGAGATAGTACAGGAATTAAGAAGCATAGTAGGAGGGAATGGAATAGACAGGAAGAGGTTGAGAAGAACTATATGCACAATCAATGGATATGGACTAAAAGGGGGGGACAACTGGAGGGAGGGGGGCCACCAGGTGGAGTGGAGCAGAGGGAAGGGAAATTGGGACAACTGTAACAGCATAATCAATAAAACATTTTTAAAAAAATTTAAAAATGACTTTTACTTCATGGGCCATACAAAAACAGGCTGGGGGCCTGCAGTTTGCCTACTCTTGAGTTAGAAAAATAAAATAAATAATGCACTCAGGAGGAAACTTAACAAGAAAAACATGCAAACCAACATGAATATTCTTTTGAAGCCACAAAAGTAAACCTGAACAGAAAGATACATCATATTCTTAAAAAGTTTCATCATAAAGATGCCAATTCTTACATAGTTCATTTTAAAATGTATGGGATTAGGAAACTAGGTTTATAGTACTGAGTATGTGACACAGGGGTTATTCTTGTATTATTATTTTTAATTATTGTGTTATTTTTCATATGAACAACTGTAAACCTACTTTGCCCACCCTGTATTAAAGTACCAAAAGATCTTTTTTTTTTCCTGGAATTGCACAAGCTGATTCTAAAGTTTATATGATATGGCTAATAATACTGTATTATATGCTTAAACTGTTACTAAGATCTAAATGTTTTCACCACAAAAAAGGTAATTATGTGACTGGATGAAGGTGTTAGCTAATGCTATGATGAAAATCATTTTGCAATATATAAATGTACCAACTTAACACAATGTACACCTTAAATTTACACAATGTTATATGTTAATTATATCTCAATAAAGCTGGAAAAAAATTAAGTTCCTATAAAAACAAACAAGCAAGATTAGGTCTGGGAAATCCAGAAAAAGAGCAATGAAAAGGAACCAGCTATACTAGAAAGTAAAATACACTGCTAACATTGGCAATGAAGCCAATGTGCTATCAGCCCATGCATGAACAGAGAGAATAACACAGCAAAGTAAAAAGTCAAGAAATATGCCTAAATGCACCCAAAAATTTACTGTGATAAAGGCAGCATATCATATAAATGTGAGGTGAGCTTTTTAACAAATGATGTTAGGCTATAAAGACACGTAAATTCAACCCTCACCCTACATCATTAGGATAAATTACATGTAAGAAATTAAGTTATTTAACCTGAAATGGAGAACGCCTTTCTAAATATAAATTAAATTCTGAACTACTAAAAAGAAAAAACTCATACATTGAACTACATAAGTTTTTTTTTCCACTTATGATTTTTTTTCATGAAAAGACCAAAGGGAAAAAACTAACTGGAAAAACAATGATTGTAGTTCATATCACAGAGTAAAAATTGAATTCCATAGTATACAAAGGTTCATGGAAATTCTAAAGAAAAAGACCAAGAACTCAAAGGAAAACAGATGAAGGACATGAACTGAGATGTCACAGAAAAATCTGTGAGAAACCCAACCGTTGATATGAGAAACAGGCACCCACTTGGTGGTGGGAGGACAAAATGCCATCATCCCTGTGAAGTTGAATTTGCCAAAACTACCCAAATTACTGACACAGTGACCTTTGATTCAGGATTCCACTTCTGGGAATGTACCCTATTGACCCAGCTGTGCATGAATCAGATGACATATTTATAAGGGTATTCACTAAAGCACTTAGTGTAGCAGCAAAAGATTGAAAACAATTGTACATAGCCTTCTGAGATACAGGAAAGAAAGAATGGGCAAGAGGATTCAAGATAGGGGCAGAATAAGTGTAAGTTACATTAACCTCCTACCAGAACCAAACTGGAATTACAACTAAACTATAGAAAAATTATCCTGTATTATCAACTAAAGACTAGCTGGAAAGAAGCTTTATAACCAAGGACTTATAGAAGCCATATTGAGACTGGTAGGAAGTGCAGACATGCAAGAGGGCTGTCTGGGTGCTGAAGTTTGGGAGGGATATCTCAGCTGCAGAGGAGTGAGAGCTCCCCCTGAAAAGTGTGGAGTCTAAATCACAAGCCAATCTCCTCAGCATACAGCACCAGAACGAGGTAAGGCACCCATATAACATCTGACCATGTAAAGCAGCAGGGTTTCAGTTTGCCAGGGAGACAGCTAGAGACGCAGACACTCTTATTTGGCTAAAGAACAACATTTTGTTTGTCACCACTTACTATTGGCTCCAATGGAGGGAGACCAAGAGCTCTGTGAGGATAGTCTGGGGTTGGTGGCTCTGGGGAGAGAGCCAAAGGGTCAGCCACCAGGATTTCTCTGCCCCGCCACCCCCCATACTACAGAAGCCACTCCCCTCCATGTGGCATCAGCCTGAGGAAAGCAATAGCCTCACTTGCAGGAATCCCTCTTCCCCGTGCTGTGGAGTTAAGCCCTGCTGAGGAGCATAGCCAGAGGTTCTTTCAAAGACTAAGCATAACAAGCAGCCTGCAAGTGCACGCAGATCCCTGAGTGCTTTGAAACTCTCACTGACCCACCCCTGGGACAAGGTCTGGTGCACACCTTGGTCCATATAGGTTGCCCAGGGCCAGTCACAGGCAGCATCTGCCATAGGTCTGAACTATAGTCTTTGAAGATATGCCTAATACATAAGACACAAACACAAAGAAGCAACCAGAATGAAGAGACAAAGAAAGAGGCCCCAAATGATAGAAAAGGAGAAATACCCCCACAAAAAAAGCTAAATAAAATGGAGGCAAACAATTCTGATCATAAATAGATTTGAAAGTAATAGTAAAAAGATCCTCAACAGCATGAAAAAGGATATAGAATCATAAATAAGGACCAGTCAGAAATGAATAATGCAATATATGAAATAAAGAATACACTAAAAGGAATAAACAGTAGGTTAGATAAAGCAGAGGATTAAATCAGCAACTGAAATACAATGTAGAAAAAAAGCACCCAATCAGAACAGCAAAAAAGAAAAAAGAATTTAAAAAATAAGGATAGTTTAAGAGACATTTGGAATGATGTGAAGTATAACAAAATCCATATCATAGGGGCACTAGAGGGGAAGAGAGAGATCAAGGGGTCAAGAACTGATCTAAATAACGACCAAAAACTTCCATAACCTGGTGAATGAAAAAGACACACAAGTCCAGGAAGTGCAGAGAGTCCCAAACAAGAGGAACCCCACACTAAGACACATCATAATTAAAATGGCAAAGCTTAAAGACAAGGAGAGAATCTTAAAAGACACAAGAGAAAGGCAGTTGGTTACCTACAAGGGAGCTCCCATTAAGACTGTCATCAGATTTCTCAACAGAAACATTTCAGGACAGAAGGGATTGGCATAAAATATTCAAAATGATTAAAAGCAAGGACCTACAACCAAGGCTACTTTATCCATCAAGACTATCACTTAAAATTGAAGGAGAAATAAAGCGCTTCCCAGAGAGGAAAAAGCTAAAGGAGTTTGTTACCACCAAACAAGTATTACAACAAATGTTAAAGGCCTTGCTTTAAGAGGAAGAAGAAGAGGACAAAGAAAAAGGTGGAGGAGGAAAAAGGGGAGTGGGTGGGGGAGGAGGAGGAAGAAGAAGAAAAAAATAGGAGGAGCAGGAGGAGGAACAGAGAAACATAGTTGAAAAAAATAAAATGGCAATAAATACATATATATCAATAATCACTTTAAATGTTAAAGGCTTAATTCTCCAATCAAAAGACATAGGGGTCTCCCAGGTTGGTGTAGCTCAGTGGATTGAGTGCTGGCCTGTGAATGAAAAGGTTGCCAGTTCAATTCCCAATCAGGGTACATGCCTGGGTTGTGGCGTGTGAGGGGCAACTGACAGATGAATCTCTCACACATCAATGTTTCTCTTCTTTTTCTCCCTTCCTTTCCTCCTCTCTAAAAATAAATAAAAATTTTTAAAAATAAACTAAAATTAAAAAAATAAAGTCAGAGTACCTGAATGGATAAGAAAACAGACCCATATATATGGTGTCTTCAAGAGACTCACCTCAGGATGAAAGATAAGACACAGACTATGAGTAAAGGCATGGAAAAAGATATTTCATGTAAATGAAAAGTGGGGGGGTCGGGGTGGGGGGGCAAAGCCAGGGTAACAATACTTATATTCGACAAAAAAAAAAAAAAAAGACTTTAAAACCAAGACTATACTAAGACATAAACCACTACATGATGATAAAAGAAACAATCCATCAAAATGATATAACCTAGTAAATAAACATTTATACACCCAACGTAGGAGCCCCTAAATATGGAAAGCAAATCTTGATGGATATAAAAGAGAGACAGAAATACACTCATAGTAGGGAACTTCAGCACCCCATTGATATCAATGGACAGATTTTCCAGACAAAAAAATCAACAAGGACACACTAGATCAAATGGATTTAATTGGTATCTTCAGAGCATTTCACCCCCAAACAGCAGAATATACATACTTTTCAAGTGCATATGGAACATTTTCTAGGATAGACCACATGGTAGGACACAAAACAAGTCTCAACAAATTTAAGAAGATTAAAATAATATCAGGCATCTCCTCTGACCATAATGCTATGAAACTAGAAATTAATCACAAGAAAACTGAAAAACACATAAACACAAGGAAGCTAAATAACATGTTACTTAACAATGAATGTGTTAACAACAAAATCAAGGAAGAAATCAGAAGATACCTTAAAACAAATTAAAATGAGAACACAACAATTCCAAATCTGTTCGATACAGAGAAAGCAGTACCAAGAGGGAAATAATAGCATTACAAGCCTATTTCAAGAAACAAGACAAAGCTCAGATAAACAATCTAACTTTACAGTTAAAGGAACACGAAAAAGAACTACAAACAAAGCCCAGAGTAGAAGGAAGGAAATAATAAAGATAAGAGTAGAGATAAACAACCTAGTGTCTAAAAGAACAATACAAAAGATCAATGAATCCAACAACTAGTTCTTTGAAAAGATAAACAAGATTGACAGACCTTTAACCGGACTCCTAAAGAAAAAAGAGAGAGGATCTAAATAAATAAAATCAGAGATGAAAGAGAAATAACAACTGACACCAAAGAAATACAAAACATTGTAAGAAAATACTACAACTACATGCCAACAAATTGGACAATCTGGATGAAATGCATAAATTCTTAGAAACATAAAATCTTCCAAAGCTAAATCAGGAAGAATCAGATCATCTGAATAGACAGATTACAAAGAGTGAAATGGAAGTAGTAATTAAAAAAACAAACTCCCAGCAACAAATAAAAACCCTTGACCAAAATTCAGAGAACTAACACCTCTCCCTCTCAAACTATTCCAATAAAGTCAAGAGGAGGGAAGACTCCAAAATTATGACACCAAAATTATCCTAATTCAAAAACCAGATATAAAGATACTACAAAGAAAAAAATTATAGGCCAATATCCCTCATGAACATAGATGCTAAAATTCTCAACAAAATATTTGCAAACTGAATAGAGAAATACATTAAAAAGATCATACACCATGACTCAGCTGGATTAATTCCAGGGATGCAAGGTTGGTACAATATCTCAAATCAATAAGTGTGATGTGCCATATACACAAAATGAAGGATAAAAATGACATGACCAGATCAATAGATGCAGAAAAAGAATTTGATAAAATCCACACCCACTTATGGTAAAAACTCACACAAGGTGGGACTAAAGGGCATACCTCAATGTAATAAAGACCATATATGACAAACCCACAGCCAACATCATACTCAATGGGCAAAAACTACAAGCATTCCACTTAAGATTGGGAACAAGACAGTAATATCCGCTTTCACCACTCTTATTCAACACAGTACGAGAAGTCCTAGCCACAGCAATCAGATAAGAAGAAGAAATAAAAGGCATCCAAATTGGAAAGGAAGAATTAAAACTGTCATTTTTTGCAGATGACATGATACTTTATATAGAGAACCCTAAAGATTCCACAAAAAAGCTACTATAACCAATAAATGAATTCAGTAAAGTAGCAAAATACAAAATTGATAACCAGAAATCAGTTGCATTTTATATGCCAACAATGAACTTATAAAAGGGAAATTAAGAAAAACAATCCCATTCACAATTCCTTAAAAAAGAATAAAATACTTAGGAATAAATTTAACCAAGAATGTAGAAGAACTCAGAACATTGTAAGTCACTGAAGAAAGATACTGAGGAAAATACAAATAAGTGGAAGCATATATACCATGTTCATGGAGAGGAAGAATTAACATCATTAAAATATCCATACTATCCAAAGCAATCTATAGATTTAATACAATTCCTACCAAGATACAAAAGGCATATTTCACAGAACTAGAACAAATATTCCAATGATTTATATGGAACCACATATGACCCTGAATAGTAACAGTGATCTTGGGAAAGAAGAACAAAGTTGAAAGAAACACACTACCATATATCAAACAATACTAACAAGGCCATAGTAGTCCAAACAGCATAGTACTGGCATAAAAACAGACATAGAAATCAATGGGACAGCATAAAGAGCCCAGAAATAAACCCACATCTTTATTGTCAATATTTAACAAAGGAACCCAAAGCAAAGATGAACTAAAAAGTTTATTCAATAAATAGTGTTGGGAAAATTGGACAGATATGTGCAAAAAAAAAGACACTAGACCACCTTCTTATGCCACAGACAAGAATAAATACAAAATGGGTTAAATACTTATGTGTTAGACTCAAAACCATAAAAATCATAGAAGAAAACATAGGCAGTAAAATCTTGGACATTTCTCATAGCAACATTTTTCTGATGTATCTCCCTAGGCAAGGGAACAAAATAACAATAAGCAAATGGGACTACATCAAACTAAAAAAAGTTTTTGTGCAGCAAAGGAAATCATCAACAAAATGAAAAGACAACCCACTGAATGGGAGAACATATTCACTGACACATCTATTAAAGGCTTAATATCCAAAATTATAAAGAAGTTAGAAAACTCAACACCAAAAACACAAACAATTCAATAAAAAAGTGAGTAAGGATCTGAATACACTTCTCCAAAGATGACATACAGATGGCCAATAGAATATGAGATGCTCAACATCACTAATCATCAGAGAAATGCATATTAAAACCACAGTGTGACATTATCTCATACCTGTTAGAATAGTTATCATCAATAAACCAACAAACAAGTGCTGGCAAGGATGTGGAGAAAGGGAAATCCTCATGCACTATTAGTGGGAATGCAGATTGTTGCAGCCACTGTAGAAAACAATAAGAAATTAGCTCAAAAGAGTAAACTGCCTTAAGTCCCTGTGATTCCAGTTCTGGGAATTCATCAGAAGAAACCCAAAAACAGTAATTCAAAAGTATATATGCACCCCTTTGTTAATTGCAGTGTTCTTTACAATAGCCAAGATTTGGAAGCAGCCCAAATGTCCATCAGTTGATGAGTGGATAAAACAGCTATGGTACATTTACAAAATGGAATACTAATCAGCCATAGAAAAGAAAAAAATTTACCCTTTGCCACAGCATGGATGGACCCAAAGAGCATTACACTAAGTGAAATAAGCCAGAGAAAGACAAATACCCTATGATTTCACTTACATGTGGAATGTAATGACCAAACTGAACTAGCAAGCAAAACAGAGATAGACTCCTAGATAGACTAGGCTGACAACTCTGGGGGGGAGGGGTGTTAGGGAGGTGGAGGGATTGAGCAAAAAAGAAAAGAAAGAGAAAAACTCATGGACAGGGACAACAGCATAGTGATTGCAAGAGGGAGGAGGTGGGTGGCGATGGAAGAGGGTATAAAAGCAATAAATGGTAATGGAAAAAATACAGCTGGCGGGAAAGGTCAGGAGGTAGAGGGGCTGATCAAAAAGGAAAAAGGACTATGGACATGAAAAAGTGTGGTGATTGCTGGGAAGAGGTGGGTATAATGAGACTAAATGGTAATGGAAAAAGTATAATAAAATTTTTTTTAAAAATACAGTAAATAAAAAATTAAAAAACAAAAGAAAAAAATGAAGATGATCTCTACAGTGGGTGTGGGGTGAATACCAAGGATGTGTTAAATGAAAAAGCAAAGTACTCAATGGAGTATTTGGTGTGTTACCTTTGAGTAGAACAGGAAGATAAGACTATACATTTTAAGTTGCTTGTATCTGCAACAGGATACACTAGGAAAAAAAAGCACAAAACTAATAAAAATGGTTACCTATGGAGAATTGGAGGGTAAAGGTGAGAACAAAGGTGGGAGTGACAGCTTTATGTCATCTCGACATTTTAGCTATTAAAAAAATTAAAAACTATTTCACTTGTTCATTTTAAAAAAAAGGACTTTTATTGTGCAATGTCCCAGGCTCATATGAATATCTATGTGGGGGTTAGAGTTGGGAGTTAGGTGGACAATATCACTGCATGGTAATAAATAGGTGTATTTTTGTATATTGAGAAATAAATCTCTGAATATCTGCTTTGGTGCAAATGGAAAACAAGTTACATTATTAAGAAGCCAAATCAAGTTATTAATTGGAAGAGCATGAGTATGAGAAAGAGAGCTCAAAGAATTAGAGGGACCCCATTCATGCTGCAAGCGCATTCTCAGTTGGACAGCTGCTTCTTTCAATGGAGTAGGATCCCTCTGTGGGTCACAACTGCAAGTCAACACAAAACATCATTTCAGAGATACACTATTTAAAATAGAACTAACCTCCCCCAATACCCATAAGTGCTATGGATTTAGGTCCATAGCACTTATCACCATCATATATACAAGAGTATATCTACTTAACTGTTGTATCCCCAGGGCCAGACTCATAAGTAGTCATTGAATAATACATGTGGATGAACCAATGAGATTACTGCTTGGATTGACGCCCCTTTCTGAGATGTTTGATACCAGCATGCTCACTTTATCACCTCAAAAATCAAGATGCATCTCTCAGTCATCATCAACCAGTGGTGGTGACAGTAGAGTCCATTGTGAAAGTATATGCGAAGTGCTCACCACTGCTCACACTGTTGTCACTCCAACTGGGTTATCCACATTGCTGGTACAAGATACAGGTTGAAATTAATCACCACTGAAAATGTCTTCAAAAGGCTAGCTCACACTGATTGAATTGAGACAAATAGTTATCATGCCCCTCTCAAAAAGTCATGTCCTCGAAGTCATGGAAACACAGAAAGGAGTAAATCTGACATTAGTGAAGCAAGTATTTGTCATTGTGGGAATGGCTGGAATTCCTGCCTTGCAACAACCAAAAAAGTTCTGCAGAATCTAATAAAGAAAAAAGAAAGTCTTCCTTCAGTATGTGAAGGGAATTGGTTCCAGGACCCTGCAGATACCAGAATCTGCAGATCAAGTCGTTACAGAAATCACCAAAATTCAGGTGTGCCTGATGTGCTACTTTAAGCTTAAACACTGGACACCAGTGTCTGGAGGGAGAAAAAGGTTGATTGGATTAGGCTAAAATGAAAGTATAGGAGAGCAGGATCTCTCAAATCTGTCTTCAACTCAAGAAAAGTATGGAGTTTTTATGCAGCTAGCAGTAGGGGAGGGGGGTTTCAGGGAACCAAGGGAAAATCTGTTTCTTTAGTCAAAGATAACATTTTGTGCGGCCAGACTTCTGAGTGGCAGCAGCTAGTTTAGAACTTTTTAAAAGGCATTTATTCATTGAGCCCAGACCACTTAGCTCAGTTCGTTGGGCATCCTCCCTCAAAGTGAAAGGTTGCTGGTTTGATTCTGGTCAGAGCACATGACTGGGTTGTGGGTTTGGTCAGGGTGTGTGCAACAAGCAACCAATCAATGTTTTCCTCCCTCTTTCTCCTCCACTTCCCTTCCCTAAAAATAAATAAAATCTTAATTTTTAAAAAAGGTATTTATTCCCTCTGCAAAACCCACTGGGGCTTTGTAATCAGGAGTCCTGATTCTCATTCTGACCTTCCACTTTTGAAGTCCCAAGACAAGTTGCCTTTCTTTACCTCAAATATCTATAAAATAGGGATATTAATCTCATAGGGTTGACAGGAAAGTTAAATAAGGTAATGCGTGACATGTGCTAAGAAAAATGTGGCATATAAAGTAGGTGCTCAATTAGTGCTTGCTAGTATTATCCTGGTATTGACAGGCATTGAAACCTTGACTCTTGATTCCAGTAAAACTGGCTTCCCCAGGAACAATACACATTTCTCCCAGCATGTTCAGGTCCTGGACTAGATCTAGCTTTATACCCATAATTACTCTGAACGCTCCCAACAATAATACCAGGTAGATATTATTATTTTTCACACTTTATAAATGAGGAGACTAAGGCTCAAAGAACTACTATAATTTACCCAAAGAGCCTCAGATGGGGATGGTGAAACTGATTCAACCCATTATCACTTGCAACTCCCATGTCTCTACTTGGACCACATTTTCTAACAGAACATTATAAAAACTTAACTACTGACAAACTACTAAATCACTTACAATAAGAGCTAAATAGCCTGAAAGTTGGCTACTTTCTAATAATTTATATAAGAAACTATATTCAGAATTCCAACCAAATAAAATTTTTATGTACCCAGTTTACAAATAAACTCAAAGATCAGAAACACTAATGCTCATTTAAAAAAAAAAAAAATTGGTTGTTCTAAAACTGTTAGAACACAAAGAAACATTGTAGATAGCCAAGTAGCCAAATGGCACTTTTTACTCCTAGTCAGTAGAAGAATCAATCTTTCTCTCATTAATTAAAAACTGTTATTAGCTA